>NW_022589808.1:1500690-1787494 GCF_004348235.1 Phoca vitulina
GCTCTACCTCTTCTTACAGGAGGAATGTTGTTTCTATGCTAATGAGTCAGAGGTGGTCCAAGAAACTCTAACCCAATTACAGGAACGAGTACATCGCCAGTGGGAAACATTCCAGCGGACAAGTTGGTGGGATACCCTCTCACAATGGCTCCCTTGGTTTGCCCCCCCTTGTCGGCCCCCTCCTATTGCTTCTCCTCATAGTGGCATTTGGTCCTTGTATTCTTAATGCCATTCCTAGGTTTATCACTACTCAAATTGCTAAAATCAGACTCCAGTTGCTCCTTATTCACTATCGCCCCTTAGAAGATGAAAATGATACCCTCTAAACTGGTGTTTAAAGGGGCATTAAAGGGGGGGATGATAAAGAAAATCTGTGTCCTAAGATGGCGGACCGAGCCAGCAGGAGAGTCCCAGTCCTTGCCCCGGGGCTCATCCGGGTTCTTCTCCCTGCCCCGCTTTGTGTAGGCGCCAAAAGGGCCAAGTATGCGGAAGTAGAAGGGTATAAATTACCCCCTTTGTTTGTGCTCGGGGCTCAGACCTTTGGAGACCACTCTCCTCTGAGCCCGCTGGAGTTAAATAAACCTCCTATCCTCCAAGATCTCCGGGTGCCGCTTGGTTCTTCTGTCAGGCGATCCAGTCCAGGTTCCATAACAAAGTGACCCAGTGAGAACCCATTCTGAAATGAACACTCGAGACTAAGGCAATTTGATATAAAGCCTTTTTTAAGGTAAACATAAACCTCATCCTCATATAGTTTCCTGGTATCTGAGGGTGAAGTGAATGAATTTCAACTGGAAACTGAGGCACAGGCTCTCAAAATTAATTTTTGTATTTCATCCCAGTGCAAGAGGTTGTCTGATAGATGTAGTTTGTATACTGAAATACTGGAATTTCTGGGGCATTTTGATGGATTACGGAGACAAGGAATATATTCAAAACCGAGATGGTTTTAGAAATGCTAGAACATATGGTAGTGAAATTCACTGCCAACACGGGAACCAAAAACAATAGGAATTTTTGGTGAGTTGAATTTGGAGACACAGCCAAAAAGTGGACTCTTTCTGTCCCTGTCCCTACTGCTTGTAGCCTCTGGCCAAATGCTGCCCATAAACGAAAAACAAGGTATCCCAGGAGGTTGCTAAGTGGATGACGCCATGCGGGGGAGCTGGGTCTGCCCCAATGAGCATGGCACAGACTTGACAAGGCACATATGGTGCTCATCTTGCAAATGTCAACCCCTCATTTCAAAACCTAAAAATGAAATAAAGTGCATTTTAAACATTTATGCACAGATCAATCGAGAATATGGTTCCAAGGATGTGAGTTTGATGCATGAAATTGTTTTCATACTGTGTCTTGCATATTCCCCTGGTAATCTGCCTTGTTCTGACCTGCAGGGCGCCAGGGGAACCCTGACTCACTGTAACTGAAGGTCATCATACCTTCTGCTCTCATACCAGTGAAACTGCAGACTGAGTAGCCATCCTCAGGTGGCTTTTAACCTTTAGGTCCTTCCTGACTAATAAGACTGATGCCACAACAATCAAACTTTGGACAAGAAAATATTCTCAGGAGGATTTATGAATTTGACAAAATATGCAGCGTCTTTGCCTTCACCTTTAAGTGGTCATTGGCTGTATTAGTCAGGGTAGGCTAGGTTATGCTGCAGATCAAAAATCCTTCAACAAAGGCGTATTTCTTGTTCATGTTATATGTCTAACACAGGTCAGCAGGTGTGGAGGAGTGATATGTTCCACACAGTGACTCAGGAACTCAGGCTAACAGAGGCTTTGCCGTCTCTAATGTGGCTGGTGGCCTGGGAGGGAAATCCTATGCAGAGAGCTCCCATCTGTGGTTCAGATCAGAAATGACACATGTCACTTCTACTTGCCATCACATGGCCCCATTTGATGGCAGAGAGGTTTGACCTGTAGTCTTTCATGTGCCTGGAGGAGACAAGACTTGGAAATGAGCACTAGTAATGTCTATCAGATTTTAGAATTTCATTCATTCATTCACTCATTCATTCATTCATCTAATGAGCCTGCACTAAATGCAATGTTAGGCCCCGTGGAGGATATAGGCACATATAAAGTACACTTGCCCTCAAAATCAAGAGACGCCATGTCTCAGGCTGGCAAATGTGAGGTTGGAGACTTTGGCCACACATGCTTAAATGATTATGTCATTTGGAATCTCTCTCTCCTAAAAGATGGAGAAGGATTGCCCAGAAGAAGGGCAGATCAGGTAGTACCTGACAAGCAAATGCAGGAATTACAAATGACCCCTACCATCAAGGACTTAGCAACAAACAACCCTCTCACTATCTCTGCCAGAGCCACACTCCTGGGCCCTGGCAACCAAAATTGGGTGGAAGAGGTAGTGTTCACAGGAATGTTAGAAGATGTGAAAAGCAAGAATACCCAGACTGATGATTTAGAGTAGGCTCTGAGGCAGGGCTGGATCTGCCAGTCATGATGGCTCCTTTTAACACTGTCTCAAAGTTTCTTTTGATTTTGTTATCATGCCTGATAGTCAATGGATTTGAGATTCACTTTGGTTATTGAGCAGCTTTGTTCAAAAATATACCTACTGCCCAGAGGATTCTGAAGCTGATGACTTTTGAGTGTGACCCCCTTCAATCAGATATTTTTCCTTTCGAAGACCTAGCTGAACTTGGGGAGAGGGATTTGACTGAGGGCCAGGGATAACAGGGCTAACTGGGGTGAAGGTCTTGGGGCACCACCAGTGAAATGGGGAACTGGGGAAAGAAACACACTAATCCAGGGAAGGAGGTGGTGTTCAGACCTTTGGGGTGACTGCACCTCGGACAGTGGGAGGTTAGGGAGAATAGCTTGTTGAGTGTCAGTTCAGTGTCAGCACAGAGCTGGGAGCTTCACATACATTCAGCTCATTTTATTCTTCCAGGAGCCTGTGGGTTAGTCATTGGCTCCACTTTACAGGAGAGCAACCACGGTTCAAAGACAATAAGAGATTTGTTCAAAGGGTTGGCAAGGGCCAGAGGAGGAATTGAAAGCTCCATGCTCTTTCCCTGATGCCATTTTCCTTCCGGTCACTGACCTCTCCCTCACTCCTGCAATGCTGACCTCCTGTTGTTCAGACAGGACTCAGGTCAGGCCTGGAAGGACCAGAGTTCTCTGATCTTATAGTCAAATAGACCTTGATGGACCAGCTCAGAGATCTCCCTTCTGTAGTTGATACTTTTCCTATGGCAAAAGGCACACTGAGCTCCAAGTTGCTTGCTTACAAATGCATTAGGGGGAAAAATACAACAGATCATGGAGCCTGCTCGTATAATTAACCCCCTTAAAAATCACCAAGTAGGCTTTAAGTGTTATTTTAATAGTTCTGGGATGGATGACTGTCAAAATGTGACTATCCTCAACTAACTTCTTGGTGTGAAAAATTCAGAGTCTGACTTAATGAGTATTCCAACCCTCACCTTTTGTGCATTTGTACTTCTCTATGATTGATTTAACTAGTCCAAGTCTTCTCCATGTTATCTGTTGAAATCAACTGGGAGTGGGTCATGGTTTCTGGAATGAAATGTCTTCATCTTAGGTTCTGAAATAATCAGAGTATTAAAATGAATAGGGGTCGGAGTGCCTGGCTGGCTCGGTCAGTAGAGCGTGCGACTCTTGGTCTCAGGGTTGTGAGTTCAAGTCCCATGTTAGGTGGAGTGCTTACTTAAAAAATTTTAAAAAGATGAATAGGGGTCAGTTTTCCTTGTTAATTTGCAGGTAGGACACCTGGGTTCACCTGGGTTCCTTCTAGAACTGGATCTGCCACTAGATAGCGATTAATTAATGAGGGTATCGTTTAACCTGTCTGAGTCTCAGACAGTCTGAATCTCAGCCTGAAAAAATGAGTGTAATGAACTGTAGGATTTTTAAGTTGGCTCAGCCCTCTGGGATTCTAGGATCTGCAAACAGTTGGGATCTCTGAGAAGACCAGTTCAGGATGAATGTGAGGTTTTGGGTCTTTTAAATTAGGAGATGCCACGTTCTGGCCAACTTCCTGCTGCCTGGGTGGACATCAGGCATATTATTTTCCATTTGGCACCTGTTCTGGTGTGTGATCAAATATTCTAGACAGAATAATTTCTCAGAGCAGCAGAAAGGCTGCCTTTGTTTCTCCAGGGACTTGGAAAGTAACAAAAACAGGTGCAGGAAACAAATAAACCATTTAATGTTGTCATGGTCTGTTCTTTGGGAAGATTTGATCATCTTTATGTGGCCTACTAAAGCATCCTTTTGAGGGCAAAGTAGTCACAAGAAGGTGACCCGCTAGCAACTGCCTTTTCAGAGAAGAAGCTCAACAAAGAACGCCTTTCACGAAGGTCCAAGAACTTCAGGTTTAAAATAAAGATAAGAATTTTTCTATACCTAAGTGTTAGTGCTTTTGCCTTGAAACCTTGGACACCTTCCTGCTCAAAGAGAAAACCTTACACGTTACATGACATTCCCTTGCTTTTCTATGACTCTTTCTCTTTGGTCAGTTCAGGCTGTTTTGAGATACCCAGAGTGTTGCTTGCTCGAGTCAATACGATGATTAAAAAACCAAGTCAAAGCAAAATTGTTTGGCACCATGCAGACAAAACAACCTATCGCATGAACTACAGATTACTTCTACCACTCCCTAGATGAGATGGGCCCAAAAGGGACGCTTGCCTTCTTCCAACTGTAGGCAAGACTTAAGAGAGGGTGTGAGCAGACAGGAACACAAGTTGATGACGCACACATGTGGCTCTGCTTCAACAGAGTCTGGCACATACTGCAGACAACTGTGGATGAGGATTCTCATTACAAACGTATTCTTCGGATTGCAAAAGTATTTTGCTCTTTTGTCGCTTTTCTTTGGTTCAATGCAATGTGCTATAGGCAAAGCCCTCTGCTAGGAGGTGTGGGCACAGAGATGCCTAGGAGGCAGAATTTCAGCCCTCAAAGAGCAGATGAGGGAGGAACCTGAATACCTTTGGAGTGTGTGTGTGTGTGTGTGTGTGTGTGTGTGTATGTGAAGGACTGTATTACCATATTACTGGTTACAAAGAAAGCCCACAGAATCCAGTTTGGGGGGAAGGGACTGGAGGAAGAGAGCTGGGACTGGAGGAAGAGAGCTATCAATGGGCAGGGATAGAGCAGACTGAACACAGCTATATGGTATCTGGGATTGGGAGACGAGAGGGGCAGTCAATTCTCCAAGAGCAAGTTTAAACAGTTTTTAAGGCATGTTTAAGTGACCACTGTTAAAATCATGATACAAAAATGTTAACAGAAAGAGTAAGAAGGCAGAAGGATGAGACAAGCAGACAAAGAGGTCTCAAGGGTGATGCATTTTTTTAAAAAAGATTTTATTTATTTATTTGACAGAGAGACACAGCAAGAGAGTGTACACAAGCAGAGGGAGTGGGAGAAGGAGAAGCAGGCTTCCTGCCGAGCAGGGAGCCCGATGCAGGACTCGATCCCAGGACCTTGGGATCATGACTTGAGCCGAAGGCAGATGCTTAAGGACTGAACCACCCAGGCGTCCCAAGGGTGATGCATTTTTATGTTAACTATCCCACCCACACTGAAGTGCAGGACCCACCCCTTTCCCTTTGGTCACTTCAGGTGGGTTCCTCCTGAACATTACACCTGGCTGAACCTCTGGGGTCCTGAAATGGGGGGAGGGTGGGAAAGAAAAATGCCAGAGTTGTGCTGGGAATATTGACTAGATCAGCTTGGTTGAGGACTCTGGATTGTGGAAGTGAATAGTAGAAAATAAACCTAGAAGAATAAAAAGGGATCTGATTTTAGAAAACCTGAAACTTCAGCCTGAGGACTTTGGACTTCTATCAGTAGGCAGTGGAACGTTTTGATCAGGGGAGTAATACAATCAAAATAATGCTTTAAGAATAGGAACACCCTGACTGTATTTGAGAATTTATTTACAGATAAACTACTTGGCAGAAAATCGTGGGTCCGTAGGGTTGAGGCAGATATTCAAAACTAGGTTAACAACCATTGCCAATGACCCTTACTGACGGCCCTCTCATTTGGCCTTGATCACCTGCTCTTGGGAACTATAATTACCATCCCTTGTGAGCTGAGCTATGACCAGGTAACTAGATCACAAATTCACTGGAAGAGTCAGGGAATAATGCATAGTAACTGCTCAGGACATATTTCTTATTAGAAACGATGATGAGACAGGAAATTATAATGGAAACCAATGGGAAAAGAACCAAATATGTGAACCTTTGATTTGCACTCAACTTTAAGGGAGGATCTGTTGCTCAGGGAATAGAATTTGTATATGAGACATAAGCAGTCTATGTGAAAAGTTATGTCTGTTTCTTTTAACACCCATTATATTATGAATATATTTTTAAACCCATAAAAATACATTTAAAAATATGATCATGAATAACAACAACAAATATGTACTTCTCCTGATGGGTTTACCTCCTCCATTTGCTGGAGTAATCACAATGGTTCTCAAATGACCAATGTGGACAATGAGGACCCTTTTTAAGAGGCTAAAGTGACATTAAAAGGGACATTCCTAAATACATTAAAGGGACATTCCTATCAAAATTCGATCTTTCCTCTAAAGGCCCAATCAGCCCAGGTGCACTAGATATTGTTCTTCATATCTCCAGTGCACGCATTATGAACTTGGCAACTACTTCAGAACCTGGAAATGCCAGCCAAAGGTTTGCCATTAACTAACCAAGAGAATTCTTATTCAACTGAATAAATGCAGACAAAGTATGTAACTTTCTAAGTAAAATAAAGAAGGTAGTGTCATCAAGGAGCTCTTACAGGAGTAAGAAAGTCATTAACAACAGTTGTTATTTCCTCCCTCAAGTGACGCAACAGCTGTTTCCTTGAACGTCAAATATGAAGTATGCTCATTGATATATTTCCTGATTCATTTCTTAAATGTTCCCTACGTTTTCTGTTGAGAGAAGGGGTGGGTTAAAACTGATTCAGCTGACACATCATAGGTGAATAAAGTTAAAAAAAGAAGAAGAAAAGAAAACAGGCCAGCACCAAAGTGAGAAATGTTGGATGTGTTGAATTTATTCTAGATTATTATTAGCCATGTCTGTTTTGTGTTGATGGTGGTCTTCCCAAAGAAACCATCAGAAGTACTTGTTGATCAAGCAAAGCTGATTGTATTAGATCTACAGCACGATGGGAGAACATGACAGTGTTAGTTTTATTTTATTTCTTTCTTTTATTTTTTTAAAAAAGATTTTATTTATTTGAGAGAGAGAGATTGAGAGAATGAGTGGGGGTAGGGGCAGAGGCAGAGGGAGAAGCAGCCTCCCCACTGAGCAGGGAGCCCAATGCGGGACTCGATCCCAGGACCCTGGGATTGGGACCTAAGCCAAAAGCAGACACTTAACCGACTGAGCCAACCGGGCAACCCATGACATTAGTTTTAGAGTGCCGTGACACGGAGAAATTAGGCTAAGACATAGGGAAGCTGTTAGGGCCTGGACTGAGTGACTTTAGGGATGTCTTGCAAGGCAAGGAATGGGATCAGATTGGGCAATTCAAGACATCATAGCTTTGAATTTAGGAGGCAGGGGTCTTGAAGTCAATCTTGAGGAGCAAGCTGTTAGTTTGATAAGCAAGTTACTTTAATTGGGTCACAGTTTTATCTCCAGGAGCAAGCATTGCATGGAGCAAGTACAAAGATCTTTTACTTGTTGTGGGCGCTGTTTAATGCAGGGGCAGTTCTCCACTATCATTCCCCACTTCTCCAGCTTCTTTTCCACCAGTTAATATACATCCTGAAGCCGGGAGAAGAGGTGGGAGAGGTGGGATAGCCCCTCAGGGGGTTCCTGTTGTCTTATGGGGAGGGGCCTCTGCAGAATTTGCCAGCCCAGCAAAAGGACTGGACCTCATTAGGGAAGGGTGGGCCACCTCTTGGGCCCAGAGGGTCCAGGGGCCACTGTCCAATCCACATCTTCAGGTCATCATTCTAGATGTCTCTGTCCCACATTTCAAGACGGCAGGTTTTCCCCACCAGGGCCCTGGCCTTTGCATAACAGAGCTGTCTTGGCTGAGCACTGCAACCTCCCTGGAGCTCCAGGACCTTCACAATGAGCTCTTCAGCCTGCATGTTGGCTGTGTCTGTCATTCCTCCGAGGGAGATAAAGGCCCCTTTGTAAGCTCTCACAGAGACCCTATGTTAGCAAGCCTCAGTCGCTCATTCTTCTTCTGCTGGCCACTGAAACAGCCTAGTGGCATCCAGCCCCTGTGCCGTTTCTGCAGACATATGCCACCTGTGTTTTTAAATGCTTGCATCGAGGTGTCTGTCATAGCATTCTCCTCCACCAGAACATTCTCCAGGTCACCACTGGTGAAATCTTGAGCAACTGAGCCAATACCTTACATCAGGGGCTCTCAGTGCCCCATCTGCCGACCAGAAGGGCCAGCTTTTCACCTGCTGGGAGGTGGGGAGTCAGGTTCCGCATCCCCATCGAACTGGCCGTTTTCTCAGACCATTCCTGCCCCCACTTGTGTTATTCCGGGTCCTCCAAGCAGCAGATGCCATGACAGGATTAATTGTGCAAGAAATTGGTTAAGGGGGAGGCCTGCGAGAGAAAATGGGGAGGGGATTGGGGAGAATGGACGAGCGGTCAGACTGCAGGGCAAGGCTGGGCACAGTGAAGGAAGGGGGAAGGGAAGGAAGTCTAGAAGGAAGCTTCCAGACTGCTTTGAAGTTCTCAGGGGGGTTCCCCTCAGACTCCCAGGAAGGGCCTGCCTTACTTACTATCCTGCCGTACTGGCTCATGGGCAGGCAGTAGACCTTCGTGCAAGATCAGTAATGCATTTCAGAGCTGGGCATCTGGGTCCCTCGTCACCCTCCAGGCAGAGGAGAGACACCTCCACAGCTGCCACATGCACACAGACGCACGATGGATAGACGTGTAAGAAAGCGCTCCTTTGCTTTCTTACCGTCATTCAAATATCAATTTTAACTGAGTAAAAGGCAGAAGGTTTGAGTTTTGATGATCATGTACTCTACAATTGCTAGATTAGAATTGACATCTGACAAATCTCTTGGTTTCAAATTCAATTTGGAAAAAAATGTGCATGTGATTCATTTAAAATGTGAACATTTCCTTAGCTTAACGTTCAAAGGGGCCCATGACCTAGTGCCAAACTAGGACTCAGGCCACATGATCTTACTTGGCGTCACTGCCCACATTGTTCACTTTTATGAGTCTTTACCTTTGCTTTGCTATCCCGTCTTATCTAGTTCTCCTTTTCCTTTCATTCTCCACAAAGCAACATCTTGCTAATTATTCAGGATCCAGATGAAATACTACTCCCTTGCTTTCCTGATCCCTGAGTTGGAATGAGTCACCTCTTAAGGGCTGTAAAGACAGCAGGGGAAGTGTCCACTCATGCCTGGAATTGTGCTGGCCACTCTCCTATAACTTGTATTATCTTCACATCAACCCAGCAAAGCAAATGCTATTATCCTTATGTCTACACATTGTTTTAGTTTTTTATGCTGTGTAACAAATTGGCATAAACTTAGAGGCTTAAGACAACATGCATTTATCCTCTCAGTGTCTGTGGGTCAGGAATCCCTGCACAACTTCATTGGGTCCTCAGCAAAACTGCAGTTGGAGTCTTGACCAGGGCTGGGTTCCCATCTGGAGACTCGAATGGAGAAGGGTCTGCTTCCAAGCTCATGCAGGGTATTGGAAGGATTCATTTCCTGGTGGACATAGATCTTATGGTAGCTTGCTTCTTTAAACCTTTCAGGGAGAGCAAGCCTCTAGAGTAAATCAAACAAGATGGAGTCTCATGTAACAGAACAGTCGTGGGGGTGGTACCCCACCACTTTTGTCATATTCTGTGGGTTAGGAGTAACTCACCGGGGTCATGGTGGCCGCCTTAAGCTTTATCTGCACACACATGTAGAAACTCAAACTCAGCCAGATCAGGTAATATTCTAACTAGCAAGAGGCAGATGCCAGAATTCTAACCTTGTTCTATCCAGTTGAACCTAAAAGACACCTTTTTGACACTAGACCATATTCATTTATTTCATTATAGTTGGATGATATGAAGGGATGTGGTTACTTTGATGCTAAGGAGGCTGCAACTTTGGGGTTCCTCATTTGCACAGCCTTTTCTATGACTTTGGGAGGGACCTGGGGGCATGTCAAAGTTTAGTGAGCCCTGAAACTTACGCAGAGTTGCAAACTAGCAAACAGAATTGTTATGGCCTCTCCCAAGGCCTTAGGGGGAATCCCTGCCAGTAAGGGGCCCTAAAGCTTAAGTTTCATGGCTTTGTGGTAAACCTGTTCCCCCCCCCCCCCCACTGACATGTCTTCACCATTAGACTTTCACTGGGATTGTTTACCTTGTAGTCAAATACAGGACCTGGGAAACGGTAGCCATTCAAAAACATTGCACATCACCAAATCAGGAGAACCACCCTCTTCTCTGGGGGTTTCCTTGCTCACTTCCCCCACTATGAGGGGGGCATGGGCTCCCCTGGCCTCCTCGTTGGGGGGGCCTCTCTGCTTCCCCCAGCCAGACGCCCTCCTCACTTTACTTGCCCTCCGACCAGCTGGGCTTTCTCAGAACAAACTCCCTAGCTCTTTTTACTTCTTGTGGAACCCATCTGGCAAAGGCCCTAATCCTAGATAAGACAAGAAGTATGTATACACTTTCTGTCTGCTCTGGAGGAATGACGCCCAGAGCCCTTGGCCCCCGCCGCATCCCCGCTGTGCACTGGGAACACCATGGCTACCCCGCTGCCTCGCACTCCTTTTGGTCTCCCTGGCCGCTCACTCTCTCTTCAGATGATCTCCTCTCCTCAGTCCTTGACATCCACGCCTCCCCCTCCCCTTCAGCAGATGACTGAGCATCCCACTGCACAGAGAAAATACAAGTCACCAGATGGAGATGCCCTGTCTCTCTGTGATCATCTCGGCAAGCCCCCTTCCACCAGCGCCATTCGAATCTTTGTCCAGAGAGAAACTGGCCTTCCTCTGAGCCGAGGTGCCGTCCCTCCTGAGCTCCGGATGCCGCCTGCCCCCCACGCCTCCTGCCTTCTCAGAAAGCTCACACTCTGGGCCAGTCTTCTTTGTTCTTTGCATCATCCCTTTTATCTTTTATATTCAACTCCTCCCTCCCAAAAGGCTCTTCATCACCAATTTTTGAAGTCTGCAAACCAAGCCAATCCAAGTCAGAAGAAAAGAAAGGAAACCCTCCCTTTCCCCCTGCCCCGAACCTGCTGCTGCCCTCTCTCTTCCCACGTCTCTGCAGCTCAGTCTCTCAAAATTCTTGATTACACTTGCTGGCTGTAATTCCTTCCTGTACATTCCCTCGTCCACTGCTCCAATTCTGTGACTTCATTGGCTCCATCCTACTTGGCTAACCCATGATCACTGCATTGAAGGAACATCATTGTGCTCGCTCTCTCATCATTGTGCTCGCCCTCTCTGCGTGCTGTGACAGTGCTGATGAGAGTCAGTCTCCACCAGTGAGACACCCTCTCAGAGGACTGCCATTTGAAACTGCAACATCTGTAGGGAGGCGGGGCTTGAGGTATCTGTTGTGCCGCTGTGCCTCCGACAGGTGCACGAAGGGACAGGATGGCTCTGCGGCCAGTGGCGGGGAGGAAGCTTCCAGACCAGCAGCTCCCTGATGATGCTTTGGAATGACTGTCTCTGCCGTGCGGTTTGCAGAGTTATTCCTGGAAGCTCAGCCCAGAGTCTGTTTTCTTGCCTTTTCCAACAATTCTATAAGTTGCCTATGACTTTTAATAAATCTCTTTATTTAAATGAGCTAGCTTGGATTCTGTTGTCTGTGACTAAGAACATTGACCAAAACAGTGGCTTTTTATTTTAACTGATGAATCATTTATTTGGACAAAACAAAAATGTGTCCACAGTGTTTCTTTTTATACAGAAACTGGGACATTTCAAATATATCAGTTTTTTTTTTCTCTTTTTCAACAGAATTCATTTCCATCTGGTCCCAGGAACTGCTTCTTATTTTAGGATTCATATTTTAGTAACACACATGCACCAATTACATCCACAAGAGCATACTTGAAACTGGGATAGTCATTCATTATTACTGTGACCATCCCAAAATATGGTAAAAAATCCTTTGGCTCACTGTGTCCTGCTTTTTGAGTCAGTTCTGGCCTTTTTTGTACAAACTTCTATCGCCAACTCTTGTTATTATCTCCTTTAGACAGAATTTTGATGTTTGTCTTTTTCATGAATTCTGATTGCTCTACGAACTACTGGAATGTCTCATCCTTGAACTTTAATTAATTAATTAATTAAAGAGAGAGCGAGCATGGGCAGTGGTGGGGCAGAGGGAGAGGGAGAAGCAGATTCTGCGCTGAACAGGGAGCCCACCACGGGGCTCCATCCCAGGACCCTGAGATCATGACCCGACCCGAAGGCAGACATTTCACCAACTGAACCACCTAGGTGCCCCTCGTTCTTGAACTTTAAAAGCAACTCTTTCACCAGCACTAACAGGGTTATCTTGAAAATTTGGTGGGAACAGAAGGTCTATCCTGAGAAAGGCTGGCTGCGTACTGCCACTCTTCACCTCCGTGATGGGGCGTCCCCCGTCCTCATCTTCCCTGTGTCTTGAGGCTCCTCCTCCTGTTTCCATCAAGCCCCCACAGGGTCGGGTCCTACGTCCTGCATCTCTTTGCCCTTTTGCCTCCCTGGGCACCCTGATCCATGTTCACAGCTGTAATCAGCCCCTATATAAAATGATGCATGGGTGGTATGTACAGACAAACCCTTTTCTGTATATAACCAGTGTGCTGATTTTTTTTTTTAATCGATGTGTGGTTAGCATGCAATAGTATAGTAGTGAACATAGTGATTCAACACTTACTTACATTATGAGGTGATCACTGAGATAAATCTGGCTACCATCTGTTTCCATACAAAGTTGTTACGTATTGTTAGTTTTTTTATAGCTACCATAACAAATTACCATCAACCTAGTGGCTTAAGACAATATCTATTTATTATCTCACAGTTCCATGGGTTAAAAGCGGTGGCGCAGTGCAGCTTAGGGGGATCTTCTGCTTAGGGCCCCACAAGGCCAGAATCATGGTCCCACAAGGCCAGAATCATGGTGGCAGCGGGGTAGCATGCCCTTTGGAGGATCTAGGGGTGAACCCACTTCCAGTCTTATCCGGGTGTTGGCAGGATTCAGTTCCTTGTGCTGCGAGGGCTGAGGCCCGTTTCCTTGCTGCCTGTCAGCTGGGAGCCTCTCTCAAGTTCAAGGCCACCTGCATTCATCACGCTGCCCCTCCCTCTTCAAACCAGCAAGGACACGTTGAATCCTCATGCCTTGAATCCCTCTGGCTTCTCCTTCAGCTTCATTTTTTTCTGACTGCTCTTGGAGAAAATTCTTGGCTTTTAAAATTTTCATTTTTTTAAAATAATTTTTTTATTGAGATAAAATTCACATAACATGAAATTTACCATTTTAAAGTATATAATTCAGTGGTTTTTAGTATATTCCCAATCTTATGTTACCATCACCACTATCTAATTCCAGAACATTTCCATCACCCTAAAAGGGAACCAGGTGACTGTTAGCAGTCACCCCCCTTTCTCACTCCCTGTTCCCTGGTGCCCACTAATATCTTTGTCTCTATGGATTTGCCTAGTTTGGGTATTTCATATAAATGGAATCATATAATATGTGAGTTTTTTGTGCTTGGCTTCATTCACTCAGTATGTTTTCAAAATTCACCCGATGTTGTACCACATATCAACACTTTACTCCTTTTTTATGGAAAAATAATATCCCATTGCATGGGTGTACCCCATTTTGTTTATCCATTGAGCAATTGCTAGGTTTTTCAGTTGTTTATGCCCTTTGCTGTTGTGAATAACGCTGCTGTGATGTGCAAGTTCTTGTATAAACATAGGTTTTCATTTCTGTTGAGTATGTGCCAAGGAATGGAATGCTGGGTCAAATGGTAACTCCATGTTTAACCTTTTGAGGAACAGCCAAAATGTTTTCCACAGAAGTTGCACCATCTTACGCTCCTAGCAGCAATGCACAGAGATTCCAGCTTCTCCACATCCTTGCCAACATCTGCTATTTTCCTTTTCTTCCCACCTTATTATAGTCATCCTAGTGGTATCTCATTGTACATTTAATTTGCATTTCCATAAAGACTAATAATATTGAACATGTTTTCAGGAGCTTATTGAATATTTGTGTATCTTCTTTGGAGAAATATCTATTCAAGTCCTTTGCCCCATTTTTAATTGGGATTTTGGCGTTTTATTGTTGAATTGTAAGAGTTCTTTATATTTTCAGGATACTAGATCCTTGTCAGACATATGATGTGCAAATATTTTCTCCCACTCTTTTCACTTCCTTGATAGAACCTATGATGCACAGAGTTTTTCAGCTTGGATTAAATCCATTGAATCTATTTTTTTCTTTGATTTCTTGTGTTATGGGTGCCATATTTAAGAAAATTTCTTTGCTTTTAAGGGCTCATGTGATTATATTGGACTCATATAGATAATCCAGGAATATCCTTTAAGGCTCCTAACCTTAATCACATCTGCAAAGTCCCTTTTGCCACATAAAGAAACATATTCACAGAATCCAGGGATCAGGATGAGGACATCTTTGGGGGATCATTCTGCCAATGACAGCCAACTCCTTGACAACTGCTTCCAGGTATCTCAAGCCCTTCCAGTTCAACATGTCCACAATATAGCCTCTTCTGGTGTTCATTATCCTGGTGAAGAATATCATCTATCCATTTCAAAAGCCAGAGTTCAAAGTCATTCTTGAAATCTTCCCCTTTCTGACTTCATATGCCCTACTCTCTGGCAAATGTCCTATGCCAAGTTCTCTGATTTTTCCCTTCCAAATTTCACCCATCTATCTGTCCACTTTCTCCACTTCCACCAATCTTACCCACTTTTTGCTAGTGTTTTTGATTTTTAATAATTAACGGATGTGACTCTAAGGGTAACATATCTCTAAAACATCGAGAAGTGTGCCTGACACATAGTTAGCTTTCAATAAGTGCTAGGTACTCTATTGTTGTTGTTAGCTTCAGTTAGAGACAGAATACCTTAACAATGCCCGTGAGACTCTGTGTGGTTGGGTCCCTCCCTTTCTCTCAAACTTTATCTGACGGTTGCCCCTCTTGCTCTCTGTGCTCCATCCAGGCTCACCTTTCTCTAGATCCCTGTATTCCTCTGTTCTTCCTCTCACCTTGGAACCTTTGTCTGGACTTTACTTCTCTTTCCTCTCTGTCTGGTAAGGTCTCATCCTCTTCAAATCTCAATGTAAGTGCCACTTCCTCAGAGAAATCCCCCTTCTCCTTAGGCTTTCACAGTATGGTGCCCTGCTCCTAGTCACAGGTGCAATTTTACATTTTGTGTCATTATTTGACTTATGACATTCTTCCTCACTACACTGGAAGTTCACCAAATAGCTCTAGCATCTAGCACAGTACATGGCATAAATTGATGCTCAGTAAATATTTGTTGACTAAATGTAAATTTTTATAAAATTCAAAAATATCATGGCTGAAGATCAATCATCTGGTCTACTCTTTTCTCGTGTGGAAATGAATGAAGACCACTAAAATGTCCTGGCAATTTTGGCCAATTATCTCAGGGATTACTTTTTGGCTTCCTAGACTGTTTGCTAGAGATAGTGGTCTGATTTCCTGTAAGTCTGACTTATAGATAAAATATTGGTATTGTAGGCTGGTTATCATAGATAATGGGTTGTTTTTCTAGTTGCTGCAGACATGGGTCAGAGCTCTATTTTTGTATATGGTCCGGCCATTGTCCACTCGAATATCCTGTCTCTCACTCATATATCCGAAAAAGGGAATCTGGGAGTGTTAAGAGACTTGCCCAAGTCCCCCCAGTTTGTAAAGAACATCTATCTGGTAATGTGTACTTTACCCTACCACCCCATCCCACTCATGTAGAAGGCTGTTTATGCCTGTGATGCAAATGATAAATTTCTGTACTGTAATGTATGAATCAAGGGCTAAGAGTCCTTTACAATATTGTTAAGGAGATTCAGGAGAAATGATAAAATATGAAGTTTTGAGTTGAGGGTGATAATATGGCATTTAGTCCTACCGTTATAAAAATCTGCACATCTTCCCTTGACAAGTGAATTAGCTTCCATTTTCCCCCAGTGTGGCAGGAGGATGCAGACTGATTCATTTAAGTGCAGTTTTCCTTAAACATTTAAGATTTGAGCTGACTGACACACAGGGCAGCGTTTGGCATGTACGCCTCCGAGGAAGGTAATTGTGTCAGGCATGGGAAGAGAGAACCATAATTTGTGGACCTAGGAAAGGATCATTTTTAGCTTCAGGGAATTTCTCAAGGAAGCTCTTGTCTGGAATTAGGCTGACTGAAAGACGAGTTTATAAAAAATCTCGGTCCCCGTGATTATCATCAGAATACAAGTGGCTTCTCAGTAGCCCTGTGGAGCAGGGCCCTGTGGGAGCCGCATTGCTGGATGCATCTGCAACTGTGTTGTTGAGCTCACTGAGCAGCAGAAAGGCGTGCTGGGAAGAGGCCCACCGGACCCACGGAGCTCTGTCTTTAAGAGCCTGCCAGAGACAGAGTCAGGCCACTGCTGACTTTTTAGCCTGGTGTGGCTTGTACTCAGGCCAAATGGAAATAAAACTCCTCCAAAAGTCAAAATATCTTCATTTAAAAAATAAGTATCCTTTAAATTTTAAATTATAATTTAACTTACTATATACAAATAATAATATAAATAAATACATAATTATAAATATAAAATTATAATAAAATTTAAAAATAAATATTTTAAATAAAATTACTATCAAATAAGCTACTCATATATTTAAAGGAACTGTGCTATTTAAAAGGAGTTTTCCAGCGCAAAGAAAGAACTTAATAATATTGCAGGAGGGTTAATCTGCAGCCATTTTGCAGGGTAACAAAGAGAACAAAGAATAAAAAGAACCAAATGCTACTTTGCATGATAATGGGCTCACAGACTCCTAGACAGGTGGGGGCCTGTTTTTAAAAACCATTTATTTTGGAAAATTTTCAAAAGAGTACATTCTTTGGAATATTTGATGGTAAATCTCAGAAATCGTGTCTTCTCACTTGTAAATAATTCATCGTGCATCTTTACCAGATGAAAACTTTGAAAACAAAAAAGTACCATGAATACACTAAAAAAAAAATCAACAATTCCTTAATATCGTCTAAACCTCAGTCTATGTTTAAACCTTAGATTGTCTCAAAACT
The DNA here is from genome assembly GCF_004348235.1 of Phoca vitulina. Classification (NCBI taxonomy): domain Eukaryota; kingdom Metazoa; phylum Chordata; class Mammalia; order Carnivora; family Phocidae; genus Phoca; species Phoca vitulina. The sequence goes on from NW_022589808.1 coordinate 1,518,011, forward strand.
GTCATTATTAGGGTTGGTTTGTTTAAATCATGAGCTCAACAGGATCTAAATATTGCCTTTAGTTGACAAGTCAGCAGGCGCTTCTGAATGAAGGAACATATTTTCTTATAGTTGGTTGATGCCAGGGAAAGAAACCTGAATTCCTATGAGTCAGGCAGGTCACTCTAAATGGATGAAATGGGTTTTAAAAAACATAATATTCTTTCATTACAGACACACTTTGCATATTAAACATCTAGGAATGTACTTCACTTCCAAAGAAATATGAACCCCCCTTCCACTTCCCCACCCTGCTTGGTGATGGGTTCAGGAGTTCTACTCCCAAATACGGTACCCTGGCACAGTGAATGTTTGAAGCTGAAGGAGTTTGAGTAAACAGCAGAAGCAAAGTGATTCTGACCTTCCCCTCGCCTTTCTCCCCTGAAATAGGCCAACCCTCATGTGAGAGGTGCTCTCCCCATACCCAGAGGAAAGGAGCATCTTATCTCTGAAGACAGAGGGACTGGAAAAGAATCCTAACGAACAGGTCTTGCTAAGTTTCTAGCAGTTCTCTACACTCTCATCCTCTATAACCTACCCTATTTCTGCATGACAGCCTGCCGTTAATCAAACCCAGTAGAAAAGTACACACATCTAACTCTTTCTTCTGGTCCTCCTTTCCTTTCCTTTTTTTTTTTTTTTTTTTAATTTATTTTTAAATAATCCCTACACCCAACGTGGGGCTCAAACTCACATCCCCGAGATAGAGAATTGCACGCTCTACCGAATGAGCCAGCCAGGCGCCCTTGGTCTTCATATCCTTATAAAAGCTCTCTAGTCATGTAAAACTTCTATTAAATATACTTGTATGCTTTTTTTCTGTTAATCCATCTTTGTCAGTTTGATTTTCAGACCCAGCCAGGGACCCTAAAACGGTTGAGGAAACTCTTCTTTTTCCTCCCCTACATTGGTCTATTTTTGCTTTTAATAGAGATGTGGGCACAAGGATTAGCTCATTTTCTTAGTAGCTGAAAAAATAATTAAATATCCACTATGACCGTAAGATAATTGATAATTAGTTTTTGCTTGTCTGAGGAGACCACGGCTGTTTGGACCATCTGTGACAAACGGGAGAGCAACTAAGTGGGCAGCTGTATTCACGGCCATAGCCATGGCCATCAGTAACCCTGGCTCTGAGTGGCCTGGTCTTCCTGGTCTTCTAGAGAAACTAGAAATCCAGATATTTAGGGGAGAGCCTCTGAGTTAAAATGCTGGCAGCTGGTGAAAATGGAAAACAATATAGACCTGCCCACTCATCATCTTTCTGCAGTGTTTCTGGTCAGAGTTTGCCTGTGCCTGCTCCAGGAAAGTGAATTTTTCCAGAGTAAGTCCCCAAATGGATTACTGGATTGTCTTTGAGTCACTGCCATCAGCCTAATCAGGCTGAATGATCAGTCTCAGTAGAAAATGCTGTTTTCCTGTTGAGATTCAATGTGTTTCCAGTCTTTCTCAGCCCTTGCTAGAACAGTCGGTTGCCCAATGTTATTATAACATCCTGACCAGTGTGCACCCACTTATTTATTGCAGCTGAAAGAATCCAGCTACTTGTACCCTTCATGAATGTAGGCAAACAAAAATGTCTTTTTGCATATTTAAACCCAGCAAGTTATTAATTGAAATCATATAAACTCAGTTTTTTGGTATCCTTATATTCACATTGTGAACAGACATATTTCACTAATTTAGATTTAGTACCCTTGCTGGAAATGTTCAGGTTGCAAAAGGCTGTTGCCAATCCAACATACATAGAAATGTGGTGAAAACCCTTAATTTGTATTTCTCTAGTTTGGTATATGTTGTGACCCAGGGGGAATGAGATAAAGTTTGTATTTGAATTGCCTGTGGGGGTAGGGGATGAGTGTGGAACAAGATGTCTCTGTAAGATAAGTTATTTTCATGCATCACAGAAGCCCTCTCTTAGTCACAGGTGTGTATAAATCACTAGATGTATACACTTCAGCAGCATTTGGTTAGCCAAGTTCAAGTTACTGTTTGTACTCGAAAATGATAAACCTGCATTTCTTTGAAGAGAGAAAGAGAAAAGAAAAAGAGTATAGAGCAAACACAGACTGCACACTACTTCTTCAATAAAATACACTGGAAGAAGCATGGATTCTCTGGCTTGTGTCGTTAAAAGATAAACGGAGGCATACTAAACATTTTTAGAATTTATTTGAACAGAAATGTATTGGCATGGGGCAGAGCCAAACCGGAAGTGGTTAGCTATCCCTGGAAAGACTTATTTATATAGAGAGAAAGTGGGCAAGCAAAGTAAGGAAATGATCGACTGGCTAAAAGCTTAAAGCCTCGCTGGCTGTTTGTGTTTGGTTGTCTTTAGCGTTTTGATTTTGTAACCTTGAGGCATTTACAGGCTTCGATTTTGGTTTGCTTACCATAAGGCCACCACCACGGCGTTCCAGCCAACTCAGTCTCATGACCTCCTTGTTTAATTAATTTAACATTGTCTAGTTTGCAGCTTGGGATTTGATTTCCGGTGTATCTGATAGAGAATCCAATCCCAGCCACCCATTCTGAGAGCTCCTCAGCCAGCCTCAGGCTCCCAGCAGTGGCAGGAGCTGCGATCACAGTTGGGGTAGCCTCTCCGCTGCACCCCAAACTGCCAGGAGAGGAAAGTTCCAAGGAGAAAGGTTGAAGCAGGATCAGCCACCTCTGCCTCTGTTTCTCAGGCTGAGTGCTTGTCGGTCGGTAGAATCTCTGGTACACGTACCAGGCTGCAAACAATGCTTCCAAATGGCTCAGAGTGAAATTCCTGCCACTGGTTTTGAGCATTGCCCTGCTCACTTTCTGTGTGTGCTGTTCCCCAGACAAGGTCCACACACTTGCTTCTCGAGGACATCAGATAGTTGTCCCAAAGCCGTGCATGCACCAGATGGCTCCCTTCCCCTGGTCTGATCTCCCACCCTCCTTCCTTTGCTCTGCAGAGGAGCAAGGCTTCCCAAGCTGGGCGCTCCCTCTCACTCCTTTCCTTTACCAGTACTCCCACCCCCTTCCCTTTATGTGTGAGTCTTCCCACTGTGAGGAAATCCCAGAACCCTGGACAGGTCCTGTGTCTTGTAAATTCTGCTGCTCCAGGTGCTTGCAGAATTTTACAGGGGTCCTTCTCAGCTCAGGAGGCTGGTGAGATCTGTAACCACACCTATCCATGGAGATTGTGTGTTTGGTTTTCTCACCTTGTAATAAAGAAGTTTCTTCCCTCTAACCCCTGCTCCTCAAAGTGTGTCTATAAAGGAGCGGTACTGGCTAACCTTGGAGCTTGTTGGAGATGCCCAGTGTCAAACTCCACCCCAGACCTACCTAATCAGAACTGGTGTTTTCACAAGATCTCAGGTAATTCGTATGTACCCTGAAGCTTGAGGAACTCCACTCTAAATAACCAGAGAAGGCCGTGTCCTGATGATGGGGCAGACAGAACTCCCACACCTGCAGCCCTTAAAGAAACTGCCCTGGGGGGCGGAGCAAGATGGCGGCGGAGTAGGAGACCTGGATTTCGTCTGGTCTCAGGAATTCAGCTGGATAGGGATCAAACCATTCTGAACACCTACAGACTCAACAGGAGATCGAAGAAAAGAATAGCAACAACTCTCTGAACAGAAAAGCGACCACTTTCTGGAAGGTAGTACGTGCGGAGAAGTGAATCCGAGGCGATATTTGGGAGGATAGATGGCGGGGGAGGGGCCTCCGTGGGCCGCTTCTGGCAAGTGATAGAGCAGCGGAGCACAAAATCAGAACTTTTAGAAGTCTGCTCCGCTGAGGGACGTCGCTCCGGTGGCTAAGCTGGGGGTGGAACCCTCGCGGGACAGTGTGGTCTCAGGACCCTCGGGGTCACAGAAAGACCGGGAGTGCCTGAGTACGGCAGAGCTCTCAGGTATCGGAGCGGGGAAGCCGGCCGCAGAGACGGAGCCAAGGCGCGGGCTCTCAGCTCGGGGTTGGCATAAACCGTGATCCGCGGCACAGACGGGCCACTGCTGCTCCAGCAGGGACCCAACAAGCGGCAGATCCGGGGAGACTCCCCTTCCTCCCCCAGGAGGAGCGGCACGGGAGCGCACCGCAGGGATCTGCTGGGTTTGGAGACTCCACACGGGGTCGGGTGCCAGAGACAGAAATGCTCGGTCACAGGCCGGGTGAGCACGGAGTGCGGCTGGAGACCGGGGAGACGGGAGTGACTGACTGCTTTTCTCTGGGGGCGCACTGAGGAGCGGGGCCCCGAGTTCTCGGCTCCTCCAGGGTGGAGATTGGGAGGCCGCCATTTTCACTCTCGGCCTCCAAAGCTGTATGGAAAGCTTGCAGGGAACAAAAGCTCCCGAGAGCAAAACCTGAGCAGATTACTTAGCCCAGACCCAGCAAGGGCAGGGCAATTCCGCCTCCAGGCAAAGACATTTGGGAACCACCGCAACAGGCCCCTCCCCCAGAAGATCAGCGAGAACAGCCAGCCAAGACCAAGTTTACCCATCAATGAGAACGGCAGAACTCCAGCGTAGGGGAATACTGCACATAGAGTCCATGGCTTTTTTACCATGATTCTTTAGTCTTTCAAAGTTAATTTTTCTTTTTGAATTTTTCTTTTTCCCTTTTTCAACCAATATCTTATCAATCCCTTTTTTAAAAAACATTTTTATTTTTCATTTTTAGAGTCATATTCTATCCCTTCATAGTAGTTACCCTTATTTTTGGCATATATATATATATATATATATATATATATATATATATATATATATGTTGTTCTCTCTTTAAAATTTTGAGATAGTTTCTTCTAACAGATCAAAATATACCCTAAATCTCTAGTGTATGGTTTTCACTCTCCTGCCTGATCACATTCTCTCCTTTTTTTTTTTAAATCCTCTTTTTTTTCAAACAACTTCTTATCAATTCCTTTTATAAAATATTTTATAATTTTCATCTTTATAGTCATATTCCATCCCTTCATTATATCAACCCTTATTTTTGTACATATATAAGTTTTTCTTTCTTTAAATTTTGGGAGGCACTTTCTTCTAACAGACCAAAATACACCCAAAATCTAGTGTGTGGCACTGATCTATGCACCAGCCTGATCATATTTGATCATATTCTGTTTTTTGTTGTTGTTGTTCGGTTTTGGTTGTTTTTATCTTTTTCTTTTTCTTTTTTCTTTCTTTCCCTTTCTTTTCTCCCGGCTTCAGGTCTTTTATGATTTGTTTAGAGTATATTTTCTGGGCACGTTGTTACCCTGTTAGCATTTTGTTCTCTCATTAATCTATCTCCTCTGGACAAAATGACAAGATGGAAAAAATCACCTCAACAAAAAGAACAAGAGGTAGTACCGACTGCCAGGGACCTACTCAATATGGACATTAGTACGATGTCCAATCTAGAGTTCAGAATCATCACTTTAAAGATACTAGCTGGGCTTGAAAAAAGCATGAAAGTTATTAGAGAAACACTTTCTGGAGAAATAAAAGAACTGAAATCTAACCAAGTCGAAATCAAAAAGGCTATTAATGAGGTGCAATAAAAAAATGGGGCCTCTAACTGCTAGGATAAATGAGGCAGAAGAGAGAATCAGTGAGATAGAAGACCAAATGATGGAAAATAAAGAAGCTGAGAAAAAGAGAGATAAACAACTACTGGATCACGAGGGCAGAATTTGAGAGATAAGCGATACCATAAGATGAAACAACATTAGAATAATTGGGATCCCAGAAGAAGAAGAGAGAGGGGGACAGAAGGTATATTGGAGCAAATAATAGCAGAGAACTTCCCTAATTTGGGGAAGGAAACAGGCATCAAAATCCAGGAGGCACAGAGAACCCCTCTCAAAATCAATAAAAATAGCTCAACACCCCGACATCTAATAGTAAAACTTAGGAGTCTCAGAGACAAAGAGAAAATCTTGAAAGCAGCTCGGGAGAAGAGATCTGTAACCTACAATGGTAGAAACATTAGATTGGCAACAGACCTATCCACAGTGACCTGGCAGGCCAGAAAGGGCTGGCATGATATATTCAGAGCACCAAATGAGAAAAATATGCAGCCAAGAATACTATATCCAGCTAGGCTGTCATTGAAAATAGAAGGAGAGATGAAAAACTCCCAGGACAAACAAAAACTAAAGGAATTATTTGCAAACACGAAACCAGCCCTACAAGAAATATTGAAAGGGGTCCTCTTAGCAAAGAGAGAGCCTAAAAGCAACATAGGCCAGAAAGGAACACAGACAATATACAGTAACAGTCACTTTACAGGCAATACAATGGCATTAAATTCATATCTTTCAATAGTTACCCTAAATGTAAACGGGCTAAATGCCCCAATCAAAAGACACAGGCTATCAGATTGGATAAAAAAACAAGGCCCATCGATATGCTGTCTGCAAGAGACTCATTTTAGACCCAAAGACACCCCCAGATTGAAAGTGAGGGGGTGGAAAACCATTTACCATGCTAATGGACACCAAAAGAAAGCTGGGGTGGCAATCCTTATATCGGACAACTTAGATTTTAAACCAAAGACTGTAATAAGAGATGAGGAAGGACACTATATCCTACTTAAAGGGTCTATCCAACAAGAAGATCTAACAATTGTAAATATCTATGCCCCTAACATGGGAGCAGCCAATTATATAAGCCAATTAATAACAAAAGCAAAGAAACACATTGATAACAATACAATAATAGTGGGGGACTTTAACATCCCCTTCACTGAAATGGACAGATCATCTAAGCAATAGATCAACAAGGAAATAAAGACTTTAAATGACACACTGGACCAAATGGACTTCACAGACATATTCAGAACATTCCATCCCAAAGCAACAGAATACACATTCTTCTCTAGTGCCCATGGAACATTCTCCAGAATAGATCACATCCTAGATCACAAATCAGGTCTGAACCGGTACCAAAAGATTGGGATCATTCCCTGCCTATTTTCAGACCACATGCTTTGAAACTAGAACTCAATCACAAGAGGAAAGTTGGAAAGAACTCAGATACATGGAGGCTAAAGAGCATCCTACTAAAGAATGAATGGGTCAACCAGGAAATTAAAGAAGAATTAAAAAAAATTCATGGAAACCAATGAAAATGAAAACACAACTGTTCAAAATCTTTGGGATGCAGCAAAGGCAGTCCTAAGAGGAAAGTATATAGCAATATAAGCCTTTCTCAAGAAACAAGAAAGGTCTCAAGTACACAACCTAACCCTACACCTAAAGGAGCTGGAGAAAGAACAGCAAATAAAGCCTAAACCCAGCAGGAGAAGAGAAATAATAAAGATCAGAGCAGAAATCAATGAAATAGAAACCAAAAGAATAGTAGAAGAGATCAATGAAACTAGGAGCTGGTTCTTTGAAAGAATTAACAAGATTGATAAACCCCTGGCCAGACTTATCAAAAAGAAAAGAGAAATGACCCAAATCAACAAAATCATGAATGAAAGAGGAGAGATCACAACCAACACCAAAGAAATACAAACAATTATAAGAACTTATTATGAGCAACTCTATGCCAGCAAATTAGATAATCTGGAAGAAATGGATGCATTCCTAGAGATGTATCAACTACCAAAACTGAACCAGGAAGAAATAGAAAACCTGAACAGACCTATAACCACTAAGGAAATTGAAGCAGCCATCAAAAATCTCCCAACAAACAAAAGCCCAGGGCCAGATGGCTTCCCAGGGGAATTCTACCAAAAATTTAAAGAAGAATTAATACCTATTCTGAAACTGTTCCAAAAAATAGAAATGGAAGGAAAACCTCCAAACTCATTTTATGAGGCCACCATTACCTTGATCCCAAAACCAGACAAAGACCCCATCAAAAAGGAGAATTACAGACCAATATCCTTGATGAACATGGATGCAAAAATTCTCACCAAAATACTAGCCAATAGGATCCAACAGTACATTAAAAGGATTATTCACCACGACCAAGTGGGATTTATCCCTGGGCTGCAAGGTTGGTTCAACATCCACAAATAAATCAACGTGAAACAATACATTAACAAAATAAAGAACAAGAATCATATGATCCTCTCAATAGATGCAGAAAAAGCATTTGACAAAGTACAGCATCCTTTCTTGATCAAAACTCTTCAGAGTATAGGGATAGAGGTTACATACCTCAATATCATAAAAGCCATCTATGAAAAACTCACAGCGAATATCATTCTCAATGGGGAAAAACTGAGAGCTTTCCCCCTAAGGTCAGGAATGTGGCAGGGATGTCCACTATCACCACTGCTATTCAACACAGTATTAGAAGTCCTAGCCACAGCAATCAGACAACAAAAAGAAATCAAAGGCATCCAAATCGGCAAAGGAGAAGTAAACTCTCACTCTTTGCAGATGATATGATACTTTATGTGGAAAACCCAAAGACTCCACCCCAAAACTGCTAGAACTCATACAGGAATTCAGTCAAGTGGCAGGATATAAAATCAATGCACAGAAATCAGTGGCATTCCTATACACCAACAACAAGACAGAAGAAAGAGAAATTAAGGAGTCGATCCCATTTACAATTGCACCCAAAACCATAAGATACCTAGGAATAAATCTAAGCAAAGAGGCAAAGGATCTATACTCAGAAAACTATAAAATACTCATGAACAAAATTGAGGAAGACACAAAGAAATGGAAAAACGTTCCATACTCATGGATTGGAAGAACAAATATTGTGAAGATGTCAATGCTACCTAGAGCAATCTACACATTCTATGCAATGCCCATCAAAATACCATCCACTTTTTTCAAAGAAATGGAACAAATAATCCTAAAATTTGTATGGAAGCAGAAAAGACCCCGAATAGCCAGAGGAATGTTGAAAAAGAAAAGCAAAGCTGGTGGCATCACAATTCCAGACTTCAAGCTCTATTACAAAGCTGTCATCATCAAGACAGTATGGTACTGGCACAAAAACAGACACATAGATCAATGGAACAGAATAGAGAGCCCAGAAATGGAGCCTCAACTCTATGGTCAACTCATCTTCAACAAAGCAGGAAAGAATGTGCAATGGCAAAAAGGCAGTCTCTTCAACAAATGGTGTTGGGAAAATTGGACAGCCACATGCAGAAGAATGAAACTGGACCATTTCCTACACCACACACAAAAATAGACTCCAAATGGTTGAAAGACCTCAATGTGAGACAGGAGTCCATCAAAATCCTAAAGGAGAATAAAGGCAGCAACCTCTTCGACCTCAGCCGCAGCAACTTCTTCCTAGAAACATTGCCAAAGGCAAGGGAAGTAAGGGCAAAAATGAACTATTGGGACTACATCAAGATAAAAAGCTTTTGCATAGCAAAAGAAACAGTCAACAAAACCAAAAGACAACCGACAGAATGGGAGAAGATATTTGCAAATGACATATCAGATAAAGGGCTAGTATCCAAAATCTATAAAGAACTCATCAAACTCAACACCAAAAGAACAAATAATCCAATCAAGAAATGGGCAGAAGACATGAACAGACATTTTTCCAAAGAAGACATCCAAATGGCCAACAGACACATGAAAAAGTGCTCAACATCACTGGGCATCAGGGAAATCCAAATCAAAACCTCAGTGAGATACCACCTCACACCAGTCAGAATGGCTAAAATTAACAAGTCAGGAAACGATAGATGTTGGCGGGGATGCGGAGAAAGGGGAACCCTCCTATACTATTGGTGGGAATGCAAGCTGGTGCAACCACTCTGGAAAACAGTGTGGAGGTTCCTCAAAAAGTTGAAAATAGAGCTACCATACGATCCAGCAATTGCACTACCGGGTATTTACCCCAAAGATACAAATGTAGGGATCTGAAGGGGTACGTGCACCCTGATGTTTATAGCAGCAATGTCCACAATAGCCAAACTGTGGAAAGAGCGAAGATGTCCATCGACAGATGAATGGATAAAGAGGAAGTGGTATATATATACAATGGAATATTATGCAGCCATCAAAAGGAATGAGATCTTGCCATTTGCAACGACGTGGCTGGAACAGGAGGGTGTTATGCTGAGGGAATTAAGTCAATCAGAGAAAGACATGTATCATATGACCTCACTGATATGAGGAATTCTTAATCTCAGGAAACAAACTGAGGGTTGCTGGAGTGGGGGGGAAATCGGAGGGGGAGAAGAACCATGAGAGACGATGGACTCTGAAAAACAAACTGAGGGTTCTAGAGGGTAGGGGGGTGGGAGGATGGGTTAGCCTGGTGATGGGTATTAAAGAGGGCACGTTCTGCATGGAGCATTGGGTGTTATGCACAAACAATGAATCATGGAACACTACATCAAAAACTAATAATGTAATGTATGGTGATTAACATAACAATAAAAAATAAAAAAAATAAACTGCCCTTCCCCCGCATCGCTGAATTGGACCAGCCCTTTGGCAAGTGAAATAGTGCAGCTGTGGACTTCAATCTTGGGAATCCAGGCCCAGTTTTGGGGTGTGGGTTTGTTGGATGGACGAGAACAGACTTCAGTGCTCTCATGCTGAAACTTTCTTTTGGATTAGTTCATAATCCCCAAATGACCCTAAAACTGACCTTGACCTAGCAAATATTTAATTCTGACAAGCACCCGTGTTTGGCCCTCACTTTGTCTATAGGACACCCTTCAAGTGATCCTGGTTCCCAGAGAGCTATTCTGCAATTTTCTGTGCAGTGACAGTGACGGATAGAGATGCAAATTGTGTCCTGTCTGGAAGAGGTTCAGTTTACCCCCCAACCCCACTGTGGGAAAACCAGTTGCCTCAATTTGCATATATTTTTTAAAGATTTTGTTTATTTATTGGTCAGAGAGAGAGAGAAAGAGTGAGCACAAGCAGGGGGAGCCGCAGACAGAGGCAGAAGCAGGCTCCCCGCATCGAGCTCCCCTGATGTGGGGCTCAATCCCAGGATCCTGGGATCATGACCTGAGCCAAAGGCAGACAGTTAACCAACTGAGCCACCCACGTGTCCCTCAATTTGCATATTAATATCAATATACCTGATCTATAAATTTGTTCTTCAGATTCTCTTTTGAACCGGCTATAAGATTTGCCTCCCTCATGAGTTAAATAATGTCTTTTTTTTTTTAAATCTGAATGAGAGTCATGATTTTCTCCTTTCTTCTCTTGTTCTAGTTTATGGTTGGGTTTCTCAACCTTGGCACTATTGACATTTTGAGCTGGATCATTCCTTGCTGAGGGGGCTGTCCTGCTGTCTTGCACCCACCGTAGGATGTTGAGCAGCGCCCTTGGCCTCTACCCACCAGATGCTCATAGCACTCCCTTCCCCCCAAGTCAGGTCAGCTAAAACTATCTCCTGACATTGTTAAATGTTCCCTAGGGGGCAAAACCACCCCCCAACGTACCCCCCCAAATTGTGAACCACTGGTATACAGCGAATGAACAAGACTATGCGTCTTATCACTATTTAACTGACAGATAATCTCTTGATATTTTCCTAAATTGTAGGAGAAATGAGGAAATCTGCTGGGAATATCACATTTCAGAAATTATGAAAGGTCATGAGAGCTTTGGGAAAAACAAACAATGCTGAAATCCAAAACGGAAGCCAAGAGATTTTTTTTTTTTTTGGCAGAAGACCTTTGGTTTCAGAGAGGTTTCAGTGCCCTGAGATCCTGGGAGCCCACCAGCTGCCAAGAGAAGGTGTTTACTTTGGGCTTCTATGGAGTTAGAGACCCAATGCCTGAGGTTGGTGACGGGTTACAGAGCTATTCTTAACCGAGGAGGGCCCCCTGGACAATAGGCCACTTTAACAGTCATTCACTGGCCTCCGTCATGCCCCATAGCTGTGCATCCTGCCTGAGGGGAGAGAGGTTGAGATGCCCAGATACTTTCTGTCTTGGGAGCATTCAGGCCACAGGCAGAACAGCGATGTGGCCTCACAGCCCTCAGAGTAGCTTCCATTTATAGAAGGCTATGTGCTCATGGTAGGCGTCTTTTATACAAGGTTCATAATTACCCTAGGAGGTAGGAATGAGTTAATACAGCACCCTTGTCAAAATCATTTGGTCATAAACGCAAAGGTTTATTTCTGGGCTCTCTGTTCTATGCCTTTGGTCTATATGGCTGTCCTTATGCCCGGTGCCACACCTCTTTTAGATTACTATAGCTTTGTAGTAGATTTTCAAATCAGGAGGTGTGAGTCCTCCAACTTTGTTCTTCTTTTTCAAGACTGTCTTGGCTTTTCGAGCTTCCTTGCGATTCCATATGAATTTTAGAATGTGTGCTACTACTGGATTCAATGGCACACTTGGTAGAGCACTTTCTAGCATTGAGAAGTGTAGCTTCTGTTCGATATGCTGTACTTTCTCTAGTAAATTATTCAATCAACAGTCTACCTCATTGCTTTTGATTTCCCACCCTTGTGATTAACAGAGAACTTTCACATATCCTGAAGATGCTATCATACCCCCTGACTGAGAATTACTGTCTTCTGGGTATTTCCAGAGCCTAGAAGGTTGTTCTTGACTCATTTCTTTTATTCCTATTTTAACAATATTTTTTGCTGGCTTTAACTAGAACATTATATGATAATAACAAATATGCTTTTATTTTTTCATTTTATTTTTTAAATTTAATTTAATTTTATTATGTTATGCTAGTCACCATATAATACATCATTAGTTTTTGATGTAGTGTTCCATGATTCATTGTTTTCCTATAACACCCAGTGCTTCATGCAGTACGTGCCCTCCTTAATACCCATCACCGGGCTAACCCATCCCCCCATTCCCCTCCCCTCTAAAACCCTCAGTTTGTTTCTCAGAGTCCATAGTCTCCCATGGTTCGTCTTCCCCTCAGATCCCCCCCACCTTCATTTTTCCCTTCCTTCTCCTAATATCCTTCATGCTATTCCTTATGTTCCACAAATAAGTGAAATCATATGATAATTGACTTTCTCTGCTTGACTTACTTCACTTAGTAATCTCCTCCAGTCCATATATACAATGGAATATTACTCAGCCATCAGAAAGGATGAATACCCAACTTTTATATCAACATGGATGGGACTGGATGAATATGCTTTTAAAACGACGCTTCCTTGGTCCTGACTCCGTGAGGCAGTGATTCTCCGCCCCTCCCCCATTCAGAACTGCTTACCCGTAGGGACAAATAGACCTCATTGTGGACGACAGTTCCTGTCAGAAGGTTCTTCCAGGTGTTCAGCCACCTAAGGGCTGTGCACTTGAGTCAGAGAGTCTGGCTGCCTCAGGTAAGAGCTAGCTATGAGGTACTTTCTGAGACACGTGTAGCCTGCAGAGAGACCACTGCAAGTGGAGGGCAGTCATGAGCCCCCAACAAAGAGTCCCTCCTTGACAAACTCTAATCAGACTCCTTTCAGCTCTTTCTCAGCCAGGCCTCAACTTTTGGGCTTCTGTGTTTGTCTCCATAGTATCCAGTTTTAGCAAGAATCCTGGTAAGTCTGACAAATCCAGATGAGTCCTGGTAAGTTTAGAAAGAATCCCCTCCCCTCGATATCTGATCACCCTTGATATCTGATGGGCTCCCTTACCCCCAGTGTCTCCCAGGTGATGGTTGATCAACCTGGCCTCTTCAGTGAGAATCCCCCCTTATCCCTGATGTTTCCTCTTTGTAATTTCCACCCACTGACCCTGCCCCCCCTCACCCCACCCACTCCTTGGCTATGAATTCCCCCTTTTCCTTGTACTTGGAGTTGAGCCCAACCTCTCCCCAGACTACAAACCCCACTGCAGTGTCCTTACACCTGTCACCAGAGTTCCCTGAACAAGGTCGGCCCGGCCATGAATAATTTTTTCTTCAACAGTGCCTCTTCATGAGGAGGTGAGGGAGGCATCTCCCTGCAGTCTCAGTATCAGGCGAAGCTGTGCTTCTTGTGAATGTCTGGTTTGCTTTAGCTTCCAGAAGAAATTGCTATCTTGCAATAGCACTTTTTAAAAAGTATTTTATTTATTTATTCATGAGAGACAGAGAGAGAGGGAAACAAAGGCAGAGGGAGAAGCAGGCTTCCCGTGGAGCAGGGAGCCCAATGAGGGACTCGATCCCAGGAGCCTGGGATCGTGACCCGAGCTGAAGGCAGACGCTTAACCGACTAAGCCACCCAGGCGCCCCTTGCAATAGCATTTTTTCCCTGCACCAGGTATGCAGAGCTAGATGGCGTGCATTTCTTTGCACTACTCTCATACTGGTTTTATTATTTTCATGCCCACTGCTTTTCTGACATCACTTCCCTTAAATATTTACTAATCTTTAAATGTCACATGTATTTTTTTTTTGTAAGCTGCCTCAGACTTTTATGGAACATAATTCATGTCAATAGAGCTTTAAAAATAGATTGAAGTGTCATCCCTGATGAAACTTGGCCTCACTGTTTCCCCCAGAGCCGGACCCAACCCATCCAATCCTGCATTGGTTTGAAGGGGGGCCTCATGTCAACCCTAAGCTTTTCTGGGGTTAATCTTAGTAAAGCTTTTCATATATAAATAGGGAAAGCCTAACTTTGAAAAAATAGTCTCATAATTGGTCTACTTGTCAGAGGGGTCAATAGAGAAACGTATTAAGTATATTAAGTATTTCTAATCATTTAGGTGCCTAAGTGGCCTCCCCGCCCCACCCCAAACACGTTCAAACACTAAATTAATGCACCTGGGTCTGCCTTTCATTTCCACAGATTGCTGTTTGTTTGGACAGAATCTTGAAGCTTCTGAGCTCTTAGAGTACAATGTAAAAACAAAGCATTCTAAAGCCCATCAGTGTTTTAAAAAAGAATAAAACAACCAAACATAATTGTGGTCTTTGGCTAACTTTCTAGAAAGAAGAAAACAAGCCATCTGCCAAAACAGGCTGCTTTGGGGATAGCTGATCACAGGCCCCAATGAAACCTTCATAGTAATTAGTGGCAGCCCTAGAATAGAAACTTCAGCAGGGCTTTTCCTGTTGTTATGGTGACAGCCCCCGAAACAGCCCACCCGTCCCCTTCCAAGGCGCTCAGCACTTTCTGTGGCCTTCCATCTGGTGCGTGTCCTTGTTGAGTGCAGTGAAATTAAATTGATTGTTCATTTGTCACTCCACAGTAGTGTGTGGTGTGTGCGTGTGTGTGCGTGTGTGTGTGTGTGTGTTGGGGTGTGGGAAGGAGGAGGACATGGATTGGAAGGAATGGGGGTGGGGAAGCCTGTCCCCTGTGCTCAGGAGGAGGGACAAGAGAGCAGCTGACGCATCAGCCCAGCTCACCAGACAGGTGCTGTCAGGGGCTCAGAACTTGCCGACAGCCCACAGCGCCTGGGTGATGATGCAGGAGAACTGGCCTTGGTTCAAGCAGGTTGTTAACCTGTCAGGAGGAGAGGATGAGGTCTGGTGCCCAGACCCTTGAGTTACCAAGATGTCCTTCATAGTCACCCTCTACTTCTGGGTTGCTGCATCATTTCCACGGGTTCTTTAGAAGCTGGGAAGTCTCAGAAATTCTTGTTGTTCTGCTAAAAATCTAAGAATTTGACCAGGCAGTCTGGTTTGTTCCAGAGCATAAAGTAGATTGTAAAGTGGAAATTGGGCTGCTTAATTTCCTTAGGGTCTTGTTCATTTTGGAGCTAGGTGTTAAAGACATTGATTTGAGTACCAATATTGTGTGCTGATGTCAACAGAGGCCCCAGGGGCTGCAGACTGAGCAAGCTGCTTAGGAGATAGCTTCTCCACCATGGCACCGGAATCTCAGACAGTACATGACATGCTCGCGAGAAATGTGTGCTGAACTTAGCAGAGGGTATGGTTTACTTGTCATAAGATCTGTAGGTTTTGGATGTCTTATTCCCTTAATAAATCTCCCCTATATTATGTTGCCCTGTGGACTAGAGTGTGTATGTAACAGATAGAGTTGATGCCATTTGTCTGGGCTACTTAGTGAAGAGATTTCCCGAGAATTCTGCGTGGAGGCTGAGCCATCAGAGGGAGAGACTGCTAACGGGAACACACTTTCAAGGTGCACCTGTCCCTCTCTGTGTGAATCGCAGCCTCTGGCTCTGCCAGTTAGACTGCTGGTACCTTCCTTGCTGAGTTTTTGTGATGTTCGTAACCAGTTTTGAGGTTACTGCACTTGAGGCATCCATGTTTATTTTCATATTTCTCTACCATTCATCATGCGTACTTAGTTCTAAGGACACATTTCTAGTGTGACCTTTTTAAACAGAACCTTGTTGGGGTTGATAAGCTCTACATAGGCTGGGTACAGTCCTGTGAAGGGGATCATTTGGGGCAGCAATTCTGAATCGGAGACGGTTGGAGCTGGAGATTCTTAAGGGTCAACTAACTGCACTTGGCAGAGAGGCAAACTCAGGTCAGAGAGCTGTGGAGCTGGGCCTGGGGTCTGGGCAGCACACCTCCTCCCTCTGTAATCTAATTGCGCCAGAGACATTTGCACAGGTGCAGTGGAGGGGAAGTTATACAGAGAGATGTAGCAATTTCTGGTCTAGTTAGAAAGATGAGATGCAGGATTAGGCCCCAACTGGGGATGTCCCAGGGCTTTGTGTGTGAGATCGTGTGGTGCCCCCCAGGGTTCAGACTGCCCACCTCTTGCTAGCTGTGTCCCTGGGAAAATTATTTGAACTCTGTGACTTTCATTTTCCCAATTGTAAATTGGGATTAAGAATACCTTCTTTGGAGGGTTGTTGTCGAGATTTGAAGAGATAGCTCAGAGAAGGTCTGGGCATCCTGCCCGGCACAGAGTAAATGCACAGTTTCATTAGTTATTCTCATCAGTCAAGCTAATCCCCATTGCTCCTTACTGCCCAGCTCTTCACTCACTCATTTCTTAGGCCTTAAGCTTCCCCTTCAGGCTCTCGGTAAATAGGCGGTACATCTCTCCCTGCTAGGCAGCTGTTCGGGTTCGAATGGCAGATGGCCAGCGTCCTCATGCCATTAACATCTGACAGTCTTTGTGAACAGAAGTGGCTTAGGTCTATCTTGACCGCCATGACCCTCAGCACCAGACTCCTGGTTTCTGTCGGCAGTTCCCAGCACGGTAGGGGCAGTCCGGCCTCACTCCTCAGGGACGGAGGCAGGCTCAAGAAGGCAGGGAGCCAGCACGAGTCCCTGGAGCCTGTTCTTTCAGCTGCCTGCCAGTCCTTCTGGAGGCCCCAGCCTTAAGCCTGCTTATCTTTATCTTTCAGGATAACTTCATTCAACAAACATGCCCGGCACTGTGCTCAGTGCCAAAGACACGAAAGTGAGTGAGACAGAGTTCTTGTCTTTGAGTTGCCCAGGGACAAGTGAGCTGGATGCCTAGACAGCATGACAGGGCAGTCAGCCATGGGAATTTAGTGGTGTTATCCCAGAGGGCAATGTATCACCTGCCCCATTTGCAGGGCTGACTCTTGTTCCAGCACTGTTCCTAGAAGGTCTTAGGTCCTTTCGTCCTCACCCCATGGCTACGGCATGGGTGCATTATCTCCTCACTTTACAGATGAAGAAGCTAAGCCTGAAGAGGTTAACCACCTGGTCAAGTTCACCCGGCCTGGCTGTGTGTAGTTAGAGTCGAAATTTACACACTACATCAGATGTAGGAAACCAGTGCTACTCTGTCATCTGTGAATGAGAATTGCTAGTACTGGATGAGTACTGGATCCCATTGATTGTAGCACACACTTAAGCATGTCCCTCCACCTCTTCCAGCACTTCTCAGTTTAAAATAGTAATTTGAAGTTCAACTCCTTCTCTGGGCTGTTTTCCCAGAGTGGTCCTGATTCTTTGGTAACTGCACAGGCCCTGATGCTGAAGTGTCTATAGCTGATCTGATTTAAGATCTGGTTTCTAAGCACACTCAGAATCTAGGGTCTATACAACTCTCTCCACTCCCTACCCCAAGCCTTCATCCTGTCTCCTCCCATCGTCCCCAACCAACTTTTCCCCACCTCAGCTTGGGCTGGTGCTGCAGGTCTTGTGCGTCTCAGCCCTGACCTGCTCCGACCCTGGGAGTAGTGAGAGCATCCTGCTCTCCTGCTTCCTGGTCAGCCCATTCTCATCTGGCAGCCAATGGCTCCCAAACAGCAACTCCCTACAAGGCTCCCCCAAAAGTCACCTGGGACTATCTGGACCCCAAACTGTCTCATTAGTCAGCCAAGCCTGGCTATTCATCTGTAAGCAGACTTTTTGGAATTTAGAAAACTCTTTCTCTTTCCAAAAGTCTGAATTGTTTGAGTCCAGACTCCAGAAAGTCACCCTTGAGGCTCAGTGTAGACCGAGGATCTCTTTGGTCCAGGCAGCCCCTACTTATTCATTTTTGTTGAGTGAAAACCCTCATGGCTGAACTTCAAGGGCGGAAAGCCTGCAGGGAAACAAACAAGCATGGTGAGGACCGAGACAAACATTAGAAGACACGTTAAAGAGATTTTAGCCCCTACATACAGCAGAGGCAGGGTTTCTATCCTGTCTTTGTGTGTCCTGATGCCAATCCTTATGCATGACTGTCATGGGCACATAGAGGAAGGGCTTTAATTACTGGGCTGGGGGTGGGGTAGCTGGGGCATGCTTTAGAAAAGGTGACTTCTAGTTTAGTCTTGGGATCAAGGGTTACGCTAATCAGTTACATACGAGTGGCGCTGTAGTGTTAGGGACAAAAGAGGCAGCCTGGAGAATGGAATGTGGGAACACACAGCAGTCTGTGGAACTGCATATATTCCTTTATTCATTCGTTCAGTGGTTTCTGAGCGAGCACTACTACCAGGCGTGGGCTCAGGACTGGGGAGGGAATGGCACCAGGATCCCAGCTGAAAATCTAGTGAGTTTTCCTCTCCCCATCCATGGGGCTGCTGGACTGGGCACGCCTGTGGATGGTGGTGCAGTGTTCGCTAGGAAGAGCACAGGAGACTGGAGGTGGCAGGGGAGATGGTTACTTCTGAGTAGATAAGCAGAATTTGCCAAATTAGTGGACATAGGCAGATGTGCCATTTCTGATGGAATTGGTCTGGGTCAGTGTCTCAGTTATCTCTTGCTGGCTTACAACCCCCCACCCCACCCCAACTCAGTGGTTTAAAACAACAACTGTTTTATTATCTTTCTGGTCTTTCTGCTCCTTATTATTTCAGCTGGGGCTACAGTCAACCATGGTCATGATTGAGCTGGCTAGTCCATAGGCAACTCAAGTGAATTCCTGCTGTTACAATTGCAATCGGTTCATTTTTTTTTTTATGTTAGTCACCATACAATACATCATTAGTAATGTATTGATCTACAATTCATTGTTTTCGTATAACATCCAGTGTTCCATGCAGTATGTCACCAGGCTAACTCATCCCCCCACCCCCTTCCCTCTAAAACCCTCAGTTTGTTTCTCAGAGTCCATAGTCTCCCATGGTTTGTCTCTCCCTCCGATTTCCCACCCTTCATTTTTCCCTTCCTTCTCCTAATGTCCTCCATGCTATTCCTTATGTTCCACAAATAAGAGAAACCACATGATAATTGACTTTCTCTGCTTGGCTTATTTCACTTAGCATAATCTCCTCCAATCCCATCCATGTTGATGAATGCCAAAAAGTTGGGCATTCATCCTTTCTGATGGCTAAGTAATATTCCATTGTATATACGGACCACATCTTCTTTATCTATCATCTGTTGAAGGGCATCTCGGCTCTTTCCACAGTTTGGCTATTGTGGACATAGCTGCTATGAACATTGGGGTGCATATGGCCCTTCTTTTCACTACATCTGTGTCTTTGGGGTAAATACCCAGGAGTGCAATTGCTGGGTCATAGGGTAGCTCTATTTTTAATTTTTTGAGGAACCTCCACACTGTTTTCCAAAGTGGCCGTACCAACTTGCATTCCCACCAACAGTGTAAGAGGGTTCCCCTTTCTCCACAACCTCTTCAACATCTGTTGTTTCTTGCCTTGTCCATTTTGGCCATTCTAACTGGTGTAAGATGGTATCTCAGTGTGATTTTGATTCCCTGATGGCTAATGATGATGAACATTTTTTCATGTGTCTGTTAGCCATTTGTATGTTTTCTTCAGAGAAGTGTCTTTTCATATCTTCTGCCCACTTTTTGACTTGATTATTTGTTTTTTGGGTGTTGAGTTTGAGAAGTTCTTTATAGATCTTGGATACCAGCCCTTTATCTGTAGTGTCATTTGCAAATATCTTCTCCCATTTTGTGGGTTGCCTCTTTGTTTTGTTGACTGTTTCCTTTGCTGTGCAGAAGCTTTTTATCTTGATGAAGTCCCAAAAGTTCATTTTTGCTTTTGCTTCACTAGCCTATCGGTTCTTTAAACTGCTAACCAAAGCTGAGGAAAGAATATTCTTGAATGCAAATCAGCCCGTTATGCCACGCTCTGACTGTGGGCTAGGACCCTCCTCAGGACCTTGGAGAGAGGCTATACCTGCCTTGCAATGCTTTATAGTGTTGATTGCTGAATATTTAATTCTTTGGGAAAAGAAAAGCTTTTCATGTTCAGTTACTGCTCTGTCATTACAGTTCTATCACATACTTAGGTTTTGTGGTTTGTAGGGTTTTAGAGTCATCTGTGGTCATGTATTGGAGCATTCAGTAGCATAGGCAGAAAATAAGACAAGCTTCACATTATTAAAGACCTTTTAATATTAATATAATGTTTCTTTGAGGGTTTGTGATAAGAATTGTCTTACACATTTCCCATGGTAAGAATAAAATGAGACAAGGTATGTGAAAATACTTTGCATACCATAATTATCACTACTATTCACTCAATAAATAAGTGATCATGTACTGTATAGATTTTGTTTTCACTTGTGTGCTTTTTACATCATGTTTTGGTCCCTGAATGACATTTTCTTGGCACTTGGAGAGATCCATTGGCCAACTTGAGGTTGTACCAATTTCTGACAATATTTCTAAATACAAATACCAAGCAGCCTTTAATTGCGCAAAGACTCAGGATTGATGCTGACCATTTTCTTGCTACACTGCTTCACATTTTTCATCTATAAGATCTGATTCAAAATCTAGCCTTCAAAGAGTAGTTGGAAGGCATTAAGTGAATAATGCACAAAAGCACCTTGTGAATATATAGCACTGAACAACTGCACCACTTTACTACTTACTATGATTATCCCTCAAAATACCCCGGGGTGTAGTATTACCAGTCCTATTGTCTATACTCTAGATCTTTTCAACTTCTCAAGAGATATCAGCAAATTTATTCTTAACACTTAGATTTATTAAGGCACAGCTTTATTTCCCCATCTTATGACAATATAGGTCATGTTATTTCAGCTATGGCTAACATAAAAATGTTGTTCAATTACACTTATCTTAGCCTAAGTGAACATACATCATTATGTTATATACATACAGTTTGTGAAAGAGTTGTCAGCTCCAAACGCATTAGCCTATACATTGAAGTTAGCCATGGGAAAATGCTGTTGTCACAGAAAATTGGACTCTGAAAATAGATAAATGTTCAGATGCTTACTTTTGAAGTAGGAAGCATTCATCTTGTGACAACATTGGCTTATAGTAGCTTTATTTCCATTATGTAAGTGCCAAGCAGGTGATTATTGTCCTTGAAGAATGTAAGGACTAGTTACTTCATCAGCACAGAAACAATCTTCCTGTTAAATGCTAGATATAGTCTGGAGTCCTAGATGCCAATTCAACTTCTTGATTTAAATTTTTAAAAATTTGAATATTCTTTTGATACATAGCAAAAGCAATGATACAAAATTCAGAAGGTTCTAAAGGGAATAACATGAAACATCCCCCTGCTTCCCTAACCTGTAGCCATCCCAACCCCTTCCTTGGAGACAAATAATATTAATTTCCTTTCTTGTGTGTACTCCATAGATATTTTATGCACATACAAACATGTATCTATATCTGTATCTTTCTTTGCTCCCCTGAATTGTATCTCCCCACCCCCCCCCATATCATATGTATCTCAGAATGAGACTCTATTTGGAGATAAGGCCTTTAAAGAAGGTGATTAGGCTGAAATGAGGTACTGTGGGTGGGCCCTAATCCCCAACGAAAGTTGTCCTTATAGGAAGAGGAAATTAGGACCCAGACACACACATAGGGAAGACCATGTGAAGACCGAGGGAGAGCTACAAACCAAGGAGAGAGGTTCAGAAGAAACCAATCCTGAATTGATCTCATATTTCTAGCCTCCAGAACTGTGAGAAAGTTTCTGTTGTTTCAGCCACCCAGGTGTGGTATTCCTTATGGTGGTCCTAGCAAACCAAAACACCCACTCCTTTTACAAACTGCTAGCACACAATGCCCACTTTGCCATGCCTTCCTTTTCACTTACTGTATGGTAAACAAGTATATAAAAGCTTCCTGCTTCATTTTATGGTATAAATATATGGGTTCTTTTTATTATATGGATTTAGCATAATTTGTCTGACCACTCTCCCATTGATGAACACTTAGATTATTTCCAATATTTTGTTATTAAAAACAACACTGTAGATAAATAATAAATAATCTTGTACATAAATAATTTCACACGTGGACAAGTATATCCCTACAATCAATTTCTGGAAGTGGTATTGAGACAGGGAAACTGAAAGAACCACATGAAAAACTGCTTTTCTGCTGCCTCTATTCTTGCTAGGAACTACACCCCCCTTCCCCTTACACATGCCTTACAAAACAGATAATGAATGACCTCCTTGTAAAGGTCAAGGAGTTCATGATCTTTTTGGAGTGTTCCAGCTCAGTAGGTAACATCTGAGGAGTGACTGGGTGTGGTCATCATGAGTGTTTTCCAAGACCACTGACTCACCAAGACCCCTGGCTCCAGGGCATGGATGACTTATGGAGGTCACCTAAACACTGGTCTTTGTTCCTGGATGCCTGAGAGGACACACACACTGGACCACAAACAAAAACCCCAGACGCCAAGCAAAGATGAGACTCACTCCTCTTTCCTTTCTGAGTCTCCTGAACACTCTGTATCCACACTTTCTGTGTTCAATGGACTCTTCTCTCGCTTCCTCTTGATTTTTGTGTGATTTCTATCTGCATGAAGCCAAGCACCTTCTTGGCTGGTCTTGCGGGCCCCCCTCTGGGTCCTCAGACCCAGCCAGCCTACATCAGTATCAAGGGGCTTAAAGGCATGTGTAGTAATATTTTTACAGTCATTGACAGATTGTCCTTCCTAGAGGTATAGAGATTTACGTGTCCGTTAAAAGGACTGAGAGTAGTTTGCGCTCCACTCCCTCCATTGTCCATTTCCAACCTTTTGATCTTTACCAATCTGGTCATAAAAAGTCCTGCATTGGAAATTATCATCTTGCATTTCTCTCATTATTAGTGATGTTGAGCATCTTTTCATAAATTTAAAGGGCATTTGTATTTCATTTTTTGGTTAAGCTTCTTTTCCTACAAGGTTTTTTTTTAGATGGAAGATATTCTTTATTTGTTAAAAAAATTAGTCATTTTCAGTGACATGGGTGGCAAGCATTTCCCATTTATATTGGCTTTTTTATAGTGCTTCTGAGGAGGTCATGTCAAAACATTTTTTAATATAATTAGATCTATTATTTCCTCTTTTAATGTTACAATGACTTCTGATTCCAACTACACAGAGGTAGGCCAAACTTTGTAGGTACGGGTACCACCCTCCACAAGACTGCCCTCACTTCAGACACCAGCCTCAAGTTCAGGCTCCCCAGGACCACTGGGCTGCAGTTCTGACCAAGGGGCTGCAAGTTTGGGGATTCCCACTACCCTTGCCGGTTCAATAATTCACCAGAACATCTCACAGAAGTCAGGAAAGTGCTGTCCAGTTTTATAATTTCAGTTCTATTATAGCAAAAAGGATACAAATTAGAACCAGCCAAAAAAGAGAGACACCTAGGGTGAAGTCTGGGAGGGTCCCAAATGCAAAGGTTCTGGTGTCCTCTCCCTGTGGAGTCAGGATGCATCACCCTCCTGGCACATCAATATGTAACACTATGCAGAGTATTAGCAACTGGGGATGCCCACCTGAATGTTGATGTCCAGTGTGCTTTTTTTTCTTTAAAGATTCATTTATTTATTTGAGAGAGAGGGAGAACCTCCAGCAGACTCCCTGCCGAGCATGGAGCCCAATGCAGGGCTCTATCTCATGACCCTGAAATCATGACCTGGGCCAAAACCAAGAGTCGGGTGCTTAACTGACTGAGCCACGGAGGAGCTCCTGTCCAGTGTTCTTAATTGGAGTTTCACTATTAATTGAATCATTGGCGACTTGATTGAACTCTACCTCTAGCTCACCTGTCCCTTCCCTGGAGGTTGGGTTGATATCACATGGCTCAAAGCCCAGCCCTCTAATCACTGGCCGGTCTTCCTGTAACCAGCCCCCTTCTGAGTCATGCCCTCCTATAAACCCTCAGGGTCCACCATGAATGAGAGATATTCTTATCACCAGGGAATCTCCAAGGATTTAGAGTTTACTTCGCAGGAATCAGAGGCAAAGACCAGCCAAATTCCTTATTACCCAGGATACAGATTCTGAATTTCATATCATATGTAGAAAGTTCTTCCCTTTTTAAGAATATTACAAAAACAAATTGCCCCAGGATTTCCACTACAACCTGAATATTCCATTTTTTTCCCAAAAATGTATTTTTTTTTTTAAGATTTTATTTATTTGACAGAGAGAGCACAAGCAGAGGGAGAGAGAGGGAGAAGCAGGCTCCCTGCTGAGCAAGGAGCCCGATGTGGGACTCGATCCCAGAACCCTGGGATCATGACCTGGGCCGAAGGCAGCCGCTTAACCGACTGAGCCACCCAGGCGTCCCCAAAAATGTATTTTTGATCCATCTGGAACTTATCCTAGTTTACAGCAGAAAGATTTAACTTATTTTTTTCTAGATAGTTGTCTCAAAATATTTATTGAATAAACTATTTTTCCTCCACTGATTGAAATGCCAACCTTACGATATACCAAATTCCTATATGGATCTAGACCTATTTCTTAATTTCTTAGTGTGTTCCATTGATCTGTTTTTTATGTGTCCATACTACACAGTTCGAATTATTGTAGTTTTATAATTTGTTATTTCAAATTAATATTAATAGTAAATTTTGTAAACTTCTATAGAGCATTCTTTTGGAACTAGATTTAAAATGAAATACAAATTAGGAGGTAAAATATCCAATATAGCTGTCAGGTAAGTAGCCAACATCCAGTTGATCTGGCTTCTGAGCCATTTAGCAGCTTAGAGTAGGAATTGTTTCCAATGAATTCAGTTACTTTTTATGCCAGAATTGAAGGTTACTCACAAAATTATGTGCCATACTTTTGTCTTTTAGGAGAAGTTATCCAGAATCACATGCACAATTTTCAGTGCATTGGAAATAGCCCAGTGACCTGTAGCTCCTCCTCTCCTCTAATGTATCAGGAACATTCTAGGTATCTGGCTTTCTCAACAGCCAGTTGTTGAATGTTGAGCACACACTTTCCTCAATGCTTTTTTTTTCTTTTTTTAAGATTTTATTTATTTATTTGACAGAGAGAGACACACAGAGAGAGGGAACACAAGCAGGGGGAGTGGGAGAGGGAGAAGCAGGCTTCCCACTGAGCAGGGAGCCCAACGCGGGGCTCGATCCCAGGACTCTGGGATCATGACCTGAGTGGAAGGCAGACGCTTAACGACTGAGCCACCCAGGCCCCCCTCCTCAATGCTTTCTGCCTCCTGTCCATCTTGACCCCTGAGCGAGATCACTCACTTGCTCCCAGCAGAATCAATGGGCTTCCTTCTGCTCCAAGGTGGGTCTAAGTCAGTCAGTCCAACCCGGGCCCAGTGTTGGCAGGACCTAATTCTTTCGTGGTCAAACCTAGTATTTTTATCTTCACACTGGACTTTTCCTTCAGACTAGGCAAAGAAAATTGGTGGAATAGACCACATGATTTTGGCTCCCGTAGGTAAAAATGCAGGTGTGTGAGCTTGTCTATGAACAGAGCCTGCTTCTGTAGCATGAGCTAACAGGAGGAGCTTTCAGAGTTCCCAATAAACGTGTCAAAATGCCTGCCCTATCCCATCTTTCCATCTTACTTAATTTTTGTATCCATCATGATTTAAAGGCATGGGATGTGTTCTTCAGTAGAAAACTATGGAAGTCTTATTTATGTATATATGTATTTATTTATGTCAGATGAGGGTCAGATCCATCCACTGCTGAGCACTGTGTACTGGAGATAGAGGAGGTAACAGATAACAGAGGACCTCAAGCTTCAAAAAGCCTGTGACTGATGAGGGGAGACACATGGGTGCGAAGCATTTAGCCTATAGTTTTCATAGGAAAAACTGAGTTAGAACTCAGGACTCAGGCTGTAAAGTGAACCCATGAGAACCCATAAACACTTGATGTTTTATTTCTCACTCTGTCCAGAAAGGATTGGAGGTGGTTTAAGGTTTTATTGACATAAAAAAAAAATCCCAGTAAAGTAGTATATTCACAAATCTAAAAATCAATAAAACGTTATTATACATTAAATTAGCAGTAATGGATATTATACATTTGAACACAGGTTTCACCCTGCAGTCTGAAAGTAAAGCATTCCTATGAAAACTTTCCGAAGCCAAAATGGTGGAAAGCAAAGAAGCAATTACCATTAATTTATACAGGAAAAAAATTGAATATTTCTAGACCTGTCTTAGGCTTTTCTGATTCCTTAGGATACGTCTTGCTAAGAGTGGAGCAGATAAATGTAGGTAAAGCAGAGAAGCTCGTGGACAGTTCAGAGCTATGATGGCTGGATGCTGAGATGCTGAGTGTAGCTCCTGGGGAAGGAGCTGGGTCGGGCCGGCCTTGCCGCTTGGGGTTTGTACGGCCTCTATAATGGCTCGTTGCAAAACAAGTGCTGAATGCTATTTTTGCTTTTTGCCTTTTGGGGCAAAAGCAAAAAAACCTTTTGGGTTTCTTTCAGTTAGTGAAAACAGGTACTAATGTAGGTCTTTTGTAAAAGCCAAGTGGCATGATGTGGATTTTTTTTAAGATTTTATTTACTTACTTGACAGAGAGAGAGAGAGAGAGAGATCGCATGCACAAGCAGGGGGAGTGGAAGAGGGAGAAGCAGGCTCCCCACTGATCAGGGAGCCCAATGTGGGGCTTGATCCCAGGACTCTGGGATCACAACCAGAGCTAAAGGCAGACACTTAACTGACTGAGCCACCCAGTTGCCCATAATGTGAATTTTTGCAAAGCAAGGGACACCTGTTTATCTGTTTCTTTGCAGCAGAATGATTCATAAAATATGAAGCCTTTTTATTAGCTCAGGCACCACAAAGATAGATACCAAGCATGCCCAAGTTTTTGACATATAAATTCAAAAGGTCTGATGTAGAACAAGTAGAAAGGGGAAAAGTTGGGTGGAATGGATGTTATTGTAGGGTCGCTGGTGGCCCCTCTTCTGCGCCCAGGACCAGTCTTCTAGCACCTGGAAACAGCAGCTGCCTCACCAATGGGCCCCTCCCTGGAGACTGCCCTCCGTCACAGAAGACTGTCTTCCCTGAGCTTACGCCTCATCCCCTCCCCCAGGACGTGGCTCATGGCCAGTGACTGGCTGATGTGGGGATACACAAGCCCCACCTTCTTGTCTCAGTTTGGGCCCTGAAGGGCTGTCCCAGCTCCCCTTGGGACAGGCTGAAGCTGCAGTTTCCTGTGCACTGGGGGTCAGCTTCTCTTCCAGCCCCTACTCCTTCCTTCCTCACTTCTGGAAATTAGCTAGGACAGGGAGAAAGAGCCTGTCCCAAGGAACTGCCCAAAGCTCGAGGCAGGACCGGTAGACCCAGTATCAGAAGATGACAGGGACAGTTGATGACCCAGCTGTGGTTCATGGAAATTTACCTTGGAAGGTGTGGTAGGCAGAGTTCTAAGATTGCCAGGGCCCATCCCAGCCCCTGGTGGACACACATCTTCTCCCAGTTATTCAAACACTCATCTCAGAACTGCTGTGTCAGCATTTTGCAGATATAATTAAGTTTTCAGATCAGTTGGTGTCAAGATAGGGAGATTATCTGAAGGCGAACATGCTATCTAATCACATGAGCCCTTTAAAAGCAGAGGGTTTTTTCCTTCTGGTTACAGAAGACGAAGTCAGAAATTTGAAGCCTATGAAGGATCAATGTGCTCTTGCTGGCTTGATGATGGAGAAACATCTCTGGCAAGGACATGAATGACATCTAGATGCTGAGAGCCCCTCCCAGCTAAGAGCCAGCCAAGGAAGCCAGGACCTTGGTCTCACAACCAGAAGGACTTGAATTTTGCCAGCAACAAGAATGAGTTGGAAGTGAATTTTCCCTAGAGCCTCCAGACTTTGCCAATACCTTGATTTCAGCCTTACCCTGAGCAGGGAACCAGGATGCCATGCAGGATTTCTTATATATGGATCTGTGGGCTAATAAGTGAGTGTTGTTTTAAGCCACTAAGTTTGTGGAAGCATGTTATGTATGTAGCAGTAGAAAGCTAATACAGGGGGATAATGCAATGGGAGGGTCTCAGGATAAGCTCCTCCCTACTGCACAAAAGTGCATTTAAGTGGGTCCATTTGATAGCATCAACTCCTAGGAGAAAGCGGGGTGGTCCTCTGAATGTGATTAGCCCTGCACTCAAGAAAAAAGGGAACAGGAGGCCTTAATGGACTTCGAAAAAAAAAAAACAACCCACTGGGTCTGATTAAATTTATCTGAGACTAGATTGAGTTTGCAAAAAGAGACAGAATAAGGACTCAAGTTAAAAATTAGTATGAGATCTAAAACCATAAAACTCCTAAAAGAAAACATAGGCGGTAGTCTCTTGGACATCAGCCTTAGCAGCATGTATTTATGGATATGTCTTCTCAGGCAAGCAGAACAAAAGTAAAATTAAACTAGTGGGACTACACCAAAATAAAAAGATTTAGCACAGCAAAGGAAATCATCAACAAAACAAAAAGGTAATCT
The DNA here is from genome assembly GCF_004348235.1 of Phoca vitulina. Taxonomy (NCBI): domain Eukaryota; kingdom Metazoa; phylum Chordata; class Mammalia; order Carnivora; family Phocidae; genus Phoca; species Phoca vitulina. The sequence goes on from NW_022589808.1 coordinate 1,546,932, forward strand.
ACAGAATGGGTTGATATTTGCAAATGATATATCTGATAAGGGGTTAATACCCAAACTATATAAAGAACTTATACAACTCAAGACCAAAAGAACAAACAGTCTGATTAAAAAATGGGCAGAGGAGGGGAGCCTGGGTGGCTCAGTCAGTTAGGCATCTGCCTTCAGCTCAGGTCATGATCCCAGAGTCCTGGGATCAAGTCCCACATCGGGCTCCCTGCTCCGTGGGGAGTCTTCTTCTCCCTCTCCCTCTGCCCTCTTTCCCCCGCTCGTGCTCTCGCTCTCTCTCAAATATATAAATAAAATCTTAAAAAAAAAGGGCAGAGGACCTGAATAGACATTTTCCCAAAGACATCCAGATGGCCAACGGACACATGAAAAAATTCTCAACATCACTAATCATCAGGGAAATGCAAATCAAAACCACAATTTTCACCTTACCTCTGTCTGAAAGGCAAGTATCAAAAAGACAACAAATAATAAGTGTTGGTGAGGATGTGGAGAAATGGAACACTTGTGCTCTATTCGTGGGAATATAAGTTGGTGCAGCCACTGTGGAAAACAGTATGGAGGTTACTCAAAAAATTAGAAATACGATATGATCTAATAATGTCACTACTGGGTATTTATCCAAAGAAAAGGAGAATACTAATTTGAAAAGCTATATGCACCCCTATGTTTATTGCAGCATTGTTTACAATAACCAAGATATGGAAGACACGCAAGTGTCCACTGATAGGTCCACAACATGGATGGACCTAGGGGGTATTAGGCTAAGTGAAATAAATCAGACAGAGAAAGACAAATACCATATGATTTCACATGTAAAAAACAAAAATGAAGAAACAAAAAACCAAACAGACTCTTTTTTTAAAAAAGATTTTATTTATTTATTTGACAGAGAGAGACACAGCGAGAGAGGGAACACAAGCAGGGGGAGTGGGAGAGGGAGAAGCAGGCTTCCCGCTGAGCAGGGAGCCCGATGTGGGGCTCGATCCCAGGACCCTGGGATCATGACTTGAGCCGAAGGCAGACACTTGATTGAGCCACCCAGCCGCCCCCAAACAGACTCTTAAATAAAGAGAACAAACTGGTAGTTGCTGTGGTGAGGGAGTGGGGAGTGGGTGAAATAGATTAAGGGGAGTAATAGGTACAAACTTCCAGTTATGAAATAAATAAGTCATGGAGATGAAAAGTACAGCCTAGGGAATATAGTCAATAAAATTGTAATAACACTGTACAGTGACAGATGGTGACTGAACTTATAGTGAGCACTAAGCAACGTACAGAATTATCAAATCACTGTGTTGCACATCTCATATTAATAAAACATTATATGTCAGTTATACTTCAATAATAAATAAATAAAGTTATAATAATTAGTAAAATGAAGTTACGTTTTTACACTTCTCAGTCTATGATATGTGAAATTTATACTCACTGTGATTTGCATTTGGTTGTTAAAAGTGTTTAAGACTTTTCTTACCCTACAGTTTCCACAGGACAATGATACATTTATCTTGTTCTGTTGCAGGCTATTCACATGCTAAGAAGCATTTCCCCCTGTGCCTGGATCTTCACTGAAATATGGATTAAAAGACTTTAAGAGAAACATCTACCAACTGCAACATATGGACTTTATATGGATCCTGATTCAAAAAACTTTAAAGAAAAACTTATGAGATAATGGGGAAATTGGAACCCTGGTTGAACAGTTTATAATGTTAAGAAAAATTATTGTTAATTTTCAAAGGTATGATAATGGGTATATACATGCATGGATGTAATCATTCATAATGAAAGATTTATGGATGAAATAATAGAATAGAATAGCAGAGACAAATTTGGTCATGAGTTGATGGCTGTTGAATTTGGGATGACAGGCACATGGAGGTTCATTATATTTGTTCATTATGACAAAATACTAAATCTTTTTTATTTTGTGTATTTGAAACTTTTCATTAAAGAGAAAATAAGCCCACTTTGGTCCCATTCTGGTTTTGAAATGAAGTAACTTCATTTTACTATGACTGATGTCGCAGGCAGTCTGTGCCCTCCTGGAGTGAAGTAGCAGATTCCCTTTCTAGTAGACACCTCCCATCTGCTGCTGGAACACATCAATTGTATCTTCCTCATCCATTTCCAACCATGCAGGTGTGTCTGTCTCATGGCTTGGCTGCCTGTCAAATCAGAATCTGATCTGCCTCATTGACAAACCTTGTCATACACAATAGGCTTTCACCAGTTTACTAAGTAGCGTATGCCTCTTAATCCTAAACTGCCCTACAGAACCATCCTGCCCCGCTACCTTCAAATTAATATGATTGTAGTTCTAGGTCTTGACTCATTCCTTGGGCTCTTCATTGGCCATGGTGAGTCCCGGGGTCTCCTCAGCTGCAGCTTCACGAAGAAGGGACCAGGTTGGCACTAAACAAGCACAAAGCAGTCCCTGGAGCAGCAGCGGGAGGGTGGCAGCGGTTAAAAAACATTTTCTGAAATAAAAAATAAGTCCCTTGGAAGTGTTTAGAACCTACTAGGATTTGTTTAGAACCTACTAGACCAGAGCAGGAGAAGATCTTTATCATGGGGTTTATTTCCAGTTGATTGGTTGTGAAAAAGCTAAGACTTAGCCAGAGAAGTCTGAAACTCCCAGGTAACTGGCATTCCTGTGTAAAATAAAGCTCTTAGCCAGGAAGGGCTTCCCAATACAGCCAAAAGAGCAAGAACTGCTCTTTTTACATCAAAAAAGAATAAAAGACTTGGGAATGAATTTAACAAAACAAAATGTCTACTCAGAAAACTACAAAACATTGTTGAAAGAAATTAAGGAAGATCTGAACAAATGAGAAGATATCTCAGGTTCGAGGATCAGAAGACTTAATATATTGTCAAGATGTCAGCACTCCCCGCAGTGATTCACTGCAAGGTCATTCACTGCCATCCCCATCAAAATTCTAGCTGGGTTCTTTGCAGATATTCACAAGAGGATCCTAAAATTCATATGGAAACACAAGGGACTCAGAAGAGCCAAAACATTCTTGAAAAAGAAGAACAAAATTAGAGGACTCATTTCTTGAAACAAAAACTGATTTTAAAGCTACAGTAATCAAGGGCGCCTGGGTGGCTCAGTTGGTTAAGCGACTGCCTTTGGCTCGGGTCATGATCCTGGAGTCCCGGGATCGAGTCCCACATCGGGCTCCCTGCTCAGCGGGGGGTCTACTTCTCCCTCTGACCCTCTTCCCTCTCGTGCTCTCTGTCTCTCATTCTCTCTCTCAAATAAATAAATAAAATCTTTAAAAAAAAAAAAGCCACAGTAATCAAGACAGTGTGTTACTAGCATAAGGACAGACATATAGGTCAATGGAATAGACACATTTGCAGTTGATTGATTTTCAATGGGCTCCAAGGACATTCCATGGGGGAAAAGAATAGTCTTTTCAATAAATTGTTCTTGGATAACCGGATATCCACTTGTAAAAGAATGAAATTAGATCATCTACCAAATACCATATACAGAAATTAACCCCCAATGGATAAAGAAAACCAAAATCCTAGATTAGATTAGATTAGATTAGATACAACACCTAAAGCATAAGCAACCAGGGAAAACATTGACATTGAACTTTATCAAAATTAAAAGCTTTTGTGGTTCCAAAGACACCATCAAGAGAAGTAAAAAAAAGACAACCTACAGAATGGGAGAAAATAGTTGTAAATCATATATCTGATAAAGGATTGATACTTAGAATATATAAAGAACTGTTACAACTCAATAATAAAAAGACATATAACCTAATTTAAAAACAGGTGAAGGATCAGAGTAGACATTCTCCAAACAAGATATGCAAATGACCAAGAAGCACATGAAAAGATGTTCAACACCATTAGCCATCAGGGAAGTGCAGCTCAAAACCACATGAGATACACTTCACACATGCTAAGATAGCTGCAATACAAAGACAGATAATAAAAAGTGTTGGCAAAGATATGGAGTATTAGAACCCTCCAGCATTGCTAGTGGGAATGTAAAATAATGCAGCTGCTGTAGAAAATAGGTTGGCAATTCCTCAAATGGTCAAACAGAGTTACCATATGACCTCCCAGTTCTAGTCCTCTGTATATACCCAAGAGAAATGAAAACAAAGGTCTACACAAAAACTTGTACATGGGGGCACCTGGGTGGCTCAGTCATTAGGCGTCTGCCTTTGGCTCAGGTCATGATCCCAGGGTCCTGGGTTTGAGCCCCGCATTGGGCTCCCTGCTCGGCGGGAAGTCTGCTTCTCTCTCTCCCACTCCCCCCTGCTTGTGTTCCTGCTCTCACTATCTCTCACTATCTCTCTCTCTGTCAAACAAATAAATAAAATCTTTTAAACAAACAAACAAACAAACAAAAACTTGTACATGAATATTTGTAGTAGCCTGGGGGCTAGGTGACCACTTCCAAGATGGCTTTGTCACAGGGCAGGCTATTGGCTGACAGCTCAGCTGGGTCCAGGGTCCTGAGAACTTGGGTCCTCCCTTCATGAGCTCCTCCATGGGCTGTTCTGCTTCTTCATGTCATGGTGACTGGGTTTTAAGAAGAAGGGGCATCCCAAGAGACAGGAAGCAGAAGCTGCTGGTTTCTTAGGGCCTGGGTCTAGAAACTGTTATCATTACTCCTGTTGCATTTTATTGGTTGAGCAGTCAGAGAGCCTAGATTCAAGAGTTGGGGACATTGACCTCAATTCCTGATGGGAAGTGTGTTAAAATTTTGATGACATGTTTCATAACTGCCACACCCCATAGTAGTTTCCAGAGCTGGGATATGACTCCTGATATGGCTGAATCATAGAGTTCAAAGTCTTAAAAATTCTGCTTTACATTTCAAATAGGAGGGGTGACAGACCCTGGGATGGAAGAGTGGGAAAGCTGTTTAAAATATTTTTAGTTGGTTTTGGGAGGGGTGTTGTTGTATTACCCTGCTCATAATCATGACCATTTTGAAAAAAAAAACAACAGAACTATTTGCAATATTTATGGCAAATTTCAATGATGTCATTTTAATGCTGAATATCCGAAGATGGGAAGATCAGAGACAAGGTTATGAAAAGAACAAACAGAAGAAGGTCTTGTTTCCCTTTTAGCAACAGATCTGAAGACAGGACTTGCCATGAACAGAAAGAGCTCTGTCTGTGCTTTGGTTGTGAAGGAGAAGAACAGTCTCTTTATAGTGGGCATGTCTTAACTCAACACATTACTCAGCTGGGCTTTAATCCTGGGGCTACAATCAGACCATTCAAAATGCCATCATTATACCTGACAGATGGGGCATGTGCCAGCATGATTCAGACCCGGTAGCACATCAAAATGGGAAGTGAGGGCTTTGTTCAGCTGTTGGCTTTGCGATGCAAATAGAATCCAGCCCCTTTCCTATTTTATTCTGTCATTGTTCCCCAAAGGTTTTCCCCAGGGGATAGAGAAATTCCAGCCATTGCCCTCATTTACTTTGAGGATCTTGGATTTTGATATTGTTACAGAACCTGGACTGGATCGCCCGACGGAGGAACCAAGTGGCACCCGGAGATCCTGAAGGATAGGAGGTTTATTTAATGCTGGTGGGCTCAGAGGAGAGTGGTCTCTAAAGGTCTGAGCCCTGAGCACAAACAAAGGGGGTATTTTATACCCTTCTACTTCCGCATACTTGGCCCTTGTGGCGCGTGCGGGAAGTGGGGCAGGGAGAAGAACCTGGATTGGTGCGCGAGGGAAGCAGAGCTGGGAGAAGAACCCGGAGGAGCCCCAGGGCAAGGACTGGGACTCTCCTGCTGGCTCGGTCGGCCATCTTAGGACACAGATTTTCCTTATCATCCTCCTCTTTGATGCCCCTTTAAACACCTAGTTTAGAGGGCATCATTTTCATCTTCTAAGGGGCGATAGTGAGTAAGGAGTAACTGGAGTCTGATTTTAGCAATTTGAGTAGTGATAAACCTAGGAAGGACATTAAGGATACAAGGACCAAATGCTACTGTGAGGAGGAGCATTAGGAGGGGGCCGATGAGGGGGGCGAAACAAGGGAGCCATTGTGAGAGGGAATCCCACCAAGTCGCCCACTGGAGTGCCTCCCACTGTGATTCACTAGTTCCTGTAATTGGGTTAGAGTTTCTTGGACCACCCCCGACTCATTAGCATAGAAACAACATTCCTCTTGTAAGAAGAGGTAGAGCCCCCCTTGCGCGGCCATGAGTAAGTCAAGCCTGTGCCTGTTTTGGAGGACCACTGAAGCCAGTGAATCGAGTTGGCGCTGCAGGGCAGGGCCAACTGAGTGAGGGCGGAAAAATCACCGTGAGTTGTTGAGCTAGCCCCTGGTACTGAACCTGAGACATCCCAACGCCAGTGGTGCTGAGGGCAACACCTGACGTGGCCAGCAGGCTCAATGATAAGAGGGATGGCCATGGGGGAGCATCGAGGGTGGCCAGGAGATCTCCGTATGAGTGGGGCATCTCTCCCGGGAGGACTGAAAGATCAGGTAAGAGACTGACAAGCGTGCATGATTGATCGCACGGGGTGATGCAGATGTACACACACAAGCCAGCAAAATGTTGTTAGGTGCACAGACCCGACTGTGGCCCGTGATGGGAGAGGAAGAGTTGCCATACAGCGGTACTGGAGCCAGAAAGGGATAATCTGAGGTCCCCGGTGCCGAGGTGGGATGTGACACGGTAGATTGGTTGAGGATGACACCTAGGTATTGGACGGGACTGGGCTTCATACAGATCCAGCAGTCAGATGCTAGGGGTGGATTTGAGTGGTTCAGTGCTTGGTGGGAGGCGTTAATCATACCTAACAGTTGCGCTATAGATGCTTGCTGTGTGTGGATGGGGAACCCAGGGATGTGCCGGGGCGAGTTAGTTTCTGTCTGACTCTGGGGGTTGACTGTAAGGCTTGGAGTGAACATGGACTTAATTATAAACTTGGCCATGGGGTCGGTCCCCATAGGGTGATATTGGCCCAACAGGAGAATGATTCCTGTAGTCCATGATGTGGCATTGGGTTCTAAGACCGAGAGAGTGAGCAGTATACGGTGATTGTTAGGGCAAGAGGATGGGGCGGCATTGCGTGACAAGGAAATCCGGATGTCACCGTGCTGTTTGAGGCGCCACCTGGTGGACCATCATTCCGTTCCCAGCCAAGTCGTCACCCAGGACTCACATCCCCAGGCTCATGAGCTGAACTGAGGGCAGGTGTTTGGCTATTGAGGCGTAGGGTCCCCACAGATGTAGATATCTACCAGCTGGTAACCAGAGTGAGGGCCATGGTAGGAACACCGTCTATGAGGTTCCCAGGACATATCAAGAAGCTGGCATCCATCAAAATGGAGGTTAACCTTTGGTGTGTGCCCATCCCAGGTGGAAGAAGTCAGTGGGGGCGCTGGTGCAGGATTGAGGGGGATAAGCTGGAAAGTCCATTTGCCAGTAACGGTGATACGAGAGTTTGCCCCCCTTGCCTGGCCGGGCAAGCTAGAGGCAGTGGGAAGGAACAGCACACCAGGTAGCAGAAGACCAGGATTGACTGGGGCCAGGAAAACCATGGTGAAATGCGCTCAGGAGTAGACAGCGGAGGGCCAATAAAAGTGGGATCTATGACCTTAGGAGAGGGAGCCATCGTGGCTAACCTGTCAGCAGATGAAACCTGTGGACAATAAGTGCAGTAATACACCCTAGGGTCACCCAATAAGCAATCGCAATAGCAAGCCTCTGGGGGAAAGTCCAGTCAGGAGGGGCAACAGTGTAGAGTCCGATTCCTAAGATGAGGGAAATCACGCCAATGAGAGTCAGGGACCACAGTGAAAAGGTGTCCATCAGTTGGTGGGGTCTCGTCAAAGGTGAAGTCAGAGTGGGTTCGTGAAGTCTGGCTGGCCTTTCCACTGCGTGGCTCCTCATCCGAATGATGAGCTCTCTTCGCTCTGGAGTGCTGGACCTACGGGGTGAAACCTGAGACCTTGAGGGCAGTAGGGGCAGTTAGAACAACAGTGTGGGGCCCTGTCCACTGTGGTTTGAGGGGGTCTTTCTTCCAATCTTTGACCCAAACTGAGTCCCCTGTCTGGAAGGAGTGTACCTGAGACCCTAAGGAGATTGGAGCCCTCTCAATGGTGTACTTTTGTAATTTACTTAGGGTGGCCCCCAGGGCCTGAAGCTGCTCCTGTAGCCCTTTATCTCCAACCTGATGCAAGTTTCCCGGAAGGCTTCCCAAGCATGGGGGAGGCCGTCCATATATTATTTGAATGGGGAGAAATCTAATGTCCCGGGCGTGCAGCCAGCACGCAGGAGAGCTAGGGATAGCAGATCTGGCCATGGGAGGTTAGTCTCCTGACAAAACTTTGTTAAGGTTCCCTTGAGGGTGTGATTCATTCGCTCTACTTTCCCTGAACTTTGGGGCCGGTAAGCGGTGTGGAGTCTCCAGGTGATGTTGAGAGATTTGGTCAAGACCTGTACAAATCTGCACAAATGCGGGTCCATTGTCACTATGGATTGTTAATGGCAGGCCAAACCAGGGCACGATCTCCCGCAAAAGGACTTTAGCTACTTCCTGGCTTTGCTCTGTCCTAGTCGGGAAGGCTTCCACCCAACCAGAATATGTGCATACTATTACTAGGAGATACCTGAACACTCTCGATCAGTCCCCCTAAGAGATCATAGAGGGGTCTTGCTATTGTCGAAAACCCAGGGATCCAGATGCAACAGAATCCTGCAGCCCCCAGGAATTCTCGTAGGCCCCTTTTTCTCTGGGGCTGTGGCAGGGAGATGTTATCCCTTTTCCTCTCCGGCCCTAGTTCTCTTTTCCCTTGGGTGAGTACGAAACCAAGGTATCAGACCTGTTGTTGGCAGATTTGTGCCTTCTTCCAAGAGGCTCGGTATCCCGAGTCTGACAGGAGCTGTAGGAGGGCCTTTGTGCCTTTTGTGCAGTCTTCTTGTGTGTCACTGGCAAGGAGGAGGTCATCCACATACTGGAGGAGGGTGCATCGTGTGGCCTCTCTCGGGAAGCTGGCGAGGTCCGTGGCCAGCGCTTCCCCAAAGAGGGTTGGTGAGTTTTTAAACCCCTGTGGGGGGCGTGTCCAAGTCAGTTGCATCTGGCGCCCTATATCAGGTTCAGACCATTCAAAGGCAAATAGTGACTGGCTCTGGGGAGCTAAGCGGAGGCAGAAGAAGGCATCCTTCAAATCTAGGCAAGTGAACCATCTGGCCCACCCTGGGATTTGGCTGAGGAGGGTGTATGGATTCGGGACCACTGGGTGCAGAGAGACGGTCACCTTGTTGATGGCCCATAGGTCTTGAACTGGTTAGTATCCCCCTCCTGGCTTCTTGACTGGCAGGAGTGGGGTATTCCAGGCTGACTGGCACTCGACTAGAATACCTGCTTCTTTGAGTTTGGTCAGATGTTCTTGGATGCCAATCTTAGCTTCTTGTGGAAGGGGGTATTGCCTTTGCCTCTGAGGTTGGGCTCCTGGGATCAGTTCAACAATGACAGGGGCCTGATTCTGGGCTAGTCCAAGTGGGTTGTTTACGGCCCATACTGAAGGGAAGGTGAGTCTGAACTCCGGCGGGCTATTCGGTTGGGCCTGGGCACAGAATAGCCTCCATTCTTCTTCCCTTGGCATGGTAATTGCTAGTATTAGAGACCCTGTCTCGTCTTGTCTTGGGTTCAATTGGAGCCTAGTGTGTCCAGTGGGCTCAAAGGTTATCTGAGCCCTAAGCTTGGAGAGTATGTCTCGGCCCAGGAGAGGTATGGGGCAATCAGGCAGATAAAGGAATTCATGTTGGACCTTGTGGCCCCCAAGTTCGCACTGGTGAGCCTGGCAGAAGGACTGTTGTATGGCCTGCGTCCTGGTGGCCCCAAGGATGGTCGCAGTCCTTTTGCTGAAAGGGGCCACTGGGGAGGTGACAACAGAGTGCTCGGCCCCAGTATCAACCACAAAAGTCACTGGTTGGCCCCCCCACCTTCATTTTGACCGTGGGCTCATGGGGGCCAAGGAGGAAAGAGCCTGGTCCCCTCAGTCTGAGTCCATTTCCACAAGGCCTATGAGGTCCTCCTCTCGGGGTTCTTCCTTGTAGCGGCTGGGCTTTTGAGCCTTTCCCTGGTTGGGACATTCGTTTTTCCAATGCCCTTTCTCCTTACAGTAGGCACACTGATCCCTTGCCAAGGGGGTTCTGGGTCTCCCCCCTTTCATTGGTCAGAGTCTGCCCGCCTTTGTGTCATCCTTTTCTTTCAGGGTGGTGGCGAGGAGGCTGACTTTCTTTTTCATCTTTTTGTCGGCTTCCCATTTGGCTGCGACCTCCTTGTTCATGTAGACCTTATTGGCAATCTTTATTAGTTGGGTGATGTTCATCCCGGCAAAACCCTCTAGTTTTTGAAGTTTTTTCTGATGTCTGGGGCGGCCTGAGCCAGGAAGGAGGTGTTTACCATCTGTTGGCTTTCCTGTGCCTCGGGGTCAAATGGAGTGTATATCCTGTAGGCTTCACATAGTCTTTCGTAGTAGTCCCCGGGGGACTCCCCTGGTTGTTGAGTGACTGAAGATACCTTAGTCATGTTCATGGGTTTCTTAGCTCTTGCCCGGATTCCCCGGAGGAGGGCCTCCTGGTACCGGCAGATGTGGGCCTGTCCCTTGGATGTGGTGAAGTCCCCTGCTGGGCTCCCCTTGGGTGCGGCCGCATTAGCCCAGGCAGCAGGGTTGATGACTCCACTGGTGCGTGCTCTTCCAGGGACTGCCGTGCACCTTTCATTATTCTCTTCCTTTCCTCTGTGTTAAACAGGATGCAGAATAACTGTTGGCAGTCTTCCCAGGTTGGCCGATGAGTCTGGAAGAGGGATTCTATGAGTTCTACCATAGCCTGTGGCTTCTCAGAATAGGATGGGGTGTTATGTTTCCAGTTGAGGAGGTCGGTGGTGGAGAAGGGCTGATAATACATCATGGAACGGCCAGGTTGGACCATCCCGTCTTCATCGTGCCTCTTGGGTTCCTGTGTCTCTTGTACTGGCATTTGGAGGGCGCTTGCGCCCAGCCTGGGGCACAGCCTGGCTGCCTGTCCTGGAGAAAGTGGATCCTTTGGGCCTGGAGGCGCCGGTGTATCCTCTGGGCCTGGGGGTGCTGGTGAAACTGATGGCGGCAGAGTGTCTGGAGCTGAAGGGCCAGGTGTAGATGGTCTTGGGGGTATGTACAGTGGGAGCAGGGTCGGTTCGTCTTTGGGATCTCCAGCTAGGATTTGTGGAGACTGGAGCTTTTGCTGATTTTCTTTAGGTCGCTTAGATGTGGCAGTTAAGATCCTGGCCTGTCCCTGCCTATTGCAAGCGAATCGCACCCAGGGGGAGGGTCTGAGCAATTCCTAGCCAGGAGTCAATGTACAGAAACTGGTCAGGGTGTCCTGGTTCTCCTGTTACGACTCACCATACTCAAAGAATCGTTGGGGGCGCCTGGGTGGCTCAGTCGTTAAGCATCTGCCTTCAGCTCAGGTCATGATCCCAGGGTCCTGGGATCGAGCCCCGCGTCGGGCTCCTTGCTCTGCGGGAAGCCTGCTTCTCCCTCTCCCGCTCCCCCTGCTTGTGTTCCCTCTCTCACTGTGTCTCTCTCTGTCAAATAAATAAAATCTTAAAAAAAAAAAAAAAAAAAGAATCGTTGGGACCTCCAATGTCCCTTCTGAAGGCCATCTGACATCAAAGGTGGGCCATTCCAATTCACATAGGGTTCTCAACTTGCCGGGGTTCATCCTGACTCCACAGTCTCCTGAAAACCCCTTCTTGAAATTTTGATCATGGTCTCTAGAACTGTAGGTTTACTCTGCCCTCACCCCATGGTGATGTCCCTGTGTGCAGTGGCACAGAGACAGACAAAGAGGGGGGGTGTCTCCTGAGGTGAGGAGACCAATCAGATGCCCATCTGGCCGTGTCCCAAAGGAGCTTAGGTGAGGCTTAGCCGTAGTGGTCTCAGCATTGTGACTTATGATCGGAAACTATTCTGAGGCCGCCATAGACCATATGCCATTCACCACGCATTTGCAGACAGACCCACTCAGACTCCATAGGCTTCTGGGGACCTTAAGGGTGCCCACCCATGGAGTCACAGAATCAGTCCACTTGAGCAAGCCAGTCTGGACTGCACATTCACTCACACATTCACTCCAGAAATTATTACATTCACTCCCTGGGATTCCCTCTAAGAGGTCTCTGGGAGGTGATCAGGCTCCCCTTCCACCCCAATGGGGGTGGGCCTGTCTGGGTCCTGGGGCCCCAGGCCTTACCAGAATCCGACTTCGAGACCAGGTCCTCACCTGCCAAGTCTCCTCGAGTCCGGCAGGAACAGCGGAGCAGGGCAGGCCCGAGGTGACCGGGGCGGGAGACTGCCGAAAATTAGGTAGGGCGCACCTTCTCCATTATGATCCCTTGTTACGTCACCGCCCTGCTGTTGCCCCAAACTGGTGGCAACAATGGGCCAGCGTGGCTGGGTTTCCCCATCAGGGAACCAAATGTTACGGAACCTGGACTGGATCGCCCGACGGAAGAACCAAGCGGCACCCGGAGATCTTGGAGGATAAGAGGTTTATTTAACTCCGGCGGGCTCAGAGGAGAGTGGTCTCCAAAGGTCTGAGCCCCGATCAGAAACAAATGGGGCAATTTATACACTTCTACTTCCACATACTTGGTACTTTTGGCACGTGCATGAAGCGGGGCAGGGAGAAGAACCCCGAAGAGCCCCCGGGCAAGGACTGGGACTCTCCTGCTGGCTCAGTTGGCCATCTTAGGACACAGATTTCCCTTATCAATATCACTACAGATGAAGATTTGCATAATTCCCACCTGCTAAAAGACTGGCTTAAGTACTAGGACTCGGTAAATAGGATATTGGTGCGTGGGTAACACGAGGTGCTCGGGAGTGAAACTGATGAAACTGTGTGGTATTGGAGCATCATTACTGAAACAATGCACTGAGGAGGTCTAGAGGTACATTATTTTCTCATGGTACTCATTAACAAGGAGAAAATAGTCATTTTTGCTAACCATTGACCTTATTTTCCAGAGTAAGACATACTTACTGGGATTCCTAAGAGCTGCTATCTGGACCACACTGGGATGACCTCACATGAGCTCAGCAGACTGTATCTTCCACCAGGCTGCCTCTGGGGTCCTGGTCCTGGGAGCGGTCCACTGAAAGGGCTCTGTGAAGAAAATTCAGGAGAGTGGCCTGCAGTCTTGGCAGAAGGACAACGGTTTAAACAGACAGTTCTTGTATGGTGACTAATATAACATAATAAAAAAATTATTAAAAAAATAGACTGTTCTACTAATGGAACAGGCAAGAAAGCTACTTCATGGGCCGATTTTCTGTGAGCAGTTGTCTCCTTAGACTAGGAAGGGCAAGGAATCTGGCATAAGACAGAGAGACAGAGGGCCCAGGAGAAGTTTTTTTTCTGCTGTGTCCTGACCTGAGTGCTCAGGGAGCCACCAACAACATTCCCAGCATCTTTGCCTGGTGGGGCTGATAAACAATTTGCTGCTGCCTTGCCCAGGCTGGAACCCTTCCATCCCTAATGGACCAGAAGCATTAGTACCATCAATCGCTGGCCAGGATGCAGGCCCAGCCCCAGCCCCTGCCTGCGTGATTTATGATCTCGGTGCTGAGACAGGAGCACCGGCGGACTGTCTTCCCAAGATGTGGTCCAGGCGGCGCTAGCATTCTTTCAACACAAGCCTTTAATCAGGAGCAGAGACCCCAGAGGCTGAAGAAGTATAAAAACCCGGGCCGAATTTGAGGCTGACAATTTGACATCAGTGCCGGTCTGAGGCTGCATATCTGGAAAAGCAGCTGAGGAGTTGAAGAGAACAAGGCTGGTGGAATGGGAAGAACATTGGAAGAACAGAGTTTTGGTTGAGTGGCTCATCTCTGGGGAAGTCAAGGTCAGGAGTAAAGATTTAAAGTCCCCTTGAATCTCACCTCCTCTCTGTGGCTTCTGCAGTCCCCATTTCTTCCAGATGATGGTTTGCCTGTCACCTCCAGTCAACCCTGTACACTTTCTGCACCAGTTGTCCCTGGGCAGAGAGCATTCCAGCAGCAACCTCACCCCGCCCGCAGGGGATTTAGAGACTAGAAATTTCCCTGGGGCGCTGGTGGCAGGGGGCTACTGGTTACATAGTACCAATTCTTTTTTTTTTTTTTTAATCCTTGTAGTAGACTTTAATACCTTGTGTTAGGTATGATACCTAACATAAAATTTACCGTTTTAACCATTTTTAAGTGTGCAGTTCAATGGTATTAAGTAGACACACATTATTGTACATCCATCTCTACAAATTTTTCATCTTCCCAACAGAAACTTTATACCCATGGAACAATAACTCAAAATTGGAATTACTGAATCATATGGTAATCCTGTGTTTAATATTTTCAGGATTTGTCATACTGTTTTCCACAGCAGCAATGCACCAGGGTGCTAATTTCTCCACATCCTTGCCAATATTTGTTGTTTTCTTTTTCTTCTTTTTTCCCTTAATGATAGCCATCCTAATGAGTGTGAAATGGTATCTCATTGTGGTTTTGATTTGTATTTCCCTAATGACTCATCATGTTGAGCATCTTTTCACATGCTTATTGGCCATCTGTATGTCTTCTTTGGAGAAATGTCTATTTAAGTCCTTTGCACATTTTTTAATTGGGTTTTGTTGTTTGTTTTTATTTTTATCTTTGAGCTGTAAGAGTTTTTTATATATTCTGGATATTAATCCTTTAACAGAGAGATGATTTGCAAATATCTTCTCCCATTCTGTGAGCTGCCTTTCACTCTGTTGGTAATGTCTTTTGAGGCACAAAGTTTTAAAATTTTGATGAAGTCTAATTTATCTATTAGTTCTTTTCTTGCTTGTGTTTTTGGTGTCATATCCAAGAAATCATTGCCAAATCCAATGTCATGAAGATTTCCCCGTTTTCCTCTAAAAGCTTAATACTTTTAGCTCTTCTGTTTAGGCCTTTGATCCATTTTGAGTTATTTTTTTATGTATCATATAAATTAAGGGTCCAATTTCATTCTTTTGCATGTAAATATCCAGCTTTCCCAACACCATTTGTTGAAAAGACTGTCCTTTCCCCGTTGAATGGTAGTGCCCCCTTTTTTTTTTTTTTTTTTGACTTTGGTAGATTCTGCTCCCCTACACCTTTCAGATTCCATGTAGGTCTAGGTAGATTTAAGTGTGTCTGTTGCAAGCCTGACTATGCTTTTCACCTTTGGGATCTGTCATCCACTCGCTGCATTCACAGTAATCAAATGTAGACTGGATTTAAATAGGATTTAGGTGGTCTGGTTAGCACATATGGTAAAATTTGCACACAGTCAAAATTAGCCTTGAAAATCTTTGTATCACCCTAAAATTACATTGAGTGACACACCTCAGTAAGTCAATCACAGCTGGTTTCCTCTTCTGTGTTAGATCTGACTGCTTTTTGACAGTGCGGAGTGGAAAGGGAGTTGCGTTTGAGCCTCAGATGCGGGGTTTGGTCTGCATTTGGGGACCAATTTTTAATGAAAAATATGAATTTATACCAATAACATCACTTCCAGGATATCTAGAAGCTCACAAGGTGCACTGTCCCGGGCACAGAGATTGTCCATGGAAATAGCACTGCTTGTTCCAAGGAACTTGTGCGCTGGGTGAGGTATGCTGCTGGCACTAGTACATTGTGTTTTCTCTCACTCTCTGCAGATGGCAAAAGGTTTAACTTGTGTAAGTTAAAAGGCATATTGTGTGGCTCCACTATGGGCCATAGGCAGCTGGGCATCTGTTGTTTGTGTCTACCTTCATCTTGCTCCTCTTTGGGCTCCACTGGTTAGAAGTACCTTGGCCTTCTGACTTCAGTAAGGCTTTGGTCTTGGCTTCACTCCTGGATTAACTGCTTCCTGTAATTGGCTTTTGGATGGCTGGAACTCCTTGGTTCTTCGATTGTTGTTTGTTGAGGCTTGGTTTGCTTTTGAATTAACTTCTCAACTTGGACTGCTAGACTGCAGGGCTCTGGCTCATAACTGAAGGGCCTGTTCTTCCTCTGTCCCTCTGTGTGCCAGACCACTGCCCAACGAGAGCTTTTCCTACTCATCCCCACCCTCTCCAGTAGACAGACAGAGAGAGAGAGAGAGAGAGAGAAATCAGACACTGAGGGCTCCCAGTCTTCTGAAATCTGCTTCCCAGACTGGCCCTAGGTGCAGCTTGGAATCTCCAGGCTGGGGCTGGGTTCCTCTTTCCCTGAGACATCCTGGACCTTCCTGAGGGAGGAAGGAAACTTTTCATATCACTCCTGAAATATCACCTGGGATCTAGGTGGTAACTGTGGGCCCTGAAGCCACAGGGTCACTCTTCTCTTGACGCTCCATCACTCAGAGTTTCTGAAAAATGTCTTGTCAATTCTAATTTCCGTTTACTCTTGATTTACTTCAATATTTTTACTTCAATGTGTACTAGTTAAAGGTCACTGCTGGCTTTTTAGGGATGACTCTTTGGTCCTGCACTGAGAGTGTGATTAGCCTTTCCCAGTGCTGGCCACTGTCTTGAGGTTCTCTGGGTTGACTGGCTCATTCCTCAGCTAACTTTGTGGGGGAGATCTTCCATGGTGCTCTCACCACTGGTTTATAGTAAGAAACCAAACCGAACAAACCAAATCATAATAATATTTTCCACACTGAGAAGTCATGGCTATTTCCACCAATGCTAAGAAGCTGGACCATCCCACATAGGTCCACCTCCAGAGCTGGTGGGGAAGCCAAATACACAGCTGATTGAAATAGAGACTCCCATTCACCAAGGTGCGAGCAGAATTGGGACACCTCTGGTCCTTGCCCATCTCCAACATCCATAGACTTTCTGATAGAGTTTTTGAGCAGCATGAGTGGTGCCACTTCTTGAACACTCCCGTGCACCATACTTTCTCTATATAAGATACTATACCTGTCCAGACAATAGATCATCTTCACAACCCTTGGAGGGAGGGCATTCAAATCTCTGATTTGTGGTCAATGGAAATGGAGATCCAGATGGTTCAAGCAGCTTGCCCAGGGGCACACAACTGGTGACTGGGAGACTCTGTGCTGATTGATTCCAAACATCTTATTTTTAACACTTCACCACACAAGTGCCCATCAAAATTCTGAAGTTAAATCTCATCTTTGTTGCTTTCAGCTTTTCCCCCTCCCTGTATGCTCCATCCGTGAAGCCATAATTCACTACAGTACCTCAAATGGTCCTGGGCTCTCAGGTGGAATCCTGAGCTACAGTTTGTTTCCTAATTTTTCTCCTCACTCTGAAATAATTGGCCCCAGGGCCATCCCAGTAGGCTTAGCGCTGGGCTGGGTAATTCATTATGCAAAATGGCCACAATATTAATAGGAGATAGTGGCTTCATCTGTCTTCCTTTTTTTTACATGTTTGCACTTTAATGGAACGCTAGCTCAGAGGACTGTTGGTAGGAAGTTGAGGTACATAACAACCCTGGAATGGAAACATTTTTGGATAGGCCTTGTTGGTATCCTGCAGATCTCAAGTCACACCACAGAGGCCAAAGCAGATGGTGTGGGGGGAGGCACAAGGCTGACTGCCCCTTGGCAGGGAGGGGAAAGACACCATCTCCTTCCTGTCTCCATTTCCGTAAATGCTGTGATGAGACAGAAGGACTTTGTGGTCAGCACTGTAAGCACTTTGATGGGATATATATCAGAGACATTGAAATCACCTTCAAGGAGCCGGACAGAAAGGCAGGCGATAAAGCGGTAGGGGACCAGCCTGGAGCGGACAGATGGGGTTTAAGCCCAAGATCCACCATTTGCCCGATGCAACCATCACCCACTCTGGCCCTTAGTTTCCTAAGACAGGGATAACAACACTTCACAGGTCTGCAAGGATTAAGGGAGTGCTCCACACTATTAGTTATGCACGTCTTGAAAGAGCACTCAGCAAATGACATCTCAAGAAGTGCGAAACACCACTGAAATATACACTTAAGAATGGTTACGATGGTAAATTTTCTGTTATGTATATGCTATGGACTGAATAGTTGAGACCCCCAAATTCTTATGTTGAAACCTTATCCCCATTGTGAAGGTATTTGGAGGTGGGGCCTTTGGGAGGTGATTATAATGGTCATGAGGGTGTTGACCTCTTGATGGGATTAGTGCCCCTGTAAGAAGGGACAGGAGACAGCCTGCCCCCTCTCTGCTCTTTACCACGTGAGCACACAGCAAGAAGACAGCTGTCCACAAACCAGGAAGAGAGCCTCCTCAGACAACAGATCTGCCAGACCTTGGCCTGAGAGTTCCCAGCCTCCAGAACTGTGAGAAATAAATGTTTATTGTTTAAGCCAGTCTGTGGCATATTTGTTAGAGCAGCCCGAGCTGACTAAGACAGCAAAGTGACACCACATTGATCCACTGGCTCCCTTTCTTTGTTCTTCCCAGATTAAAATAATTCACTGGGGGTGACACCTGACTTCTTCCCTCACATTTTAGCCAAATGTCACGGTGTTGAGGGTCACAGGCCTGGGTCTCTTATTTTAGAGAAGTGATTTGGGACTTGCTTAGTCTGGACCTCATTCTTACCCTATCACCTGAAGGCCCAAAGTGGCGGTTCTGATGTAGACCACAGCAGAGTTGATGCAAAGAATGAGAATAAGCCTGTTGTGGTCACTGTGATGGGCCTGTCTGTCCAAATGTACACCAAGACCCAGACTGAGAGAATCTGTCAGCCAGGAAGGAGGCCATCACTGCCATCGCTGGGTCATGTGGACAGGCAGTTGCCAGCTGGGCTAAGATCACTCCAGGGCCAGCAGCCTCTTCCTAACCAGTCACACTTGCTTCCTGGCAAAGAATGGACATAAGCCATAGCAGGCAGGACATGGACACAGGAGCCTGACTGAGTCTCAACAGATGAGCCGCCCCCAGCCTCAAAGAAGGAAAGTGGATTTGCAAAGAATGAATGGAGATGACATCTTCTCCCGACAGAGGGAGACCCTCCCTGGGAGCATAGAACCTTGGAGCTGGACAGCGGGGTCTCAGGAGATGGCAGGAAAGCAGTCGGGAGCTCCCTCTTTGTTGAAGGCAGCTAGAAGGCATGGGTTAAATGGGAGGAGGCAGAAGGGCCAGCAAGAAATACTGACAGGGCTTCAAGGGTGCTTCGTGACTTTACGAACAACCTGAATGCAGGTAAGAGACAAGCACCGAATGTCCAAACACCACGGCATAGGGAGGCCCCAGGTGGGTGTGAGTGCAGCAAACTGGGTCTTTGAGGTGACATCTACCAGCGGTGACATCTTTGAGATGCTGTTTCCAATATGCAACAACATGGAGGAGGCTCCAAAATGTGATGCTGAACTGAAGAAGCTAGACAAAAGAGTACATATGGTATGATTCCATTTACATGAAGTTCAAAGAAACAGACAAATGTAGGATGATGGAAATGTGAGCAGTTATATTCTGGCTAGGGATGGGGCTGTGGGTGGGGGTGGCTGGAAAGGGAAGCAGGGAACATTCTGGAGTGATGGCTCTCTATCTTGACTGGGTAGTTGTTACCAGGTGTAAAACTCAATGAAGAGTACACTTAAAACCTATGCAGTTTACTGATTTATACACCCCAATAAAATTAATAATAAACACACACAATTATGTCCAAGTGTACAAAGCTTTGTGCTAGAGGTCTATGGGCATAAATCCAATGACAATCTGCCCTAAAGAAGCATGGAGTGGATAGGGGTATAGATTAGACAAAAGACATGGTCAAAAGTCATAGAAAAAGAAACCTAGTAATGATGTCCTTAGAGTGGTAGGTACAAAGGGACACCAGAGGCTAGAGGGAGGAGGACGACTTCTAGCTGCAAGAAAGGTGTTGGGCTTCATAGAGGAGGCGGCATTTGAGCCAGGACTTTCAAGAAGTTGGACAAGAACCTTCCAGGTAGAAGAAACAGCTGAATGAAGGCAGAGAGAGAGGAAGTCTAGGAAGCAGCACAGGGTTCCATTTGGCTGAGGTGCAGATCATGAGAAGAGAGCAGTGGAAGAAACCGTTAGAAAGCAGGTGGGATCCATCTGTACAAGGGTCTTGAACGTCAGGCAGAAGAGTCTGGGTTGACTAGCAGGCAGTCGAAGGACTTCAGGCAGGGATGTGATACTGGTGTAATGCACAGGTTAGACTCGGGAAGAGGGAAGCTTCAGGGCGAGACTTGGTTTACAGCCATCTAGTGTCTGCTACGCCAAGAGCAATCCACGACCAGCAGCACCGGCATCACCTGGGAGCTTGTTAGAGAGGTGGACTGCCCGATCGAATTCCCCAGGGGGGAATCAGAATCTGCATTTTGACAAGATCCCCAGGGAGTCCTTGTGCACGTCAAAGTTTAAAATGCACTGTCTAGGGGGGCCTGGGTGGCTCAGGTCATGATCCCAGGGTCCTGGGATTGAGGCTCGCATCATCCCTGCTCGGAAGGAGGCCTGCTTCTCCCTCTCCCCCTGCATGTATTCCCTCTCTCGCTGTCTCTCTCTCTGTCAAATAAATAAAATCTTAAAAAAAAAAAAAAAGCACTGTCTATAGATCAGATCATGGAATAGTGGTCTTGTATGGGGACAGGGGGTTTCTGAATCCATCATTTGTTGCTTGAAACCCCGAGCCCAATGGGGGAAGGTATGAAGATGATGGATTTTTGCGCTGTTGTTTGATGGGGCTGGAAGAATGGTTCATTTCCGGAGCCTGCAGAAAAGCAAATGAAACTCGGGGTAAAGCAGGGGTAAAATATCCAAAGCAGAAGTGCTCTTGCTCTTCCATTTCTCATTGGCATCTTCCAGCAAAAAAGACCTCCTCGGGTGAGTAATGGTAGAATCAATATTCTCGACTACAGAGAGTAGAAGCCAGGAGTATTTCATTTGAATAATTTATCATCCCCCAGCATTAGGAATTGAAGACTTGCCAACCACTGAGTTCTTGAAAAGGTCATGGTCTCTTTTTATCCTTTGATGCCTGCCCTTTCAGGCCAGCTCCCCATATGCCCTGCCAGATTTTGTCAAGATAATTCTAGGTTTTGTTTTTTGTTTTTTGTTTTGTTTTTTTAAGCTACTTTGTCTACGGTGAATTTTCCTGTTTAAAAGAGCTGACTTTTGAGGAGTGCTCCGTTTGGGTCCGAGCACAGTGAGTATCTGGTCAATGACGGCTGCGGTTGCCGGGGACCCCTCTGTTTATCTCACACGTCCTATAACCCAGGTGCTTTGGTCCCTGCCCTCGTCCCCTTGCCTATGTGAAGCTAGCATCTTGCCTGGCTCATTGAACAAAAATTTCCCCATCAATTTATATCATGAAATGTTCAGACACAAAGAAAACTTGAAGGAATTTTATAGTAACCACCCATCCACCCAACCACTTAGACTTTGCTATTAATATCTGCTACCCTTGTTTTATTCCATATTTATCTATTCATCTATCCCTCTCCATTATCAATACATTTACATTTTTGGATGTATTTCTGTTCTTTTTTTCTTTTGAGGTAAAATTTACAACCAAAGCAAGCCTCACATCTTGGAGGTTTTCACTTCTTGAGTTTTGGTAATTGCTTAAATCTGTGTAACATAAGCTCCCATCTCCCAAGCGACAGAACATTCACCTACCCTCATGCCCTTTCCCTGCTGGTTTCCATCTCCTCCCTCACCAGACACACCATCAATCTGAGCTTTTTCTATCATAAGATACCGGTTTTTTTGACAGATGCTTTTCTTTTTTTCATACATTCATTTTGTCTATTCTAGAATGTCAAAGAAATGGAATCCTACTGTATGTACGGTAGTACATGCTCTTTTTGGTCTGGTTTCTTTCACTAAGTGTGATGTTTCTGAGATTCATCCGCGTTGTGGTGTGTGTTGGTCATTTGCTCCTTTTTCTTGCTGGGAAGTATCACACTGTGTGAATATACTGCAATTTGTATGTCCATCTCTGTATGGATGGACACCTGGGAGTCCCCAGTTCAGGATATTACCAATCTCCATTATTTTATGAGTCTTGTGGATATTATGTTTCATTTTACTTAGAGAAACGCCTAGAATGGAACTGCTGAGCCACAGGGCAGGTGTATGTTTTAGTCTTACACAAAACTGCCAGATACCACAATACAGCCCCCAACAATATACGAGTTCCAGTTGCTTCACTGTTGGGGCTGGTGTTTTTAATTCTAGCCATTCCAGTGGCTGAGTAGTGCTATCTTGTGGTTTTAATTATCTGTATCTCCCTGATGACTAACGGGATCCAGTGATTTTTCATGTGTTTATTGGCCATTTGTGAACCTTCTTTGCAAAGTAATCATATCCCTTGACCTTTTTAAAATTGGGTTGTCTTTTTATTATCAAGTTATAAGAGTTCTTATTCATCCCAGATACTAGTCTTTAGTTTTGTGACTATTTTATCTAAGCCTACGGCTGGCCTATTCATTTTCTTAACTGTCACTCAAGCAAAAGTTTTTAATTTTGGTGAAATCTAATTTCTTCATTTTTTTTTCCTTTTATGGTCACTATTTTCTCTTTTCTGCCTAAGGAATGTTTCCCTACTCTCAGAGTCATAAAGATGTATATTTTCCCTTAAAAGCTTTATTACATTGACATTAACTTTTACATTTAGGTTTATGGCCCATCTCAGGTAACATTTTCTGTACAATGGTGGGGAGGTGGCACAGGTATTGAGGTTTACTTTTTCCACGTGGACATCCACTTATTTCTACACCATTTGTGAAATGGCTCTCCTTTCTCTATTGAATTGCTTTGGAACCTTTGTAGAAAATCGAATGAACTTTTGCTTCGGGCCAAGATGGTGTAATGGGGACCAGTTTTACCACTGAGCCATCAAACACTAGAAACCTGGACAAAATCTATGAGATAATGGTTTTGACATTGGACAACAGATGGCGCAGGACGGTCATTCCTGAGAGAGGGGAGACAAACAAGGTCGTCCTACCATGGCCGCAGGTGACCGCCTGGAGAGTCTCCAAGCCACAGCGCAGGGAAGGGGGGACCTAAACCGGGCCTGGTGGTCTCCCTCAGTGGAGGAGTCAGAGGAGGGTGTTCAGGGAGATGAAGGCAGCTAGAATTTCCAAGGCAGAATGCCAGAGAGGGGAAGGGGGCGCCCCACTTCTGTCAGGCTGTGAGTGAGGGATGGGGGCCAGTGGGTGTAGTCAGGTTGGGTTGGGGGCTGTTGTTGCTTTGGTTACCCTCAGGGCACCACCGTGCATTTTCACTCTCTACCTCAGTGGGCGGCTCTCACCTGGTGCCTCATGAGGGACCTGAGAGGTCAGAGGCTTTCCTCCACCTGCTTTATCAGTTCCTGCATATCCACCACGGAGGGGGCCTCTCTCCGTGCTTGTGCCCTCCTCCAGAAGACTGCTGTGGCTTGTTCCTCTGTGTTAGGCTTGTGTGGGGAGATGGGGTCTCTCAGTTCTTCAGGTCCTTCCTCAGTGATAGGCACCGTCTCCTGCTTGGCCCCAAACTTTTTCACGATGCCTGACAGAGGCCATGACTTCCCTGGGCTGCCTGTTGTCCAATGTCAAAACCATTCTGCCACAGATTTTTGTCCAGGTTTCCAGTGTTTTATGGCTCAGTGGTTAATCTGGTTCCCATTACACCATCTTGGCTGGTAGCAAAAGTTCATCTGATGTTTGACTAAGGTTCCAGAGCAACACAATAGAAAGAGCTTGCCTGTGAGTGCAGACCACTGCCCCTTGTGTCCGGAGCTCCTTGTCACTCTAAACTGTGACACTTGGGCCACACTTAAGAATTTGTTAACATTCAAGCTATTTCCTTCCTGCTTGCTTCTCATGGCGGCCATGTTGTTCCTCCATCTCTATCAAAGGTGAATCAGCTGAGTGTCCTGCCTTTTCTCAGCTCGTCACCTTTCAAAAGTATGTTCACTTCATTGTCTGGTGGCTTCAACCTCTTTGATGGGCTCAAGAAATGTAATGATGTTTTTAGAGTGTTTGGCTTTTTGTTGTTGTTAGGGTGGAAGCTATGAGCTCTCACCAAGCTAAGTGGAGCTCTGCCTCATTCATTTTAACACATGTTTGTTGAGTGCTTTGCTTGCTGGGCTCTGCGCATGCAGAGGAGATAAAACATGGTCTTCACTGGCTGCTGGCTGAAAAGCTCATGCACCAGGCTAGTGGCATCACAACAGGATGTGTTCCCTGCTGGTATGCACAGAAAGGGCTGGAAATGGAGAGCAGCCAGCACTCAGGCCTGTCAGGGCCCCCTGGAGAGTTCAGCTGGTGCCAATATCTCATCACATGGAAGAGGAGTGATTTTCAGGTGGACAGAGATGAGGATATTGTGGGCAGAGAACCACCACACCTACAGTCACGGTGGGATGTAAGAGTGTGGCTGTCCTCATGGGTCCTGACCCTGATTTCCAAATTCGCTGCTGGCTGCTGGAGCTCCCTGACAATCATGCCTCAGAGCCCAGGTGTCTCTTAGATACCATTCTGTCATCCTGATTTTCTATCAGACATCAACCTGACATAATCACAAGCCTGGGCAAGTGGTCTCCCACTGTCCTGTCACTGCTCTGTTACACACTCCCGTGCTATGCAGTTCCTTGTGCCTTTCTCATGGACCCCACCAGACTTCAAGGGCAGCTGGGGTCTTTGCATCTCTGCATGCCCAGCATCCAGCTTGGTAGGAGCTCAGAAAGTGCTGGATGAGCTGAAATCAAATAATGTTCCTGTCCACCCTGTCAGGGGTCAGCCCACTCTCTGGCTCTCAGGTCTGAATGGTACTCCTGCCAAAACAGTATCAGGGAGATTAACGTACAGATTCTGGAGTCAGTTTATTAATTTCTAATTAAAGAGAGGGGACCATCTTATTTCAGGCTGTCCCTCCTGGAATTTGCAAGTCTGGTCTTTTCTAAATGTTAACTTTTCACAAGCTAAATTATTCATTCATTCCTCTAACCCAGTGACATTTTGATTGCTGCATTCACTGTTTAAATTTTGAATGAGCTCAGATTCTCTTTGCACCAGTCTCGGCATAGCGATAATGGCAAGAGGAGGGGAAGGAATCGCTTGCTCTGCAAACACCAGCTCCAACTGTAATTCTACAGAGTGAGTGACACTTGGGCCGGGGAGAAAAGGAAGGCATCTGTTTTTAGCTGTGACATTCTTTCCCATGGGAAATGCTTGCCCATGTGTTTCGTTCCTGCCTTTTGCTTTTGTCTCTTTGCCTCTTACCAGCAGAACAATGTCATATTTTTTCCAGAACACAGCTCAGTCTTGGGTACGTGGGATGAAACGATGCCTTGAAATATAAAACACGAAAAATTTTCTAACTAGTGGTGAATTGGGAAGAGTTCGTGTAAGGGGATGCAAGTGTAAAAGATTGTTTCTCTACACGTGCCGTCCATTAATGATGCAGATGTTTAAAATAAGTAAAATAGCATGCTGCTGCTGTTGTCCTTACATTCACAGTTCTGGCGAGGCAGGAATGAGATCCAGGCAGTAGGAAGGGAAAATGTAGCAGTAGCTTCGGGAAGTCAGGGTGAAGCTTGTTCTTGAAGGCTGGGTCAGAGCTGCTTGGGGATGGCCTCCAAGATGAAAGACAGCAGGTGCCAGGCACTGCATTAGCTACAGTCTCAGATTCAATCCATGCAATAGTAACTAAATACCCATTTTCTTCATCTCCCCCATTTTACGTATAGTGTATTTTGCCCTTTGTTTTTCAGTGAAACCACCCCACCACCTAAAACATGAGCTCTTTCCGGATGATAGGTTCATGTTGTTGTCCCTGCCCTTTTTAATCTCTCCATCTCATTTCTGTTTGACTCTCATTGCTTTGGCTTCACATCTCTCCCCACAGCGCTCCTGAGGTGCTCTTTCCCCTCTTGGGTCCCGTGGCCACCTCTGCCCTCCTGTCTGCTGGTGTGCAGTGAGCCAGCAGTTGGCAGTCTCCTTCCGAAGATGAACGTGGCCGAGTCTGGAGCAATCGGCAAATAATCGCACAAAGCTATATTTTCCTCCCTAATATCCACTTAACAAATGTTTGGTGAATACCTACTATGGAGACAGACAGATGAACAGAAATCCTCATACATCTTGTCAAATCATAGGTGATATGAAGTATTAGACACAAGGCAAAAGTGCTGTGTGGCCCCAGAAGGCTGCCCTTTCAGGAGCTCATGTAAAGCTTAACAAGAATGGTGATCTGAGGCAGATGGGGAGGGGTCTCGGGCTTGGAGGGTTCTGAAGCTCATTCGGTTTGGATGGCCCTTTAACCAAAAATATCTTACTTCTATCCTTTTATAAAAACAAAAAGTGTCCATGTGAACACATTGCTGGAAACCCTCCCATCGTCTTAGAGGACTGTGTAACTGTGAGTCCAGAAGCTTAAATCTCACTGGCTTCCCAGTAAATCCGTCACTGGAGATGATGTTTGAGTTGGGTTTTGAAGGCTGTCTAGGAGTTTGCCAGATAAGGAAAGAAGGCAATAACCCACCTGGTAAAGATATTAGTATTTGCAAGGGCCAAAGACGTGAAAATGATGTGTATGATGGCATTGATTGTATGGGGTGAGTGATGGGGGATGACACTGGAGAAACCATCCTGGGGTCAGATTGAAGATGACCTTGATGTCTCAGGACTTTTGATTATACCCTATATCATATGCTAAAGAGAGTTTTACACAAAAAACAGTATGACCAGATTTGTTTTTTCAGACAACTCTTCTGGAGCAAGATGAATAATAGCTTGTTATTGGAAGTACCTAAAACCCTTGATGACTGATATCATCTACTTACTGAGTTCAGAATTACTATACTGAGGTTTCAAAGAATGAATTCAAGCTATATATTTCCATATAAATAGATCCTGGAAACATACAATGAAGTGGATAAAGTAAGTAGCAGAATATTGGAACAGTATGGTATCATTTACGTAAAAAAATGTATAAATCCTACAGAACCACATCGTGTTCTGTTTATGGATGCACACACCAGAGGCTCTCAGGAACCTCACCACACTTGCCCTAGGAGCAATGATTCCGTATTGGCTAATTAAGGGTTCATGGCTACTTTGTAGAACATAACTATCATCAGTAATGAGAATCAATGTAATTTATGAAATATATACATGTTAGCAAATGTTAACTATTCATTTTGAATAGTGGATACACGAGTATTGTTCTATTATTCTTTGTTATTATTTGTATTTTGTTCAAAAAGAAAAGAAACAATTTGGAGTGTAAACATGGGATAATTAAAAAATTTTTCTTTCCTATTAACTGATATTAGCTTGATATGTACGTACAATTCTTACATTAAAAAAATAAAGCAGAGGGGTCAGGGGTTTCTTAATCAAGGATTTCAAGGGAGAAACCCACTAAGGTAATCTTTAGTACCACATAAACATCAAAAAACTTGTTCTCAACCTGTGCATTAGTCTCAAACTGGACCCACACTTCACTTGCTTTAGAATCTCTCTGTTCAGATTTGCATGAGGCCTCCAGTGCATTCTGATCCACCTCAGTCGGCCACACCTCACCTGTTGGTTTTTCAAACCCAACACTGAGCTGACAAAAATTGCATGGTGAGAGGGGGCAAAGGTGCCCAGCTGGAAGAAGACAGAAGCCAGCCAGAACGAGGCCCCTGCCTGGAGTGCCAGCCAAGGTGTGGCCTTTGGAGTCAGTGGGGCAACCAGGCACAGAGCCTGGTCCCTGCATACCTCTGAGCTGCTCAGATGGTTGCCTTTTAAGTACCTGGTTCCTCTGGAGACCAGGAGGTTTGCTTTTCATCTTCATAGGAAGGAGAAGGTTGCTCTTTCTCTTTCCAAATCAGCAACTCTTGTTATCATTTAGTAAAGAACAGAGGAAGCGAGGCTATATGGGCAACAGATGCGGCACTGTAACTCTTGGTCCTATTCTCAGTCTGTCGTAGCAACACAACAGACGTAAAACTTCCTTATTCTTTTCTTATTTCATATATTTTTCCTTGGACTATTTTCAATCTTCAAAGAATAATGAGTTGTCCGTTAAGCTGGGCAGTTTACCAAAATGCTGCTCCAAAACAGAAAGAGTGTTTGTCTTTTTCCTACTGCTGAGTCAGGGAGGCCTTTGTGGGGAAGAGGACGTATTTGGGTATCTGCTGGGACCCAGGGAGTGTTTGGGTTTTTTCACTCAACTTCTGTTATCTCCTGGAAGGGTTCCTTGTGAGACCTGAGGCTTGAGGCTTGAGACCGTTATGCTTCAATATTTTGCTCAGGCCATTTGCAGAGACTGCGACAAAGCCTTCAATTGTCACTGTTCAGAATGAGGCCTGCATTTTCTAGTCCCCCTTCCAACTAGGTGTGGCGATGTGACTCAGTAGCACTAGTTTGATGGGATGTAAGCAGAAGCTATATATGCAGTTCTTGAAAAGTGTCCTCATAGGAAGGGGGCAATTCGTTCTTTACTCCTTCTTCCTTCACTGTGATAACTGGGGCGTGAGCAGCCATTTTGGACCCTGAGTTAGAAGCTATCATTGAGGTTGAGGATGACAGAGCTACATTATAGAAGCAACTTGCCTTCGTATGATTGTGGACACCAGCCCTGCATTGCCTATGTTTCCATGGGAGAGAAACAAGCCTGTCTTGTTTCTGGTACTGTTCTTCTTGGTTTTCTGTCCCTCACAGCCAATCTCAATCCTCATATTTATAGCTCTCTTTTCGCCATTATGTTGGCATCTCAACCTCATCAAGACCTCAGTCCTCTTTATTCCAGATTCTCTCTTGATATTATTTCCTTCACAATCCATATTTTCTTTCCAGCCCATGCTAGATACTTCATGCTATGACTCAGAGTCCTATGGCGACCTATTAGTCTGCAGGGCATAAAGAAATTGATCTGCTGTCCTCATGGCCATGCAATGAAGCATCTGTTTGTAGATCAGGTTCCGAAGGAAAGCCTGCTTCTCTCACAGCTGCAGTTACAGCCCAGGGGATGACAATTTTACCAAGATCACTGATCCTGCAGAGGAAGCAATGGCACCGAGCACAGCCCCAGGCTGTGTCCTGCCTTGTAGATGGCACTGGGCAGAGCTCGCGGAAGGACGAATGCTCATTCAAGGAGATCAGTGGGTACAGATGGGTCTTTTAGCTGTTGCCTCAGCAGAAGACTCAGCAGCCTGAGAGCTGCATCCCAGACAGGGAAGCACTGCAAAGAATGAGGTGGGACTGGATCCCACCCCCATTACGCGGGTTAGGAGGCACCACCACCTTCTTAATGAGAAGGAGGCTGTGATCCACAGCCAGGCTCTGATATGGATGCTATGCTGGAATACTTCCTAATGTACATGTGAGTTCAGTTAATCACAATAAATCCTTTTGCTATCTTTGTGGAGCTCTGAATTCAAGAACCTAGCTAGATATATTTTATATGGAAAGCATGAATTAGAAGGGCTCCATCTGAGGCAAGCATCTCATCCCCAGATCGGATGAATTGAGACAATGACGTCTTTGTGGGCTTCACCTTTGTTTGCATCTGCTACTCCCAGGGTAGAAAGAGGCCCAGCCTCCTGTGTGCTTAGCGCTGTAGTACCCTACACGGCAGTGATGTGGAATTATGCCTTTCTCTTCCACTGGACTCAGGGGTCCCTTGACACAGGTCTCTACTGACTCATCTCCATATCCCTGCAACCAAGACTGGAATGTAGATTTAGTAACGGCATGTGATCAAAAGTCGGAAGGAAAGTTGGATTATGGTTGGCCTTGTGGTCCATGTAGAATTGTGTTATGACTAATAGAATGGCACACTAGGCCCACATGATCTGTATTCACAGCTCTCTCTCTTGCACTTGATGTGTATGAGAAAGAACAAGTGGTACAAAATGCGTGGCTCCTTACCCCAGGATATCCCGGCATACAGCCGATAACAGGAGATGCTCTGGAAGGAGGAGAAGGGTGTGCCCTAGCTGCTTAGTGTAGGGTAGCCAGTTGGCCTGGAGCTATGGTTCCCTGAGAGATGGGCTGACCCACTCAGGGGAGAATTGTGGCTTTGGGGTGACACAATCCTTAGGGGGCATCTTAGGTAGGGGATAGCTGTTAATGCCCAGGTGGAGGTTACCAAGTGGCTCTTCCTTATGGGAGCCATGGATCTGTTATCAGACAGGGCTTTCCAGAAAACATCTTCTCATGAACTCCACCAATGGTCTCTTATTACTCACACAGCTTCCCCATTACCATTTTCCCCTTTCTTTTCCTACAAAACCATCCCTTCTTCTGACCTCGGAAGATGTCCCGGGGATCTCTGAATAACCAGTGTCTCAGCATGAACAAGAGCATGACATGAATGGAGGATGGACAGATGGGTGGCTGGATGGGCAGGTGGACAGGGAGACGACTGAACAAACAGGAAGAAATTGATGATAATAATAAAGGAGTTAAACCAGGAATTAATGCAGAGGCATAGGACATCTCTCTGTGTCATCTGGTTTGGCTAGTGGATAGGGACCTAGTTACTGAAATCCAACAGTAGCCTAAAACAGAACTGGGATTTGAAGCACACCCTAGTCTAAACCCTGCTCATTTGTTACCCGGTGCTTGTAAATGCTTCATGATGGCATAACCTGCACAATTAAGACAACAATGGACATCGGAGAGCAGTGATCAGGGGAGGAAGGAAATATGTATATATTTCCTGGAAGATTTTGAGAACTGGCTTATTCACATGGGTCACCTATTTTTGACAAAATGTCATCTTACAGAAGCACACTACTTGACAAATGTCAGCACACGAACGCTCCTGGCCTCAGGCCACCCCAGACACTGGTGTGCTTCTGTCCTCAATCACCCTCCATGTCTGGTGCAACGGCTTGGGTGGAAACCAACTTTGTTTGCCACTGTGTGTTTGCCAACATTGTCAAATAGCACCTCAATAAATCTCAGTATGTGTTGATGCTGTAGCAAATGCTTGGCCAGGCACTTTTTCTCTGTGATAGGTCTGGTGGCAAAGCTGTCAGCAACTTGCGGGCAGGAGCCCAGTCTGTTCTGGCTCCCACCATGTGCCCAGCCCCAGCAGAGAGCCAAGCACTTGGTAGAGGTCAGATGTTTGCCGAAGGACTAAACAAAAGATACCACTGTGAGGAGACTGGGGTGGGACCTGTCTTTTCAGGACTAGGGAAGGGTCTGTTTACAAAGTCTCTGGGTCCTGACTCCTCATATACCAACTGTGGGGCTTATCAGTCTTATTTGAAGGTGACCATGGAGGGTTGAGCTTCTCATCACCCCAAATGGTGCATGGGGAGGAAACAGATTAGTAATGATGTGTTTCTGCAGATATTTAGAAATGCTACTGGAAGGTTTCTGCACTGAGCTGGGACAGGATGAATGGTGCAGAAGGAGCACCTGCTGGCTGCTGGCTGTGAGCACGGGCTTTGGGTCAGCTGATCCAGGATCCAAGTGGCTGCTTCCACATTTATTGCCTATAAATGACCTAACCCCTCTGAGACTTGGTTTCTTCATCTATAACATGCTTAGGATTGTTGGATTAAATGTGATAAAACCTAGTACCCAGTTAAGTGCTCAATAAATGATCGTTACCATGTTAGTGATTAATTATAGTTCTTGGATGTATTAGGCCCCACCAATAATTGTGGGGCTTAGGCAGAGGAGGAACACAAACTGGCCAGTTTACTGGAGGCAAAGGGAGATGTGAGGTTTCTGATACCTCCATGTTCCAGCCACCCCTTGTTTTCTTCCCCTGAAATAGCTCAGGATCTGCTTGGCCCATGACAGGCAGGGGCCTCTGAGAGGTGCCCCAGGAGCAGGTAACGGCCAATTGACCAGAAGATTTGCATGAGGGAAAGCTCTGGAAAGGACTGAGAAAGAATGACTAATGGGAAACAGGCACTATATTCAGGTCCCCAAATCATAAATGTATTAAAGGAATGATGTGTATCAAAGCACTTTGTGAAACCATGGATCAGTCTGCAAACTGTAGCTATTAGCATTACAATGTGCTTATTATTGTGCCGCGCGCACGCCTGTGTGTGTGTGTGTGTGTATGTCTTTCAGGTTATGTGGGTTAGGCTATATTCCTTAAATGTTAATGCTCCTATTTATATTTATTAAATATTTATTTATTATTCCTTAAATGTCCCCCCCCAAAAAAAAATTTGAAATGAGTGTTGGATCCAACAAGCATTTCTCTAGGGTCTGCAAATTTGTGCAGGGCACTGTGAAGTTACAAGGAAGAGAACCCCTGCCTTCATGGGGCTCACAACCCAGTGCGCCTGCGAAGCCACACTGCCTTCATTCAGGGTTCCAAGGAGGCCAAGAATAGGTCCCTTTGGCTTTTACGTCACTGCAAGTAGCAGAGCAAAATTAGGCTGCAGGAGGCTGGAAGTATAAACCAGCCTTCCTTGGTGAGTGCACAGCCACCTGCTGGGCCACGCCACCTGCCTGGGCACACATGGGGTGTGCTCCTCCCCAGGGGAAAGCAGATCAGGTCATTCTAAATGCAGAAGAGGAGGTAGGTTTCTGGCCTCCAAAGCACATGCCCCATCTGCTCTATCTCCTACCTGGAGCAGGGACTTAAAACCCATTTTATCATTTCAACCCATTTTGTCGAAATGCCAGAGGCCTGTGCTCACCAGATGCCGCTACTGATGCTCATGAATGACGTCTGCGAGGTGTCGCTAGGCAACCAGGCGGCGCCCGGCGCATCCCCCAGCCGCTGGCTCGCGCGTCACATCCTGCCTGCAGCTCCGGGCCGCCACGGTGCACAGGTGCGGACCCAGCCTCGCCCTGACCCCCGCGGAAGCAGTTTGCTGCCCATCTGGTCTCCTAGGTGGCCAGTTAATGTTGGAGCCAACCTCCGAAGGGGCCACTGGCTAATTTATGGGGCATCAGTGTCTTGAGTACGGTGTCCCAAATTTCATTAGAAAAAAAAAAGTCCGCTTGGTTCTGGCTCCTCCCCTAAGTGGGTCAGGGTAAATTTAGACAAGATCTTCAGGGGCTCTGAGAATTCAATTCAATTTCAACTTGACCTTTGAAGACACCCTGTTCTCAGGGGGAAGATGTTCCTGCCTTTTTACTTTGGGGTTTTGCTTTAACTAAACACTATGGCCTGGAAATGACCTCCTTCAGGATCGAGTAGCCAACAAGTGACTGGAGAGATCCCCTTTTGTGGCCAAGAGAAGGGTGGCTTTTCATACCCAGAAATCCTCTCTGCTTTCCCCGGGCATCAAAATTGCCAGCACAAGTGACCCTACAACCCTGCAGCCCCAGAGCCCATAGGGGTAAATTCTGCCTTAGCAAAGCTGTGGCTGCTCTAGAATTCCCGGAGAGGAGCAGCTTTGGGGCTTCATTCTAGTTGAATGGGGACTAGGAAAATTCTTGAAACTCTCTTCATGCCCCGCAGCAGTGAAAAGTCAATTGTTTCTATCTAAATAAAGAGGTGAGGGGATAATAGAGATGAGAGGAGATGGGCTAAACAGCCCTGTCTCCCCCTCCCATGCCTGCCCCAGCCAGCCCCAGTGCCGCCCCCACCAAAGTCAGAGTTTTGCTCACACGGAAGGTGTGGGGTGGGAGGGCCCCTCCCTAGTGAGGAACACATATTTTAAGTAAACAAAGTAAACCTGTGGTCATATCTGAGGGCGCTGGGAGCCCCATCTTGTTCTGCGGTTCTATACTTTCCCTTCAAAGGATTACATTCTGTGATGTAGAAGTGCCTTGGGCAATTTCCCTGCCTTCTCCAGAATCCATGAAGCAAATATGAATAATGTGTCCCCAGTGCCCAAGTTCATCCTTCTGTGTAAGGAGTTCTATGAGGGTTTAACAGGCTATGATCCCTTTAGAAAAGGTACCATATTAATATAAGAAACAGTTGTGAGTAACCATTACTTTTCATGAGCACACTGAGAAAAGGATTCTGGTCAAGTAGGTCAACTGAGGCTATGTTACAATCTTGAAAAGAGATGCAGTCAATGAAATTTAAGACATGACTTAGCCTCAAGCTCCAGGGCAGAAACAAGCGAGCTGAGTTGGGCCCAGGTCCACTGGACCACCTAAATGTGTTCCATAGCAGGGTCACTTCAACATGGCGGCCTGGCCCCACTGCTTAGCCCCAGGCAGGTTGGTGAATGGGGTGGGTCTGAGGCAGCTGCAAGCATCTGTACAGTAAAGCCTTGGGATGAGTCACGCTTTGTCAATTATTATCATGTGACTTTGAGGCAACCAACGCTTTTCCAATCCTCAATTCCTTTAGCTATAAGGTTAGGACATGATTTATAGGATAATCGAGAGAATGAAATGAGATGATACTCACTTGTGTTTCTTGAGCAGTTCTTGCAGGACAGACACAGTGCTGACCCACTGTTTAAGTCCTCACAGCCATCTTATGAGGCAGCTGTGGTTAGCAAAAACCGAACTCCAGAGAGGGTAAGGACCATGGCCGTAGCCACACACTGTGGTAGAGTCAGGATTGGTGCCCATGTCTGGCTGACTAAACTTCAAGCTCTTAAATTTGGTTAACACTATGGCTTCCCAACTGTGCTGTAAAACAGAATTAATTCTGATAGGGATTAATTCTTTAAAAATTTCTGACACCCAGGTCTCATCCCAGAGCAAGTATATCAGTAAGTATGGAGGAAGAGACAGGTTTTATTTTATTTTATATTTCATATTTTATTTTACATTTTATTTTATTTTTTAAGCCCTAGGTGATTCCAGTGTGCAATGATATTTGGGAACCACTAGGTTAAGAAATTCTCTACTGGTGGTTCTCGATCCTGGCTGCACAGAACCACCAGGGAAACATCTAAAATATACCGATGGCCACACCCACAGGAGTCTGATTTATGTGGCTGGGGGAAAGGCCTTAAGTTACTCTGGGTGATTCTCGGGGCCCCTGGGTGGCTCAGTCGTTAAGCGGCTGCGTTCGGCTCAGGTCATGGGCCCAGGGTCCTGGGATTGAGCCCCGCATCGGGCTCCCTGCTCCGCGGGGAGCCTGCTTCTCCCTCTCCCCCCCCCCCGGCTTGTATTCCCTCTCTAGCTGTCTCTCTCTCTCTCTCTCTGTCAAATAAATAAATAAAATCTTAAAAAAAAAAAAGTTACTCTGGGTGATTCTCAAACACAACCCGGTAGAGACTGCTGTGCTAAGTTACAGGGAACCCCCAGAAAATGGTTGCATTCTTCAGTTACTTAACACACCAGGATGCTCTTAAGGTCTCTTCCAACCTGTACTTGTAATTCCCTGGGACAATCACTACTCACCTTTGTCTCAGCTGGCTGGCTCGAGGGAGGAGCTCAAACTCTACTTCTCCAAGAGCAAGTGAAGCTAGGAAGAAGCAAAGGAGCAGGAAGCAGCATGGCGGGAATATTTGGCCCATCTGGTTCTGCTTCATACATGTAGTCAATTAGTTTCGTAATAAGCACAGTTCTGCCCTCATCTACCCTCTTGGCTAAAGGAACCGGAAATTTCTTTTATTCTGAATTTGAAGAATTCAATACGAAAAATAATAACCGTTTGCTTAACTTTAAATTCTCTTACATCTTTGTTAGCATAAAGTAGCACTTCTCTATGCTGTGAAAATTTGATCTTCTGTTTGGATTTCTTCATATTCTTCATACACATATTTACAATTTTTTGGACAGTTATTTGCATTGGGATGGGCTAAGGCATGCTGCATTAATGAACAATTCCCAAATCTCAGTGGCTTAACACATCAAGGACTTCTTTGTCCCTCATGCTACATATTTAAAGTGGGCCCGAGTATGACAGTCACTCGGGGGCCCAGCTGGATGGACACATGCTTCCACAATTGCCAAGGCACAAGGTAAGTGGTGTACTTACTGGCTCTTAAAACTTTCAGCAGGAAGTGACACCTATTGCTTTTTATCCACAATTCACTGGCAGAGAGCCACACCCAACTTCCAAGGGGGTGGGAGGAGTGATTTTTATTATGTGCTCAGGAGTACACGGAATATTCATGAAGAACTCTCATGACTAACACAACCACATTCACACCTAGCTCCTTTTTTATTAGCACTACCTTGAGAAAACTGGTACCGTCCAGAGTCTAACTCACAGGTCCACAGGCATGAACCCATGATAAACAGAGTAGATGAGGATGTTGGCATCACGAGGAATGCCATGACTGCAAGTCTTCTGGGAGGACTATATTGGGATGGATGGCAGCGTCCTGAGGGTCAGGATGGATGAACAGCTATTCTCCCTTTGGTTTTCTTTGCAATAAGGTTTAGCATGGCATCACATTAGATAAACATATCAGTTCAATATACAAAAGTCATTGAAAATAATTTTGAATCAATCTTGGAAAATCTGAAAGGAGTATTACATGCATAACTTTGACAGTACTTCTTAGAGTTCTTCTCACTCTCTCCCTTCCCTCACTATTTCCACCTGGAGAAACCTTATGCATCCTTAAAGACTTACCAAACAGATCAGCCTGTGGTCCTCCTAGACCATCGCCCCAGGCAGAACTAATCCCTTTTATGTGCTCATTCTACACTTACATATACTATTATGACGCTTATTATATTGTATGATAATGCGACATTTATATAATCACTTTATTTAACAAAACCTAGTTCCAAGAACTATTCTAGGTGCTTAATAAGCACTATCCCCCTAACTTACCTATTAGGTGATTACTACTATTCTTTTTATTTTTCATAGGAGGAAACAGGCTCAGAGGGCATAGGTAACTTTCCCGACATCTGGTGAGAAAGCAATGGAGCAGGATTTGAACCAAGGAAATTGGACACCCTTGACCTGGTCATGAACCTCTTGGGAGCAGACAGGTCACATTTTTGTTTGTATTTCCACAGGCCTAGCCCAGTCCCTGGTCATTAAGATTGTTTTTTAAACAAATGAGCACAGTATTCAAACCTGTTGATGGACCATAACTTATTAGCCTGTTCCCAAATTTCTCTGTATAATTTGTGCTGTCATGAAATCTGTTTTACAAATTACCTTGATCTCACTGGGGTTATTTGGGGGTAAATTCCTCTAGGTGAAACGATTCAAGAAGTATAAACAGTTTTATAGATGACTGCTTAATCACGCTCCAGAAATTTGGGATTTAGAATTTAGAATTCCGAGCTATTCTTAGGCGTGCCTGTTTCATCAGAATATCTTCAGGGTTTTGTTTTTATTTTAATCGGTTAAAAGTGAATTTAGAGGGGGCCAGTGCTGGCCGTGGGTTGATGAATGATGAATCGTTCCAGGATTACCGTGGGGATGATGAGGTTTGGAGTCCTGGAACCCTGCTGAAGTTTATTAGCTCACTGGGAAGTTACAGAAGCTTCTGTCATTGGAATGGAGTGGGTTCGTTCAATCTAATGGATGGAATCTGGCCTAGGAAAAACAACGTTGGCTCACTTTGTGTTCCTATCCTGTTCTTTTAGATAAGGTTGTTCAGCCCCTATCACTGCCTCCCCAGCCCTCCTCAACCACCCCGGGGCCTGGAGTCCTCAAGTCCTCCCCCTACAGAGACAAGCCACTTCTATTAAATTACAAATGATGGATGATAGCTCAGAAGTGCCAACTTCCTTGTGAAAGATCAGAGCTTAAAAACAAAACAAAATGCAACAACCTTGCTGTGCGAACCTTGCTGTGCGATTTTTCTGCCCCTGAAGGGATGGGAGCTAAGAGGGAAGACCGGTTCTTCAGCGCCCGAGGCCATGGGCAGGACTGCTGGCCCAGCCTGAGAGGCCACAGAATAAATAAGGGCTTCCTTCAGTTTTTATCAGAACCACGGGGGTAGATCCTGGAGCTTGGCGGTGGGGCCTGCAGAATCCTCAGCAGCAGATTCTAAAGCCCGGTTCTTGACGAGCAGCAGGTGGCGATCCTGGTGGTGACGTGGCTAATAAGAACAGGAGCTAAAAACCATCATGGCTTCTCTGGGTCAACACAACTGTCTTTGACCAGGATGCCTTCCAACCTTGCCCTGTTCTTATTCTTATATCACAGTAATCTTCTAAAAAGTAACTCCCCTGATTTAATTATCTTCCAGTGGATTTTTCCCCCACCTAGCCGAAAATCCGAACACTCTCCTGTGGGCCACGGGGCCTCTCCCAAGCTCCCTGGTCTCTCTCCCTCTTGCACAGGCTACGATGGCCTTCTTCCGCTTCTCGAAACAGGCTGGGCGCATGCACACTCTTCATCCCAGCTTTGCACCGGTTAGTCCCTCTGCCCACCTGCAGCTGACAGCTGCTCCTTTCTCTGCTCAAGCGGTATCTCCCTAGGGGAGCCTTTCAGTACGTCTACACCACACTCCCACCTCTGTTTTCCGGGTTCTCATCACTAAACAGAAGCTCGGCAAAAGCAGGAGCTTGTCTTTTCTGTTCATGTCTGGTGTTCGCAACCCCTAGCAGAGGATCTTGCACACAATAAACCTTGATCCTTATAAGCCTGGGAAGTAGGTATTATTGTTGCTGTTTTTCAAATGAGTCTTCAAGAGATGGCCCAAGGTTGTACTACTTTAAGTGTTCAAACCATAATTCAAATCCAGATTTTTCCACTCGCGGTGCCACACTGATTCTAGTGACTCAGGGTGTATTAAAGACCCAGTGTCATCAGATCCATTCAAACACCCAGCTTGCTTATGACTCAGCCTGATTTCTTGCTATACTGGTTTCCAGTGCACACTGCATTCAAAGAAAGATGTGGAAAGGACTAAATGCAAACCAAAGACAAGCAAGGTGAGCAGAAGACGTACTGGGGGCCTTGTGAAAACAACTATGCCTAAAAGTCAAAGACACCAAAGTGCCTCAGTGCTGTAAGTTGATTGATAAGTGTCTTAATTATTCATGAATTGCCTCCTTTTTGGCAACTGGGGAATGCTGAAGGTTGCTTAAAATAGCCAAAGCACGTCCTTTTGGTTTACAAATAGACACGTTACCATCAACTGATGAATGAGTAAACAACATGTAAGTGCATCCATACAATGTAATAGCGTCTAACTATAAAAGGAACGAAGCACTGACGCATGCGTGCTACAGTATGGCTGAGCCTCGAAAACACTACGCTAGGGGCGCCTCTGTGGCTCTGTCGGTTAAGCATCTGCCTTCGGCTCAGGGTCATGATCTCAGGGTCCTGGGATCGAGCCCTGCATCGGGCTCCCTGCTCAGCGGGGAGCCTGCTTCTCCCTCTCCCTCTGCCTGCCTGCTGCTCCCCCTGCTTATGCTCTCTATCTCTGTCTCTGTGTCAAATAAAAAGAAAGAAAATCTTCAAAAAAAAAAAAAAGAAAAGAAAAGAAAACACTATGCTAAGTGAAAGAAGCCTGACAAAAAGGGCCACATATTGTGTGATTCCATTTATATGAAATATCCTGAATAGGCAAATCCACAGAGACTGAAAACAGAGTCATGGGTGCCAAGGGCTGGGGGGAATGACTGCCAAATGTCTATTTCCTTTCGGGGGGCTGAACAATGTTTTGGGTTTTGACAATGCTGATGGCTGCACAACATTGTGAATGCTCTAAAGGCCACTGAATTGTACACTTTAAAATGGTTAAAATGGTAAATTTTGTGTTATGTGTATTTTACAATTAAAAAAAAAATCAGTGAGTTAGACAATAGAAAATAATAGCTGTCCTTCTCAGCTACTTTTTGAACAAAATAAATATGCTCAATTCTGGCAAGTTTAATTTTAAAAGAGGCTGAGGGGCACCTGGGTGGCTAATTGGTTAAGGATCTGCCTTCAGCTCAGATCATGATCCCAAGGGCCTGGGATGGAGCCCGGTGTCGAGCTCCCTGCTCAGTGGGGAGCCTGCTTCTCCCTCTCCCCCTACCCCCGCTTGTGCTTTCTCTCTGTCTCTCAAATAAATAAAATCTTTAAAAAAAAAAAAAAAAAGAGACTGAAACACAAATGTACTAAATAAAAATTAAAATCAGGGAATGCACAGATATTAAAAAAAAAAAAAAAAGCCCAGGTCGAGTACAGTTTGAGGAGATCTGTCTCTGGGCGGCTGGTGCTGGTCCCAACCCAATGGGCAGGGCAGGCCCCGTGTGTGAGGGCTGCTAGCTGGGCTCCAGGAATCTGCCTCTGCCTCTTTCTTCAGGACATAAAAGCAAGTGGCATATTGAGGACAGCTCCTGAAGATATTAACAGACACTCCCTGCAGGCTGGCCCCTGATGCACCTGCTCCCCTTTCAGAGCCCAGCATTACCCACTTAGCTGCCCAAGGCATTCATTTGGACAGGAGTCTAGAACATGATTTCATCCGACTTACTGTCTTGCTTTTGCAGGAGTTGTAGTAGTTCCACAACAAATGGACTCAAGCATACATATCCCCAACTATTAGAAAATTGGACGGTCGGAGAAGTTCCAAACTGGCTTTCAAGGCACTGCACGGTGTGGCTTTGCTCACTCCAGGGTCTGCTTCCAGCCCCATGAGCCTGTCACTGCTCCCATCTGATGTACTACTGCCACCACCTCTGCTCCTACTGGTCTCCCAACCCAACAACCTCTCCTGCCTTCTCACTGAAACCAGACAGCACGTTCTCTCTGGGGCATACCGCCTTCGCTCCTGCCAGGCACCTTTGCCTCTATTCTGCCAGCCCCCTGGTTCTTCTCTGCTGGGCAAATCTGTCAACAGTTGGCTCAGGGAGCGACATGTGAGTTACAGGAGACCCATGAGATTTAGGACTCCTGGGGCTTTTGCTGGAGCCACTGGTAAGAGATCTTCTTTCTCCAGGAGTTGAGCAACAAATAGGAGCTGCTGGGGGCCACTGTAGCTGACTGTTGGGAGCAGAATCCTGATGGCGCTGTTGGAGGCTCTGGATTGTGACTGCACTTCTAGCACTTTTCCAGTTATGAGTGCCAACGATTTCCCTTCTTTCTGCTGGCTGGTTGCTTCCAACTGGAGAAACACTAATGCACCTTCTAGCATTTACCGTGGGCACAGGACAGGCACAAAAGTAAGGTTTGTTGACTTGTTAGTTTGTTTGCACCTATGTCTAGAGTAGTTAGGTGGAGTATTTTTTGCATTAAAAATCGTTATTCTGGTAAAATATACCATTTTAATCATTTTAAGTGTAGAGTTCAGGGGTATTAAGTACAGTCATATTGTTGAGCTACCATCACCACCATCCATTTCCAGAACTTCATCATCCCAAACAGAAACTGTACTCATTCAACACTAACCCCTTGTTCTTTCCTCTCCCCTTGTAACCTGGTAACCATTATCTTACTTTTTGTATCTATGAATTTAATTACTCTAGGTACTTCTTAGAAGTGGAACCATACAGTATTTGTTATTCTTGTGATTGAGCGGCTCCTTTCACTTAACATAGCATCCTCAAGACTGGTGCATGTGGTAGGCAGCACGTATGTGCCAGAATCTCCTGGCTTTCCAAGGCTGCACAGTATTCCATTGTGTGGAGAGACCACATCTCGTTTATTCGCTCACTGACTGACAGGTTGTTTCCACTGGTTGGCTTTGTGGATCATGCTGCTGTGAACATCAGTGTGCAGATAGCTGTTCAAGTCCCAGCTTTCAATTCTTCTGGGCTATGACCACAGCTGCTGGAGCACAGATGATTTGGTTTCCCTTCAGGACCCATCATGCTGTTCTCCACAGTGGCTGCCCCAGGAGTGCCCCAGGGTTCCAGTGTCTCCACGTCCTCACCGATAGCTGGCATTTTCCATTTTGGGGGAAAATATTTAAAGGCAGAACTGTGGTAACACTGGGAACAGAGCTTATTCTGTCAGCAAGTCTAGAGAAGGACATTTGGCCTGAAGTAGTTCTTATGCTCTTTGGCAGCATCACCTCTTTAAAAACCCCTACTCTGTCACCTACTGACAGGCCGGGTGACATCTCTCAGTCAGGGAGGGAAGCACCGGCCAGGTGATTGGCCACTCCCACTTTCCCAAGGAGGGGAGAGGGAGGGAGGCCGGGCAGCATTTGGACTTGTGGGTAGCAGTTCCCTCACACCTCCACGCCCGCCATGTTTTCAACCACAACGAAGTCACCTTTTCATCAACCCCAGGACGCTCTTACAGACAACAGGGAAGCTGTGGCACACCACGCACTCACGGTGTGTTAGTTAGGTGAGGTGTGTTAGTAGCAGGACCTCCCCTTTCCCTCATTCCCCTGGCTAGGAAAACTGTCGCTTGAGCCCTTAGGAGAGGATGCAGGGCACGTGAAACATGAGGTCCCGGCACAGGCCGCCATCTTGTAAAGGCTTTATTTCTACTTCATCATGGTCTCATACAGACTCCGAGGCACCATCCTTTGATTCAGTGTGGTACCCTCCTGACTTTTTGTAGTGCTTTTCCTTAAACAAGAAAATTTTGAGTAAACACTGTATATTGCCAGTTCATCGTTAACAATAATTTAAAAATGCCATTGCTGTTGTATCTCGATGCAAGAGGACAACGATAAAAGTACAGTATGAGGGATTCACAACGTATTACGGTGGGACAGATGACTCACACTTATGTGATGGTGAGACCACAGTAGCAATATGTACATGCACCCCAGCGCTTCGAACCCAAAGACGTGCAAGTCGAGTAGAGGATGTGGATTATACAGCGAATTTGGTAAGCCCAGCTGAGGACTCTGTACCTTTGCAAGAATGCAGATGTGTATCCCCTCCCGTAGAGAGGATTTCTGTCTTGTCGACTGGCTTCATGGCTCTTTCACTACAAAAAGTTCATTGAATCAGACAGTCTGAAGCATTTCAAAAAATTCTTAAAAAACAAAAACACTGACAAAATAAAATTAACTTAAAACAGTCTAATTCAACGTGGAAATAAACCAAACCAAAGTGTAACAGTGCAAATTTAACAGAGAGGCAGTCAGTATTGAGAGCAAGGGCGTTCAGAATCTCTTAAAATGTACATCTTTAAAACTTTTATTTTTTAAATTTATATCTTATCTAGCTTTTTTTGTTTAATATACTGTGTGTAAAAAAGATGGAGACAAAAATAGTTTTCTGAGCTATGAAAAAAATTAAGTTATTACAGGCACGTTTACGGTTTCGTTCTAGAAACATCTCAGGTTCACAGGTTGGACATTCAGCAGCTGTGTGTTTTTTAAAAAACATTCTTTGACCTTGGGAAAGCTAGATCTCCTCTTGTGGGCGGAGCTTGGTTGATGAGTACGGTGTGGTTATGCAAATTACAGGGAATTATTCCCCGATAATCCATGCAAACTTGCACTCGTCACAGGTGTGTCTTCTCCCCGGGTGGCTCCTCGTCGCCGAGCTCCTCCAACGAGGCTGGGTCTCCGGGTGACTGAGCCGGTGAGGCAGTAGGGGAATGGGAGGCCCAACGGGACGGAGGGCGACGGTTTGCTGGTCTCTCGGGCCTGGAGAAGCAGGGTTCTAGGGATGGAGCTAGTGCAGAACAAGGTAGTTCCTTCAAAGCCGAGAAAGAGAAAGACAGGGTTACTCAGACTGACAGTTCCTCCGGGAGCGGGGGAGTGAGTCTCCCCAAACACACTTCTCAACAGACTCGAGGTCAATGCAATGGATCGATCAGGAGCAACTTCAGAATGTTAATTTATATTTGCTCGGGGAGGATAATTTAAAATGTTAAGTGAAAAATTCAACTCGGATGATCAGTGGCACAGTAATGAGAAGATAGCAAATTATGATCAAAATATGGCAATGCTGTGAGATGAATATGTTTATGCATCATCTTCAGAACTGGGCTGGAGCCGATGGAAGGTGGGGAAAGCCACAGGCCACCTGGTCACATCCTGACCCAGCTGACCCCAACCTTTTGGCCCTCCTGAATGATCTACTAGCCACAGTGACCCAGCCCTGAGAGGCCAGCCTCCCTATGCTTTGGTCTTGTTGGAGGCCCATGAAGAGACCCATGATTTATCCAGCTGCATTAGCAACAAGACACCTTAAAACGAACTCCACTACTGCTTATTCCAAGTTGACTGGCAGTGGGTTAAACAAACTCCCACGACATGGAAAAAATGCTGCAGGCAGAAATTTTAACTTCGGTCTAGTTTTCTTAACGACTCTTCCTTGCTGCAGCATTTTAAAAAGT
This sequence comes from Phoca vitulina, assembly GCF_004348235.1. Taxonomy (NCBI): domain Eukaryota; kingdom Metazoa; phylum Chordata; class Mammalia; order Carnivora; family Phocidae; genus Phoca; species Phoca vitulina. The sequence goes on from NW_022589808.1 coordinate 1,590,923, forward strand.
GGAATCAGAGTGCTTGTGCTTCTGTCACGGGCATCCTACACCTTCTGAGAACAGATCATGCACGACACACTCAACCGGGGGGCCAACCACCTATCATACTTCTTCTCAAGGGCCCGTGCTCCTTTTCTAGTGTTAATGAGTGTCGAGCTACTTAGTCTGCAGGATAGGAACCAAGGATGCCCACACCTGGAGCATGCTGGTGCCCGGGAGGTTGGTGGGGGGGGCGTGAGGAAACGGTGAGTTCCACGGGGCGGAACCCGGCCGCCCAAGGGACACTCAAACGAGAAAAAGCCGAGATGGTAAGCCACTGCAATGAAGAATGACAGAGAACACAGGCGTTCAGAGCCCGTCAGGAAGGGCGGCAGCGGACTGACAAAGATGTGACGAGCAAGCGCGCAGAGGCCAGGATGAGGACGGTTTAGTCTGCGGAGCAGGGAGTGACAGCAGAGACCAGACGGTGGGCTGTGTCGATGAGCAATGGGAGAAGGAGGGGGAAGAGGAAAGGCGAAAGGTGGAGCGCCGGCGTGGTGCTTCTGGAAGAGCGATGGAGTGAGGTGGTCCCTGCCTCCCCCTGGGCCCAGCGGAAAATGGCATGAACACTGGAAACTACTCCTAACCGTCCAGGCCTCTTTGTGACTACACGTCGTAGCAGAGGATGGGGAAGCCTTGATTAGCAAAGCACTCTGCTGATGGGAACCATGGCAACCAGGAAGACCTCGCCCACGAAGCCCGGCCTGAAATAGCTGAAATGCAAACTAGGCGGGGCAAGCTGTCCTGCCCTCAGCTCAGCCCCTCTGTGAGCATGCACCGCTGATGCGGGGCTTGGGAAATCTGCCACCGCTTTATCTTTTTCTGTCTCTGCTCCCGGTATTAAGATTTGTGTGTTGTGTCGTGTTTGTATTGTGTGTGTGTTGTGTAGTGTATAAGTGTGTTGTGTATGTGTGGCATCATGTTGTGTAGGAGTGTTGTGTTGTATGTGCTGTGTATGAGGATACGCTGTGTGTGCGTTGTGAGTCATCTTGTGCATGAGTGTTGTGTGCTGCATGTGCTGTCTATGAGTGTGTGGTGTGTGTTACACGTGTGGCAGGGTGTTGAACGTTGGGATGGCTGCTACCGTAGGTTTTTTTCCTACACCACTGCAGCCCTTTTCCACCTGGTGGATGCTGAACCAGAACGGGCTTTTGATTAGACAGTGTGGTGCCACCTCTTCCCCGTGTGAACCCCTATAGGAAGAACTGTGTGACCACGGGTTCAAGAATGAGCTTTTTCTTTAGTAACACACGAGCACAGACAAGCAAACGATCTTGTCCTTCCCTGAGAGGCTACTGCAATGGGCTATGTGGCCATTTTATCTTGGGAGCATCTTTTTCGTCTTTGAGAGCCAATCGCATTTTTGCATTTAGCACTCCGATTTAAGACCAGTGGGTGAGGTGGGTGGGCGACTAATTCTTGATCAAATGCTAAGTTGGTATTTTTTCAGCCTCGATTCAGGCTCAGACGGCAATTCTGAGGCTATTTTTTGGGAACAAGGGATGGCTCTGTTGTTGATTCATCCAACAAATATTTATTGAGTGCTTACTATGTCACCTATGGTGATCATTTGAAAGGACAAGATACATTTGGATTTATTCCTTCTGGTGCAGTTGTTGAAAAAGAGAGAAAAGCTTCATTGTGTTAAGGTCACACCTCATTACAGCATCTGGTGGTGTGCATGTGCCTCCAGAATACCAGTGAGCAGGTGCAGCCTGACTGGGAAAACACTGGGCTCACAGACCCCCACAGGCCAGGCCTCTGTGCCTGAGAAAGTCCCCTCTGGCCAATATCCCTTTACCCCTCTGAAAGCAGAGAGCAGAAATCTCTGGAATGTCTAGGCCTACCAATCGGTCCCTGAATTTTATGGACCCCAGGCCAGTGCAAGCAGGTGGCGGGCTCTATGGACAGGGCAGATCTACCCGGTATGATTCGGCCTCATTTCTGAATGTCAGATACCAACCCCGAATTACACAGAGGACCTTTCCAGACGGTGTGCAAAGAAGGAAGAAAGCACTTACGGCGTGAGGCAGGCAGGGCTAGAGTCCCCATGGGGCAGTTAGTAAGACAGTTTGGTTCTGGACAGAACAGACAGAGAAAGAAAAGAAAAGCAAGTAGGTTGGAAAGTATTTTTTTAAAAAGAACAGTAAAGGTTTAAAGTCAACAAGCCTGGTGGCAGGTCCAGGGACAGCTATCAGGAGAAACGTGAGGCCCACAGAAGCCGGCAGGTGCCCTCGCACGTACACAGGCCTCTCTCCGCCTGGGTCCAGGTAGTCTGGAGCACAGAAGGACCCTCAGGACAGAACAGCAACAGACCTCTCCCTTCTGCTTTCTGTTCTTCCCTGATTTGCCCTTTAGCATTTCACATTTCAGAAACCCTTTGGCATGCATGGAGATGGAAGTCACATGACTGTTGTATTTGAAACAGAGGATTAAATGGTCTGTTTTAGTCACAGTGATCACGTGGCCATTGCTCACGCTGAAAATTTCCCCTTGTATTGTCCACTAGACCTGGGAGGGAAGAATAGCACTGCATTTCCAGATTATTCTTTTCCTTCACCCCACAACTCCCCTCTTAGCTTCTCTGCAGGGTAGAGCTGGTGCTACAGCTTCAAGAGAAAAAGAGGATAAATACAGCCGTGGGGCGGGAGCGAGAAAAGACGAAGGAGATTTACTGCTGTGCCCCCCGCCAGGGAGGTCCCTGTCCAGGCATCCGGTGGAGCGTTCAGGGAAGGGCCCACAGCCGGGCGCTCAGGGCAGGTTGGATAATCCGCATTAGTTCTGGTGATTTTGGAATGAAAACCCAGAACTACTTACTACATAATTTATGGAGTGATGGAAAGGGATTTCCAATGGGCCTAATATAGGAAGTCAGTTTAGACAAGGAAGAACTCCACTGGAATCTAGAGCAAGCAAAATTCCAACAGAAAAGGAAAAAAGAGCCCACAACATTTACTCTCTGCCAGTGAGGGCTCCACACAGGTTCTGAATCCCCCCAACTTGGCCAATCATCTCTTTGGTAGCAAACACACCCAGTGAGAAGAAAATCTAAACAGACACTTTATAGAGGACCCAAGTGGCAGGGGGACAGGCACAGTTCTGTCCTGATAAAACCGTTTTCATGCTTTGGAGCTGTGATTTAGCCATTAAGCGGTTGTCTTTCTTCTATCATAGATTGCCTGGAGCAGTCGTTGTAACTCAAAGCCCTTTTTGGTTCCTAAACATTAATTTCTCTTTAGTTTCTAACATTAATGGACACTGCAGACACAGCCAGTTAATGCTTTGGGACAGAGCCCTCATTTCCCCGGATTCCTCCAGAGCCTGAAGAAGGTGGGGCATTCACACAAATAAGCCCTCTGCAGTAGTGAGTCACCTACCTCAGGCCCCTGGAAGGATAGGGGTAACAGAAGCCCGCAGAAGACACCATTTGTCACCCGAGAACTCTCAACCTTGGTATTTGTTCTTCTCAGAGCATGTAAACAACTGTATCACAAAGACTCCTATGTTCGGAACGTGGCCAATATACTATCAATATTAGGTTGAATGAAATGGCAATTGCCATTTCTGTAGGTCACTGGCAATCTCACGTGGTTTAAACTCTATATTTTGAGCTACCACTTGGTGGGTTAGCCTGGAAGCCACTGACCAGCCCCCCATCCCCCCACCAGGGAAATGTGGAAACACACCTGCCTCGTCTCCGCACCTGTGAAGCCAGGGCTGCCCGGGCCACGGCGGACAGCAGGGCTGCAGCCCAGGGAGTGTGTGTCTCTCCTCTCCGACCCTTGCCATCTGCAGGAGCCGCCTGGAGAATGGTTAGGGGTGTCTGGATTCCATGGGTGTGGAGTCTGTCCATCTGGGCTAGTGGTGAGTCGGCCTCACCCTCCAGTCTGCACGCGGGATCCCGGGCCGAACAGTGTCTGACGGAGGCGGGGACTGTGCGCGGTCTCACCGCATCAGGCCCGCAGCCCCACGCCTTCGGTCCCAGCTTTACCGTCAGGCTTTGTTTCGCTCATTCCTGAAGTGGAAACGCGATTGTTTTTAAAGTGGTGTGGTATGGACATACTGCGTGTGGAAACGTGTGAGAACAAAATTCATCGCTGACCGATCGGTGAATAATGCTAAGGGGGATGTAATAATAATCGCATAGTAATAATAGGTGCTGGGATGTGTGGTCCTATATAGTGTGATGATGAGAGATGGAAGGGGGATAATAGTAATGATCACATCGTATGAAGGCAGGATTTTGATCTTATCCATCTGTCTCACCTGGTTTTATGGCCAGGGAGATTCATGGTCGCAGGGGGCATGGGATCTGTGAGACAGAGGACTGCTATTCTGTACTGAAGCCAGCATTGGAATCCAGACCTTCTCATACATTCCTGATGAAGGATGTTCTAGTATCCACACTATCACACCCTCTCCGGCACACCTCTCGTGTTGCCCTGGATAAAGATCTGGAGCACGCAGGAGGCCTGATGGGACTCTCACGCACTTCACACATACACTTTTCTAGGACACAAATTCACACAGAAAGAGGGCAAATTATAACCCCAAGTGAAAGGCCCAGATAGACAGACGAGCATCAATCACCTACACCAGACCAGAGAACCTGAATCAAACCTCGAGCTACATCTTCAAGAAGAGATCACTGAGGACAATAATATGAACTTTTCTTTAGGAGTAGCTCAGGGCTTGTGTTTCTGCCTGTCCCATTCTCCCATAAACCCTGTATCTTCCCAGCTCACAAGAACCTATTATGGATAAGGATTCTTGAAATCAGATGACCTAGCAAAACCCCAGGTTTACACGTTTTCCTGGCATTTAAACAGAAGAGCTGGTGGGGTGAGGGTTGGAATACTCAGCCTTATTACCTCGATGGACCCTGGTTCAGCTTTGACTGTTTCTCCCATGTGGCTGTCACTGTTAAGACTTGGAGGCCCGTGGGGGGCCTGCCTCCTCTCCTCCTTTAAGGCATGCTCCAACAGCTTCTTGTTGAGGATCCGGGCTACATTCTCAGTGAGCGTGTAACCAGGGGGAGCAGATAAGTCCTGCCTCAAGGGCGTGCCCTCTCCCCCTTCCTCCCTCCACGTCTCTGAGCCAGCCCCGATGGGGCTGGGGGACCGTCCCCGGGAACTGGGGCTGGTTTCCTGGCCTGGGCCCAGATCCGGCCGAGGTTCTGCTGAGCGAGACCGACTCCCGGCCCGTGTTCCCTTCTGGAAGGGGTCCTGTACCACGGGGCTGTGGTCGATGATGTTGAAGAGGCTGGAGAGGCCATCGTTGATGGCGGTGTGCACAGGGCTCTCTCGTGTGGTGGTGGAGCGGGCCCAGGCCGACTCGCTGCACCCCTTTGGAGCCAGCCCCAGGGAGGTCCTGCTATTTGGCTGCTCGGCTTTGGGGAGGGGCTTCCTCTGCAGCTTGGGAGACCCGTACTTGGGGGAGCAGCATGTGCGTTCAAACTTGGCCTGCACCTTCTCGATGGCGGGGGCCACCTGCCTGCTCCTAAGGCCGCGGGAAGGAGATGACGCGGGCGTGGCACCACCCCCTGCCTTTGGCGTGAGACACTTGTGGGGGCTGCTGGTGATGGCGCTGCCACGCAGGGCTTCGGTCTGCAGGCCAATGTTGATGGTCTGAACGGTCTGTGTCCCCGTTGTCCGGGACCCATTGGTCTGGCAGGCCATGTCCTTGAGTGGAGGCTTGGGGGGACTAGAGCATATGGCGTTCCTGACGGAGAAGGCCGCCTCCTTCATGTCATCACTCATGTTCTTGGCCATCTGCAGGCTGTGTAGTGGGGAGACGAACCCCAGGGGAGTGCAGAGGGCACTTTCGAGGGGGCGCAGCCCTCCCTCCACATAGTCTCGGGAGTGTCTGGAGGGGGCACAAGGCCACCTGCTAAGCACATGTTCTGAGGGACCCCCCTTTGTGTCGTCAGCGCCCACCCTGGCTCTGCTTGTGGGAAACTGGCACTCGGGCTCTGACCGGCCCTTGCCCTCACCCCCTGCCGCCATGATGCTGTCCAGCCTGCGGACAGCGGGCGGGCTGTGCAGCACCCGCAGCCCGGCCTGCTCGGTGCACACGTGGCTCCGTAGGGGCTGCTTCTGGCAGTGCTCTGGGCTGGTCACGGTGTCCGTGGTCATGGTGACACTCGTGGTGAGGTACCAGGAAGAGTCAGGGAAAGGCTCAGCACTGGCCTCATTCCCTGCCCGCCCTCCCTCGGTCCTGTCTGCCCAGGGCTCTGGGGGCCTCTCGTCCCAGCTCTTGCTGTTGAACTCCTCGATGTACTTCAGGTCGTCCGGAGACAGGGGCGGGGTGACGTCCTCCTTGTTGCTGGCAGCCGGCAGGCCCTTCTCCGGCAGGAAGGGAGAGACGTCCATCAGACGCTGGAACTCAGACATGGAGGACACAGACACAGCCCTGGGAAAAGCGGGAGAGAAGACGATGTCAGCTGCCTGCCAGCCAGGAAGCGTGCTCACCTGCCACCCCTGACCTGGGGCAGGCACGCGTGTCCTGCCCACACGAGAGGTGACTTCCAAACCCACCAGTAGAGAACTTCTTAACCTAGTGGTTCCCAAATGTCACTGCACACTGGAATCACCTGGGGCTTAAAAAATGAAACGAAATGAAATGAAATGAAATAAAATAATAAAATAAAATAAAATGTAAAATAAAATATAAACCCACTTTGGAATGCTTTCATTTTGGCCTGTGGATGCTCCATAGCAAGGACACCTGGCTGATGAGTGCCTCCGATTCCTAACCTACTAGGGGTTTCCTGAGTCCCAGGCACTGCAGTAGGCGCTCGCGTTACTGACAGAACACAGCCCCGGCCTGATCCCAAGCCAGTGAATGGTATACGCGGAGGGGGCTGGATACCACCACATCACAGCTATCACCTGACGACCGTTCTCCCGCCAGCCTCATCCTCTATTTCCAGTGAAGTACAGTTGACCCTTGAATGACAACAGGAGTTAGGGGGTCCAATCCCCGTGCAGTCGAAAACCCACGTACAATTTTTGACTCCCCCAAAACTTAACTACTAATAACTTACTGTTGAACGGAAGCCCTATCAATAAGATAGTCTATTAACACATACTTTGTGTATGTATTAAACACTGTATTCTTGTAATAAAATAAGCTAAAGAAAGAAAATATTAAGAAAACCATAAGGAAGAGAAAATACATTTACAGCCCTATACTGTATTTACTGGAAAAAGTCCACATCTAAGTGGACCCGTGTAGTTCAATCCGTGTTGTTCAGGGGTCAACTGTACTGACTCCCATCTCCAGAGGCCAAATGGAAGATGTGGAGCAAAGAAGGGAGGTGGAAGGTGTGACAGGTGGGCATGTAATTTCCAAAAACGACTTCAAACAGAAACTCCATCCGGCTCTGTCGAAATCCACCACCAGGGGTCGGTTCTTCCCTCCCCTGCTCCCTCCTCTACAGCCCAGCCTGTCTTGTGTTCTTGCTCTCCCTGTATTCCTGGACAAGAAGAAGATGCCTGCAGACACACAAACACATGGGAGGGTGAAGATGCGTGAGCTAAAGGAACAGCCAGGTTTGGGTAAGTGCTGCCTGATGGATGTGGATTTGGATGTAGATTCCTCCCTATATATGTGCTTTCATTCAATATATTTCTATTTGGTATGAATTTCCTGACTGCCTCCTATAGGCCAGGGCAGGCACCGTATGGGGTGTTGGGGATTCCAAAATGCTAAGACAGGAGGTTGCCTGAGCGCTTAGGCAGCTTGTCAACCCACCCAGGGCAAAGCAGGGGCGGTCAGGAAGGAGGCTCAGGCCTGGACCCTCTGGCCAGAAATCCCTCCTGCTGGGGCAGGGGTGGTGCATACGCAGATTCACTGTCTCTGCAACTAGACCACTTTCTCATAGAACATATTCATATCTGCACACCCCAAACAGAAGTTCAAATACCTAGGGCTTCAGACCAGCACGGGTGCTGCCAAACGGGTCCCAGATGGAGAGTACATGGGCTACACTTCACTGCAGAAACCATTAATGATGGTGAGACCAGAATTGGGGTCTGTGTGCCACATGGATTGGCCCACAGAACAGGCAAAGCCCTGGGTGCCTTTGCCCTCACCCTGGAGACACATGCCATTGTGGTCGCCACCCTGGTAAAAGAGAGCAGGCTACAAATGATACCAGTAGGGCTTCTATCTTGTTATTTCTCACTAGGGGCAAAAGTTAGTGGTATTTTTTTGTTAGAAATAATCTACAAACCCTCCCATGGCCCAGTGAATAACAGAAAGCTGGCTACAACTAGCACTGAAAATAAAAAGAAATAGAAGGGATGGGTCAATTTCCGGTAAGTGTGATTTTTCTCTTCTAGCCTCTGGCCAAGTCAAGGAGTTGCTGAATTAATAATGAGCTTCAGGTGCCTGGGTGGCTCAGTCAGTTAAGCAGCTGCCTTCAGCTCAGGTCATGATCTCAGGGTCCTGGGATAGAGCCCTGCGTCGGGCTCCCTGCTCAGCGGGGAGCCTGCTTCTCCCTCTCCCTCTCCCTCTGCCCCTGCCCCCACTTGTGAGTGCATGCATGCTCTCTCTCTCAAATAAATAAAATCTTAAAGGAAAAAATGAGCTTCAGAACGCTGTTCTCTGGGGGCTGGAAGTGCTCTGTGGGTACTGAAACCCCAATCCTTTCTGCATTTCTTGGACACAGCTCGTCTAAGCCCCGTTTCTGCCCACGGAGGAACTACCCTCAGAGGTAAGCCAGTGCACCTGCGTGGGGCCTTTCTGCCTCCAGCCCTTGGATGGATTTCGTGGAATAGAGGTGATGTGGGCAGAGGAAGGGAACACATCAGCCTTAGCAGTGGCCAAAGCAAGACAGATACAAAACCAGGACACATCGGAAACGTGCCAGCACGTGAGGGTGCACAGAAGAAAGTCCGGAGGGAAGACAGGAAACTGCTAGAAGCAAGAGAGAGAAGGGGATGGTGGGGACAACACATGTACTTTCTTACCTCGGACATTTTGATAGGTAAGGTTTTTTTAAAAGAGGTTATTCATTTATTTGAGAGAGCTAGAGAGAAAGAACACACGTGGGCAGAGGGGCAGAGGGAGAGGGAGAAGCAGGCTTCACGCGGAGCAGGGAGCCCGACGCGGGGCTCCATCCCAGGACCCTGGGATCATGACCTGAGCCAAAGGCAGACGCTTAATGACTGAGCCACCCAGGTGCCCCGATATATAAGTTAATTTAAGATGAACTTTTCTAAGTATGACTTTTGAAATTAGTAGCAGCAATTAATATAAAAAATAGGGGGCGCCTGGCTGGCTCCATCGGTGGAGTGTATGACTCTTGATCTCGGGGTGGTGAGTTCAAGCCCCATGTTGGGTGTAGCGATTACTACAAAAAATAAATACACTTTAAAAAAAAGATAAAAAAAATAAGAGCTACTATGCAGGGAAGAGCTCTGTGAAGATAGCTAAACTTTGTTGACTGTTTAGTCTGTGTCAGGCATTACTTTGTTTCATGTGTAGAAACACATTTAAGCTGTAAAGAAATTGAAAAGCCTTCTGTTTACAGATGAGGAAACTGAGGCACAGGGTGGTTACCTAACTCACCCCAGGGCACACGGCTGGCGAGAGGCAGATGTGCATTTGAAACCAGGCTCTAGTTCTCGAATGCGGTGCTGGACTGTCCGAGAATGACCAGACAAGACAGAGCCTGAAGGACAGAAATGCACCACAGGCGTTTTGGGTGGTTTTGGATGAACCAAATACAGGGCAAAATGGGAAGAAGACAGTAATTTATGGACTTGAAGTTCATAGGGAAACCAGGGATGAGGAGATCTGGAAACAGCAGACTGCCCTGAGGAGAAGTTTCCTGTGGTGGAAATAGCATGTGTTCATCTATAAAGAAAAAGCATGTGTGGGGGGGTGGGGGGTGGGGGGGCTGTGTACAGGAAATCTTTCCACTCAGTTGTCTATTTTTAGTGTTTAAACAAATTTGCTTAGATATGTCTTTTCAGATATATCCTATCATACAAATGACCTAAAATAGACGATAACTAACATCACCAACATCACTTACTTTGTATTTACTTCAAGGTTTACTGCCGGGAAATATTTTAGTAAATCCTGCGGGCAGAGCTTTAAATGCACAGTATATAAAATGTCTCACAGCACATCAAGAGGGAGTCTTTCCAGACTAAATGAGAAGCGGGAGGTTTCTGTGGACTTTCCAGAAACCACTGGACATAACATTCCTTTATATACACAATACACAACTGTAACTGTTCTCACCATGACACTAACACCCACATAAGTACAGTGTGTCTCTGGCCTTTCTATTGCTAATAATAGAAAATGCCATATTTATGAAGTCAATAATAATAAAGCAACTACTTATTCAGAAGTCTTACTTTAAGTCATTCTCAAGACAGTGTTACCACAGACTGTGGCGACAAGATGGAATTTTAAGACCAAGAGGTTTTAATTTCAGTAGCCGACTATTGTTTTCATCAGTCTTACTTACCTTTGAAGGTTTCCCTTGTGATTTTCTTCTTCCTATAAAGAAGAAATAAGATCGTCTGAATCAGTTAATATTGGCTGCCAGGCACTTTCAATGTGCTAAATGATTTGTTTTGCTCTTCGGCCATAGGAAAATACCATTTAAAATGTACACCAAGGCCAAGTTTTGGTCAGGAATGTTCCTGTCCCTCAGCCCTTTGAAATATAATAATAAAACCAGAACCCACACATCTGAATGTGTGTGTATGTGTGTGCGCGTGAGTGAGAGAGAGAGACAGAGAAAGAGAGGAGGAGGAGGTGGGGAAAGGGAAGATGGGGCCCCCAAGAGAGGAAGTTGGGCAGCTATGTCCCTTGGTCTAAGCCTCACTGTAGAAGGTGATGCAACAGCCTTAGGCTTGAGCACTTTCTCAGTGGTGAGCTCTGCCATGTGGAATCAGAGGTGGACTGACCACAACTTCTGCTCTGCGCAGCTCAGGATGGCCCCATCACGGTGGACCGGGGCCAGGACGGGCTCCTTCCTCTCTGCTATGCAACTGCACCATGGGAGTTGCCAAAGGGTCAAACAGGGCACCATCCTGGTGATGTCATGCCACCTGGCTACATACTGCTGAGAAGGTACTTGACCTCAGAGACACCTCACTGAAATCTAGCTGCCCCACATTTCAACACTACTTGACACGAACTCTTCGAAGTCTGTCTTTGGACAGGTTAAGTGACAGGTTCAGCAACTGTCAAACTGACTCACAGGTAATGATTCCTAAAATCCAACCTGGTTTTAAAACCCAGTTGTAGAAAGGGCATAATCAGAAAAACCTGACATTGTGCCGTGGAAATCTCAGCCCAGAGTTTAGCTCACCGCTTTGCTGATCTAATTTACACACAGCTTCAAAGTGTTGGATTTTTCCCCCTTTGCACAGAGTAAGAATTTATAGCATGTCATTGTTTAGTGACACTTATTATTTCCCAGTGTGAGGTACTTGCTTTAGAACAGATTTTTTTTGTTACCAGTAAGTTGTTTAGAATCAGAAGGCTGCTATGATTTAAAGAGAGGTTGCAGACCTATACGTCCCAGAATGAATTCTCTCCTCCTGTGGGTTCCACTGGACCCGCTCATGGGTGAGACCTTTTGTTTACACAGGACACAGTCCTGCGTCTCCAAACCTGAGACACGTTGGCCAAGTGAAATTGAATGCAGCGCATGCTAGGAGTTTGGGGTCGGGACCACCAAGCAAAGCTCTTGGCACTGTGAAGGTTTCATGCTTACTCAACCCAGAGGCTGTGATTTGCAAAGCCCGAGCCTGCTGGCCAGGTGGCCAGGTTCCTGACAACCCCTTGGTCCTGTAGCAGTTAACTGGACCCCAAATCCCAGGCTGACCTGGGGGAGGCAGTTCCTGAACTCCCGCTGGGGCCCTCGGGCCGGAGGCTCCTCTGGCTCATCATCTAGAGACAAGGCGTCCAAGTAGAGGTTTTCCCGTGCTGAACATCTGTCCGATTCCTTCAGCTTGGACAGCGGCCGGTCATCAAACGGGGTGGAGTCGATGTCTGCGCAGGGCCACATCTCCAAGGGACGGGGCATTCGGGGACTTCCCGGGTGGGCAAAGGGGCGGATGTTGCCTTCCTTTTGATCACAGAGGAAACTGCCACTTCTCCGGGGACTGTTTTCTTTCTGCAACTTGAGGGTTTTTAAAAAATGAAAACAATTAGTCTCACTCTTCTGTCAGTTGCTCTCCCTAAGACTGCTGCTTCTCCACAATTTGGAACTACATTTGGGTCCATAGGAAAGACTGGGAGAAGTAAATGTTCAAGTTCTGACCTTAATTTCAAAAGTAACACATTACAGATGTTTTTATTAAAAAAAAAAAAAAAAATCACAATTTTATCCAGACTGGAAAATGTGCATTAACCACACACATGAGCCAACTCCTTCTGATGAGAATATATATATATATTACTGTATATAACTTGGAGTACTGTTCATGGGAAATTATACATTTATTTTTTAAAAACTGAACATTGTTAAATGACGTATTTAGAACTATTTTTTATACCTTCAGAACTTAAGGCACACTCACTGGAAAACCATCAGTGATAGCAAACTTCTGAGGGCGAATTTGATTTTCCTGACTAGCAGAGTTTCCTCATTCTAACACTATTATTTCCAAATCATTTGGTACAGGTCCCGTCTATTAACCCAAGTGATCGAATTGGGTTGTAACCACTGAGTGTCAAAAACAACTTCTAACTTTGCTTGAGAGGATTACAACTTAGCTATCAAGTTAATGAAAGATCTGGACTGACTGAAAAAGGAAAAGCCATATACTTTAGAGCCATACCTTTTTTGCCTGACTTAGGAAATGCAGGAAGCAATAGTGGGGAACACGCAGGGCACCCCTAGAGTGAGGAAGGTCTGAGTTAGGCCCACTGTCCTATAGCTTGCTGGTTTGCTGGCAGGAGTGAAGTCCCCAGCGGTCCCCAGCTCAGTGTCCTCATCTGTGAAGTGGGGACCGCACAGCTGCCCGCTGTGGAGGAGAGGAGCGCAGGGGCTACCAGCAAGGTGAGCCCAGCAGGGCTCACTGTTCATCAGTGAGACCAGCACTGACCTCCCTGGGGTCTGGGTGTGCTGATACATGCCTTGCTGATTTACGGCACTAGAACGAACCATGTGGAGCCACTTAGGAAGGGAGCCAATGTGAAATCACAGGGACAGGCAGGGAAATGGCGTGCAGGGTGGATGCTCACTCCCTGGAGAAGCTGTAATGGACCACTTCCCCCTGGACTCTCCAGAGCTTTCCTCACTGCCTTCTTTTCGAAACATGCACAGAAAGCACAGCGGAGGGCTGAGGAGAGTTCCACCTACATATCTCCACTGGGGTCTTTACTGGATGACATACTCACACACTCAACCACCATGGTGGCTGCCCTCTTGGCTAAGAAAGTTATCTGAAGGGTGAAAGTAACATCTGGATTTGTCAAAGAAGAAAGGTGTTCAGTCCTCAAGTGCTGAGATGGCGCCAGGAAGTTCTACAACTCCCCTGGAAGCATTAATTTATTTTTAACCAAGCATCTTTCACAAACTACACCTCTGTGTCCCAGTTGAAGCCTTCGTCCAGGAGCTGGAGATAAGTTTGTGGCCTGCACATCATCAGGAACCAAGCCACGTAAAATAATGGAGATGAAGGACTTTTATTCACTTTTAGTCATTTCTGAGACAGTGGATTATCTTCATTTTCTGAGAAAGATGGAGATTCAAGCAGCCAGAGCTTAAATGTTAGAATCTGAGGCAGGGTCACAGTTGAATTAAGAACAAGCCAATCACTCCGGGTTTCAGCTCAGCCCGTCTGATCTCTACCTGCCCCTCTGCCCCAAGGCACAGTTCTTCCCAGTTCCCTTAAAGATGCTAAATGTTTTCTTTAACACACAAAAAACAACAAAAAGGGAAAACTTTTTATTATGTTTATCTAATGCATGTCAGCGCAATTTAGTTCTAACACATGATCATCTCTAAGCTATTTTGGGCAAGGAATTAAAATGCAAGAATCACACTTGGAGCTGTAAATGTGCACCGAGGGTGTGTGTGAAGAGGAGGAAAGAATGACTAAGTAGGAGGGCTTTGAACGAGCACATTCTAACTCAGCACAGTGGGTATTCAAAAATAAACACAGGCAGCCAGGAGCAATGCGCACTAAAGCTGGTCAGTGTTAGGTTTCCTAAAAATGAACTGGAATGGGTTTAGCTGGAGGTATCTGGTGCTAAGATGCCTCTGGGATGTTGTAATAGAATAATGGGTCCTTAAAAGGATAGGGTTTCTTGGGAGAGTCATTTCAAACCAGCCATCAGCACCCACTGTACTTTGAATCCTGCAGTAGAACAACTTTTAATGCACATAGAAAACTGAAAAGACTTGCATTTCAAATAATACAGGAAACAATAAACCCTCCACACTGTCACCTTACCTGAACTGGTCAAAAGAAAAAAGGTCACTTTGTGATCGGGTTTTAAAAGAATGGCCTTTCAGGTTGTAGAGGCAGCTGATTTAAGGAAATTACTGGAAGGAGACTGGAATGACACATGGTCTTTCCTTTAGGTCTTCAGTACAGCGGCGAGTCCTATATCATCTGCATGCTAACTGGGAACTTAATTCTACGGAGAAATGTAGTGTGATTCCATAAAAGTTAACTATCGCCCAATCAAATCTGGACTGGGACAAGGGATGCTGATAAGATAGATGACATGTGTTATGTGACCTTAACCACATTCCCACAGTCATCTGTCATATAAAATGCCTCATGTGGTGTAGAAATTATGTAGGAATTTAATGACACTGGACAAGGATGAAGCATGTGTTCTAAAAGTGGAAAATGGATTTAGTGTTACTTCCTTCACCAACTGTATTAGGTTATCAAAGTCAAGGTTACATGGCTCACCAAGTAGTTAAATATCAAGAGCATATATTATGAAGAATGTTCACCTGTATTCCTTGTTTTTCTATGGAATGTGGAGCTAAAAATTAAATGAACGATAAACGAAATCCACACACACACACACACACACACACACACACTTTGGTTAATTTCCTCTTTTGCAGAGAATGACTATAACTGCTTCATCTAATTTTTGGGGTTGGGTACAAGATTTATAAAATCTTCTTTTAAAATGCTGACTATTTGGGGGAAAAGGCTGGGTTTATTTTTGAAAGCCACAACTGCATATCTGAAGCATCATTCACTGGCAGTAAATCTTCTCCTAAAAACAGCAGTGAGATCACTGTGCAAAGCCTGTGGGATCCACCGCACAGATTTCAGGAACAGATGAACGCCTGGAACCCACGTGTCTCGAATCCATTATGCTCAGAGATGTTAACCTTGAGGACTCAAGTTCTGAGGCCGTCAGCTCAGTAGAACTGCTCTAGTCCTGACTCGGAGGACTGACCTGAATCGGAAATGGGGTTCATTCAGCACATGCCCAATTTTACCCTTCAAAATACAGTCGTAAAATGGGGTGACTGCTCCTCCCCTGGTCATTAACTCTTCAGAAGTTGACTATCATCAGATGTCCTACTACTTTTTCCTTTACTAGGAATTCCTCATTCCCAAAAGTGAAACCCTAAAAGACTTGCTTAAATTATATCCAAGCTGTGACTTCCAAAAAGGAGCTATGACAAGACCAAAGAGCTCACAGCTAACAGGCAAAGGGGACCCAGAAGGGCTGTGGCAGGGATTGTGATGGCCTTGCTGTGCCACAGGAGAGACAGGGTGAGTGCTCTTGGAGGGAAGGCCAAGAAGGAACCTCCCTGATAACAAGGTGCCTGGAGTTTCTGAAATACTGGTTAACCAAAACTGGATATGATAAATCTGTGACCACTTTGCGAGAATACGTGCTATTTTTGCCCCTGCAATTTCCACCTAACCACTGATCTGTTCAGGAGAGCACAGGCACATAGGGGATCTAATATAGAAGATTCTTCTCAAATGATGCATTTCTAGGCCAAGCAGGAAGTGGCCACCTTTCTTTTGATTGACTTTGGGGAATTTTGAAATGAGCCACATCAAATACCAATATGGTGTGACTCAGTTGTGTGAGTAATCAAATCTAGGAAGAACTTCTGCACCATTCTATCTGAAGTGTGCCTTCTCAACTCAACAGTTTCTGAGCCAGGGGCTCCTGGCTTTTTTTAGTTCCTTCACCTTCTCTCCCTCCCCAACAGCATGCAGAAACTAACTTTGGCCATTGCACCAGCATAACACAGGTATCACATCTGGGGATGATAGAGCACATTTTTCAAAAGGCTCTCACATAAATGCAGGCAGTATGGGTATTTGTAGTAGAGTAATAAGGTTATTTTTCCTGAACTCATTTTCTTATTGATTAATACACTACCTTGAGGCCCCATAAATTTTTAAGTCTGACAGGCTGAAATAAAAAAAATAAATAAAAAACATATATGCTATGTAAAAATCCAGCCAGAGAAGAATTCCAAAACTTTATCAGTTTAATGTGAAAATTTAATTTGTGCATCACTCAGGCATGACCACAACTACGCAAACTGTCTTAAGCTGACACAATGCAGAGAATGATTCTCTGGGAGGTAGAAAAACAACTCCCCTTCTCCCCCTGAATTCATCTGGGTGTTTGAATTGTTTGTTTAGCTGAAGAGGATGAGCTACCAGCTCCCTCCCCTGATATGGTCCTCCCTAATCACAGGTCAGCAATATCCACAGCAGGTGCAAACAGCCTGATTTCCAACGTAACCGAGCAATCTCTTTACTAATGGGCAGCAATCCCACTCAAGCTGGAGCAGCCACTGTGACCACATCTTTAGGGACAAACTTAAAAGGTAGTTGCTTTTTGGCAGGAATCACACCTTATAAGACCTGAAATAACCTCATGTTTCAAGTTTAGTCTTTAAATTCCTTCAGAATATTAGCGCCCCCCCCACCCCCGCCCAGCCCTGACCACAGACATACCACACGTATATACACACACAAGGAAGTTACCTACAGACTCTGCAATGAAAAGATCTGTGTAATGTAAGGGCTGAGTCTGGGTCTCCGATGCTAGAATTCTATGATTTTTTTCTTCTTCCTCTGGAAGCCCATGAAACATTAGCCTGATATATATATATATATATATATATATATATATATTTTTTTTTTTTTTTTTTTCCTCTAAGTGCTCTGATCTCCAGGTCAGTTTACTTGTCCATATTCTCTTCCCTGTTCGCTGGTGCCGGGGTGCTCCCTTACCTGCTCTATTCTGCACAACAGCTCCTTCTTCTGCTGTTCCCACTCCTGCCGGTCTCTGTCCAGCCGGTCGAGAATTTCCACCTTCTCCCGGTTCCAGTTCTTCTCGCTGTGATGGATCTGCCAGCGCAGGTCCATGACCAGGCCGTGACTGTCGGCGAGGAGCTTCTGGTGCGTCTCCCTCTCCTTCTTGAATGCTCCTTTGCTGTCAGTGGAAGCGCCTGCTTCTCCCAAGTTCTTCTCAGTCTTCTCTTCCAGCTGGCAAGGAGGAAAGACGTAGACCTTAACCCCTGGCAAATCTTATATCAACAGGTGAAGAAAATCACAGCACACTTGCATATTATCCCTGGAAACTGTTTAAGCCAAGATTTGACCAATCCCATGGGAAAAAATAAAAAACAATTCTCATTTTTAAAGTCCTAATTATGAACATTTGACATAGAGAGTCACATAAAATGTAAAGCAGTGAGTCCATTTAGCTTCCTGTGGTCTGTTTCTCAGCTTCACTTCCTGACTCAGTTACCACCATATCTTGCCTGCCCTTCTATTGAGCTCCTTGAGGGCAGGTCCATGTCTGTCCCCAAATCCTCAGCCCCCACACGGAAACGAGGGATGGAGCATCGGTGGGATCTACCAGTCTACAATAAATATCCATTAAACATCCCTGAGATTAAATACCAAAACAAACAAATGAGCAAAAAATTTTCCATCTAGACATATCATAGTTAAACTGCTGAAAACCAAACAGGAAACCTCGGAGGCAGACAGACCCAGGACACACAGACATGAATGACAGCACACCTCTCCTCTGAAACTATGCAAGTCAGGGACGATGGAGTGGCATCCTGAAAGGGCTGAGGGAAGGAAAATGTCCACCTCGATAAGACTTCTATGCTTTCAAAAATAAAGGGAAAAAAGGCTTTTTCAACAAATTTAAAAAAAAAAAATCATTGCCAGCAGACCTGTACTTCAAGAAATGATGGAAGTTTTCAGGCAGAAGGATTAGGATACTAAGAGACACTGTGATCTACACAAAAAATGAATGCTGGAAATGACATAAGAAATACAAGTAAAAGCTCACTTTTCCCTATTTTTAATTGCTTTAAAGTATTATTGAGTGGCTGAAGCAAAACCAGTTGCAATGTATTGTGTGTTTATAGAAGTAAGCCGTGGCAACAAGAGCAGAGGATGGGAGGAGGGAGCTGGGAGCACACTGTTGCTGCAGAACATGATAGATTTTAGTGAAAGAGCAGTGAACATAAAGATGCATCTTTTTCCTATTCTAGTTCAGCAGACCTCTGGATTTTTACCTATGGACCATGTTACTCCATTCAATTCCAATGACTTCTAATCCATTCTCTTCCTCAAAGCCAGAATAATCTTTTACAAATGTAAATCAAAATGCTTCACTTCCATGATAAAATCAGGATTAACGTTTCAATCTTCTGCACGTTCTTCTTTTCCCTCATACCTGACCAGGTGCAACTCCTCAGATATACTTACTCCTTTTTTTCATGATGCTTTTTTTGTCTGAAACATCCTTTCTCTCCTTTTCCATGTACCTACTCCTATTCATCTTCTGAGACTCATTCTAAGCAGGACTTTCACAAACAACCCCTCCCTGAACACTCAGGCTGAGGTGTATGGCCTGCACACCCCTATTTCCTGACAGCACTGTGTATATGGGCCTGGCGGGGCACTTATCACTCTATTATAAATTACAGCCCTTGTCTGGGTCTCCCAATGCACTGAGAGCCCCTACAAAAAATGTCCTCTCTGTTGCTGGATCCTTGGCATCTAGAACAAGGCCTGACTTGGGAGTTAATTGAAGGAATCACAGATTTGACCATGGACACAACATGGCCTCTACTGAGATAAAATACTTAACTTTTGGTAGAATTCACATGTCTTGCTTTTAAGTAGAAGAAGAGTAAAGATGCGAGTATTATAAATAAACTAGCTTTAGCCCACATTCATTGCTTCCTGGGCTGCAACTGTTTCAGAAACTTCTTAAAATGATTTGGGTGGAAGATGAATCTTTACCCATTACCACCTGGCTTCTAAGTCTGAAGTCTTAATTTTATTTCTTCGTGTCTAGTGATTCTCCCTGAGGCTTTCTGTGTAGCATGTGTGTGGGTGGCTACCAGGTTTCTCTAAAACAAAGACGAAATATTTTGAAATTGGCTCATATCAAAGATTAGGCCTCCTTTCTTCAGCTACACTTACATCTTTGAAAATATTTAGCTTTCTCCCCCATAAACATATTTTAAAATAGTTTTAAAGGCAGCTCACCAGAGAGATCTTACTCATTTTGCCTCCACTGCTGTCTCTTCAGGCTGTGCACTAAGAGAAACAGGGCATCTCGTAAGAATCTCCTACCAGGCAAGTAGGCAGGATTCAGAACTGGGTCAGCAGCTCCACCAGCCTGGCCTGATGCTTTGGTTTTGCTCTGCTTTGCTGCTTCCTCTGTGGAGAAGGCAGTGTCTCTGCTCTCCCGGGGGCTGTGAGCCTGAATTCACTGCTCCCCTGGGCCAGCTGGCCATGCAGCTGAACTTGTGGGTACCAGGGGGTTGTTTTCTTTTGACATGACAGGCTCTTTCAACTTTTATCAAAGCCATTTGGAAGATGTCTCCTTTCTGGGCAACTTTTTTTTCTTTCATGACCTAGCCAATTCATATAAAATTTTAATTACTTTAAGATTTGCCTCAAAATAGGGCTTAGAAAGTAGATTATCCAAGATGCACAGACTTTTCCTCCCATCATGATCAAGGGGTTGGAAGAAACCTGGAGAAACAATCTGAGCAAGTGAACTCAGGGCAGGAGGTGATATTGCTTTTAAGGGTTTCCAGGGAGAAAACACTTAGAAAAGAACGTTTCTGGCTATGTCTGACCTTATCAGCCATGGCCATGGTCTAAAATCTCCGAGGAGGCTCGGCTCGGTTGGGAGGGTGGAGGCAAGACCTCGTTCTCTCTACTTAAGCACTAAAGGCTCCATGATCCGAGACCAGCCACTTCCTCTGGGCCTCTGTTTCCTCCAGGGGAAATAGGACATGGAAACTAATCAGATTTCCAGGGCACATCGTGGAAGGTCTACAAGCTCTTTTCAGCATTGGGAGAAATCTAAAGGGAACGCACATGTTTTCCTTTTCCAAAGATAACTAAGCCACAATCTGCATTTTCTTTGCGCCTGTCTGAACTATGTCAGTGCGTTCTGATCACCACTTCATGCTGGCCATCCTTTGATGGGGATAAATACAGCCTTGTTCAACGCAGAATGGAAAAACAAATGCTACTGTCAAAAGGTGCTCAGTGGAGACTGTGTTTCATACTTGGGAGAGGGAATAGGAGGGAGAAGAAGGTGCCTTGGAAAGGCTGGGAATTTTTTTTTTTTTTTAAGGAGGCTCCACGCCCAACATGAAGCCCAACACGGGGCTTGAACTCACAACCCCGAGATCAAGACCTGGGCTGAGATCAAGAGTCAGATGCTTAGCCAGCTGAGCCACCCAGGCGCCCCGAGGCTGGGAATTTTAAGGAGAGAGAGAGAGCAGGCAGCTGTTCCTGGCTTTCCCCTCGGACCCCTAGCTCTTTGGACAAAAATCACCGTGGACCTGAGGAACTGTGCCTTCTCCCCACCTGGCCCAGATGGCAGAGGCCCCGCAGAGCTGGAGTGGCGGAGAGCCCACGGGCAGGTACCTGTTCCAGGCGGCACTTGAGCGCGGCCCACTCCACGTCCCAGGCGGCCTTGTCGCTGGCGTACTGCTGCTGCAGCCGCCGCCGCGCATGCTCGTCCTCCCGCAGCTCAGCGCGCAGGTCCTCCAGCAGGCTCTTGAGCGCCCCGAACAGCTGCTGGTTTTCCACCACCTGCGGGAGCGAACATGGAGTTGGTTCTGCCCCCTCATGTAAGGGTATTCTTTAGGTCATGGTGTCAAGGTGGTGCTGCGTTGTGTCCGAGGTGCCATTGCAATGGGTACAGAACAGGTGGAAAGTCTGCAGTTAGTGGGACAGAGCCAGGGGGTCCCTATGCTGCCAGCCATCAGGCTCCCGGAGCTGAGACTGCTAAGGGCCTGGTGGAACAGGAGGGGGGCTGGCGCTCAGGGCTGGTGCTCCGGGCCCAGAAGCAGAAGGGAGGAATCTGCAGGAGGCCACAGGGAGCCCAGAAGCCAGGGCTGCAAGGAAGCTCCGTGTGATTTCAGACATCCAGAGCTACGGTTGGGGATGCAGATCTGGCAAGATATAAACACTCACCTATCTATGCTGTCATTTTAGTACCAGCCATTGAACCAGAAGAGAGTAAATAAAGGCTCTGTGTCTCTTATAAACATAGGGTGGTCATACTCTGACTTGGATGGATAAGTATGGCCACGGGGGAGAGGGCATTTGAGTTTTAATCCAAGTCAAACATAAATGCTTAACTTGTTCACGAGAGCCTCCTCATGGTCCTCTGAGACGGAATCACGGTGCCCCTCCTTTCAGCTGCAATAACCAGCACCTACTTGTTCTCCTGTGCCTCCCCTGACCACCCCATGGTGCACGGGGCACAGACAAACTCGGCCCACTCCCATGTTTCCAGTGGCCCACACAATGTTCAGCTCGTGTGAAGTATGCAAAACAGGTCAGATAAATGAAAAAGGGATTTTTATCACTAATCTGCTTACACCTAAAAGATATTTTATTTTCTAAAACTCATCCTGCTCTTTGAAAGCACATTTCAAAACCATGACTGCTATCTTTGTATGTTTCAGCATGGGCATTATATCAGAAAGGCCTGTCCAAGTGAATTAAATACTGAATCAATTATGATACCTGGATAATAAAAGCACCACGAGCTCCAACAGAAAACACTAAAAGTGCATCACGAGCTCCCAGACTGGTCTCAGGGCCATCTTGTTTGGCGCATTTATGAGGCAGGTAGAATCAAAGCTCTCTCAGTCCTGCTGGAGTCAGACTGTCTCGACTTTGGGGACACAGAGCCCCTTACTCTCAGAGAGACTGCCCCCCCGCTTGATAAGCTTCTCATGCCAAGGGCAGCAGGACAGTGCCCCCAGCTCTCCTCTACCACGTGGAGAGTCTGTCATGCTTCTAAAACCATCTCGTTAATCCCCTAAACACACATGTGCAGAGATGAAAATGGACAGCCACATTTGGGAAGAATTTAAGATACTTTGGCTATCTATATGGTTGGATTTAAATAAAGTTGAATTAGAAAAGAGAAACTCCTCAATATGAGCAGATTTACTATTGAAAACTCCCCAGTTTTCCCTGTAAATTGTCTGGAGTTCTAATATTAGATGCGGTAGACTTTCGATGGGGTAGAAAAGCCTATTTGTTAACATTTATAGCTCTTTGGTTTTTCTCCCCTTCACTACCAATTTTTACTTTAATAGCTCTGAGACTAAAGCCAGTAAGAGTACAATCCAGTTAACGTTTGAAAGATTCAGCAGCTAGAGAGCCTTCTAAAAATGCTACATGTTCCTTCCAACCAAAAATATAAGTAAATTACCACTACACTCAAAGAGGTGCTCAGGATATGTGTACAACTGTAATAAATGCAGAACAGTTTCTTTCAACTCTACACCAAAAGTATTTAAAAATTATATAAGTGCAGGTGAGTGAGAAGAAGTATCGCAATAATCTTTTCAGAAATATACATCTTTTGAGTACAGAATTTATTTGAAAAAAACTATATTTTAAATAGATTCATATGCTATTTTCATCTTTGGATTTTAAACTTAAAAATCACTACTTTTTAAGTCAAAGTATTTAAAGCATAAAGTAATGAGACTGATTTTGATCTAGTCTCTGAGTAGTCATCAAATTCTCACTGAAGAAAAAGCAGAAAACCATGTAATCAATTCTTGTATATAATCAATACTTCCCTACAAACCCCACTTTGTGAATATTGTCAGCCTGCGGGGTTCTTAACCCCACACAAATTGGCTCTGATAACATTAGGACCAGAATCTGTGGTCCTCGGAAGCAGGAATTTACAGAACAGTCCTTCTGCAGACTGAAATTCTGGTTCCTCTGGAAATAAGTACTTTCTGGCATTAGCAAATATCAGATTAAATAAAATTAAGCCTTAATGTTTTCATGCACATTTGGGTCAGCGTAATCATCATAATGTGCTATTATACAAGTATAATATTGATCATCACGGAATGAGTTCAAAAATTGCTCTGGCATGAAGGTGGCCAAAGGGAGCAAGAGAGTCCACGGAATGGATGTTATTGGTACTTGTTATGATAATCACCCAGGAGCAGCATGTGACATGGCAAGAAGTCAGCCTAGCTCTCTGCCATTGGTGTACAACACTGAGAACTGATGTCCAAATAAAAACTTCTGAAGACCCAGATGCGCAGGATGTTTCTAAACTTCTTCAGGTACAAAAAACTCAGTAATGAAAAGTAATACGAATTGTCTCTGACAGAGGGCGTGCTAGGTCAGGTATGCCGATCGCCCACCTGCAGGATCTCATTGGCATCTCACATCAATCCTGGGTGCATACCATCATGCCCCACCGTGTGACAGAGGAGGAACTGGAGCAGGCTCTCCCTGCTAGGAAGTGCAGAGCACGGACTGCACTCCGGGTCTGTCCCGCCCAAGGCTGGACAAACCCAGTGAACATATCTAAATTTGACATTATCCTCTACCCAGGTTTGTTTGTTTGTTTGTTTTAAATTTTGCCTAAGAGAAGCCACCTCATCTCTGGAAACAAATTCCATCCCCCAGATCAACAGAAATAATACTAGTGAGCCATCCTAAAACAATGCCTAAAAAGTTACTTGTCTTACGTTTCCTCCCTGTGGGGGCCCTTGCTGGGCAATGTTTGGGGTAAAAAGAGGACCCTAATTAAGTTAAGAATGGAATCAAGATTCTCTGGGCCATTTAGAGGTCTTTGGGTGAAAGTCTTCTTGGATACAGAACTTTCTGAAACTTCTGTGCCAGGGGCCCAATTATGCAACCTTTTAGTTTACAGATGTTAAGTATAGGTCGATTTCAATTAAAAAGACCAATTTTTTCAACCTCTCCAAGATCAGCTGGTTGGTTTTCTTGCAAAGAGGCAGGATAAAATGGCCCCACCACTTCCTTTTCAGCCCTTCCATGTTCATCTCTCTTGGGCAAGGCTTACAATAATCCCAAAATTGGGATCAGGAGTTTGACTGTGCTATAAAGTGGTAAACTTTATAACAGGTTCAAGGTTGGGCTTCAGCCAATAAGACTGCTCCCCAAATACACAATAAATATTACTAGTAGAAAGTAAAAAAGGAAGTTTCTGGGAAAGAGAACACACCAAGATATTTGTGATGCAATGCCAGCTATTTGATAAAATCATTCTTGCCTAAGATTTCTAAGATAATGTGTTTCATAATTCTGTGAAGGAGCTAAACTACCATCAACCACTTTGTCTCAGAGCCATTAATTTTGGAGATGAGTTTAATCTAAAGTTGGAACAGATATACTGACCGGCTGCTATGGGCTGACCCACAGAATGGCAGATGGTCTCTACTTCCTATTCATCTAGGCTAGCAGACATAGGCAGGGAGTTCCAGAACGCTATGGTAGCTGCCCCCAACCCCCAACACAGGCAGAGTTCCTATTTCATACTTACAAAGAGGGGGACCTCACATCCTATTCAATAAAGTAACTCCTCTACCAGCAAGAGTCCCAAGACAAGTCCTTTACTGTGAGATCAGACTGAAAGGATACATTTACACATCCAGCAACATTTTAATAAATAAGCCATTTGTCATTCTTACTTTCATTGTTCCATTCAGATTAATTTTAAGATTCTTTTCTAAAACTACTATCCTCCCACAGATAAAAGAGAATGAGTCACTGAAGACTGGCCATGAAAATCCCTGGTGGAGGGTTACAGAGATGAGAGATTCATTTATGTACAAAAATCATCTGTCCTTTGGCTGGGAACATGCCAGGTGATCCGGGCCATGAGGGCTTCTCGGGGCAGGTCACTGTAATTTTCAGAGAGCTTCCCAAGCATAAATGTGGGCTTGTGAAAGAAGTGCTGGACATATATTTAGTAAGTTATAATGTGGGTTATCAGCCAAAGGCTTCAAGGAAACCAGGGCAGGTGTGATGAAAATCAAGTGGCCAGATGGAAAGAAATCATTTATGAGCAGAGGTTTAGGGTTTACTGCTGACCGTGGCTGACACTGGGAGGTGGGGCAGGGGCTGAAAGAGTCCTTTCCTGAGTATCCTCTAGTACTTGTGCCTCTTCACTCCTGTGCCTGTGCTATTTACACAGTAACAGGAATAAACAAAAACACACAGCCAATATAAAATGTTTCATAATCATAAGCTCTGGTCTGGTTCCTTCTGTAGAGAGTTGCATGTCTCCTAGGTGAGGTTATAAAGTTGCAGAATCTGAAAAATGAATCACGGTACATACAAAATAGAAGGTAAAAGTGATCCAGGCTCAAGAGGAGAGCGTCCTTATTTAAAAAAAAAAAAGAAAGAGCAGATCACAGTTTCTGACACACAGGCCTTGTCTGGCAGAGGTGCTCTTTCTGGAAGTCTGCATCTTGGGCAAAGCAGAAAGGTGGGCACCAACGTGAGTCGATGTCTGGGAGGCCCAGGGAGCCAAAGGCACTCTGTCTACAGGAGAGAGGCTGACTTCTACTGAGGGTGGCTTCTGAAGGCCCTAAGCCCCAGACGAGTCCTGGACTAGTGAGTGACAAAGGTCCAGGGGAATAGATTCTACTTGGTCCTAAAACTGGGTCCTGAGAGAGACTTAAGTGACCAGCTGTAGTTGAAGACTAACATGAAACATAATTTCATTAGCTCTTGCTCTGAATTTTATTTATTTTATTTTTTTAAAGATTTTATTTATTTGACAGAGAGACACAGCGAGAGAGGGAACACAAGCAAGGGGAGTGGGAGAGGGAGAAGCAGGCTTCCCGCTGAGCAGGGAGCCCGATGCGGGGCTCGATCCCAGGACCCCGGGACCATGACCCGAGCTGAAGACACTTAACAGTCGACTGAGCCACCCAGGTGCCCCAAATTAGGTTCTATACACTTACACTTAGATGCTTTAATAAAGAGTATTATGTCCCATCCCTGGATGAAAAAGTAACTTCTCTTCGAATAAATTAATCCAATTCACAGACAATTAGCTAGTGGAACCACAGGGCCATAATGCTGGCACTGTTAGTCACCTTGCATTAAAAATCTTGATTTTGGGAACTACCAGGAAGCATAAAATGCAGGGGTAGCCTTAGGTCTCAAAAGCTTAACATTGTGGCCAGCGTGCTGGAGCTCAGTGAGAGTGATACAATAAGCTCTTGCATATTTTCCAGTTCTTCCAAAAGGCCGGGCAAATGGAAAGTGCTTTCTGTTCTCGGGGACAACCGGGTCGCTGCCACTAGATCACTAGTCCTGGAACTAAAAATCAGTCAACGGGGACCATTCACACAGCCGAACATTTTCCAACCTGGTAACTTTTTATGAACTATTCTCAAGGTTGACTTGATACACATACTTTTTTTTTTTTTTTTTTTACCTTTTTGGACAATGATACATTTTGACATCTACTGTGTTCAACTGTGAGAATGTTCACTATGAGACAAAGTGAAGAGACCAAGGCCTGGGAAATTGTGTCACTGGCGAATTTAGCCTTGGGACAGGAGGTAGGCCACATTGCCCATTCTGCTTATCACCTTGGCAGGTTCTCAGAGTTGTTGAAAAGGGTGCGGCTCTCTGGGATACGTGTTCCTGCTCTTGCAGACTGCCTAGCTAATACCCACGCCACGAGAGGGCAGGCAAATCTGGTAGCTGAGAATGTTCACTCCCAGGCAACCAGCTGTCGTACAGTAGATCGCATTAATCTTCTGTCCTCGGATGGGTGGCATTGTGCACTTAACTCCTACAGACAGACGGGGCCGTGAAAGGCTGCCCGGATTCGGCCCGTCGGCGCCCTGTCCTGCAGGCCCCCCGGGTGCCCCTACCACACATCGTACAAAGTGGAAACTCATGGCTCCCACCTTCACTTCCGAGGGGACTAGCAGAAACATCAGCTTTGGAAGGAGGAGGCAGAGAGATGATGTTAAAATACACTGAGTGTGAGGTTCCAGCTGAGTGACTTTACATTATTTTCCACCCCCAGGGTAACATTTTCCATGAGAACTGTTTAGAAAACCAGATGTGTTACATTTTTTCCCTTTTGCTAAGCATCTGGACGCACGGGTGGGAAACACCCAGCACGTGACCTGAGACACAACAGGTTTAGGGCTAAGAGACAGTCAGCAGATGCTATTTGAGTTAATCACAGATACTTTATAAAACGGACTGACAACATCTCTGAAAAATAATAAAAGTGCTAGGTTTTCGAGGATTATTTGCAAAGTAGCATTTTATTTTCTAACTAGATAAACTGCTGGAAAACTCATTCCATGTGCTAAAATCTCCCCAGGGACACTGGCATAATGACAAACTTCCTAAGAAGTGTAATTAAACATTCATTTGAAAGCATAACATCGTTCTTGAGCCATATTATTCAGGGGAAATGAAGGGCAGATGGGCATGCAGAGAAACAGCTCTTTAGTTGTGAAAATCTGATTTGTCTACGAAGAGAAAGCAGACAGGGGGAAAAGACACACATCCCCTAGGCCTGGGCTCAGACATCACGACTTTTCTCATTTGGATCCGAGCCAAAGATCTGATGACAGCCCTCTCCCACTCGACCCTCTGCGGCTCTGGGCTGAGGGAGGAACTGCAGCTGTGGAGTCCAGCACACAGGGAGTGCCCAGAAATGCCTGCGGTCGGGGGGCCACAGCTCCACCCGGGGTCACTGTGCACTTCAGGTCCCCCTGGTCCTGCCCCTCACCCCAGAGCCAAGGGTCTTAGGGCCCCAGGCTCTGCCCTGCAGAACCCTCAAAGAAGCAACTTAGGATTGGATAAGCCTCAGACCAGGAAGTCTGGGAGCAAGAAAGCTTTAACACTGGGTACCTCCTAGGGTCTCAGCACTCCAAACCCACCACAGCTGCTGTTCCGTAGAGAAGCGCAAAAAATCTGGGTGGCATCAATAGTATCTTTTGGTTTATTAAGCAGGGGCTGCCTGCTTAATAATTAATAAATGTGGCATTTGGCAACATTAATAATTTTTTCATATTACACACTGAAATCCCATCTCTATATATGCTTTTAATTTTTTAAGTGTCATCAAATATTTTTATTTCAAGTGGCCCAAAAAGAACCTAAAACACTTCATACATGTTTAGGATTTAAAAAAAATACGTTTTCTTTCCTCCTTACACGTTATGTCGCCAGGTTCGTGATGTTGCCGATGCCCATTCAGCTGTCAACAAAAAAGCCGTCCTTTCTTTCTCTGGCCATGAGGAGGGCACTGTACTCGGTAATGTCTCTTTCGTGGAAGAATGGTCAACCTTTCTAAAGCCACAGATCCCTCCACACACCACTCTACATTTCACCCCCCTCCTTCTCAGGTACGTTTGCTGGCCCCTCCCATTGATCTGATCCTACTATGCCCCTTATTTATACGTGGAAGCCAAATGAACCAATGGGCTGACAATGAAATAAAGTCTTAATGA
The DNA here is from genome assembly GCF_004348235.1 of Phoca vitulina. Lineage (NCBI taxonomy): Eukaryota > Metazoa > Chordata > Mammalia > Carnivora > Phocidae > Phoca > Phoca vitulina. Next base: position 1,619,742 of record NW_022589808.1, read on the forward strand.
TATGATTTCTAGCACAAACACAGCGACAGGCAACCATAGGCAGTCAGAGTTTTCTGCTCCCTGGAACACCAGCATATAAAATAAGATGACACAGACATAGACTAGGACTATCCTCTCCCAGATGTGGGTAGAATGAGGGGCTGGGACCTCGGCACCCACCTGCTTGTGGAGCTGTCCCCCGTGCGCAGGCTGCAGCCTCGATCCGTGGTCACCAATCTGCACAGGGGAGTGTGGAGAATGCTCTCCCATCGAAAAGCCACAACCTGGACCATTGTCATCTCGGTCTGGGCCATCCCCCTTCGGGTCCCCCTGAACTCCAAGCTCACCCAGCCTGGGGAGGGTCTCTGGATGCTCCCTCTGAAAACAGCAGGAGACAATGATCACAGCTCCACCCAAATCCTTTGCTGTGCAGCCTGGTTTTTATTGTTTGAGGGTAATTCTCCCCTTTATGGCTTATCAAGTCTTGACTTCTCAGGCCTTTCCCGAATATCCTCATTTAGCCCATTTCACTCACTGGCCACCTTCTTCATTTAAACACCACACCGTGGGTACCCAATTGGTCAGAAAAGATTAGAAATTTTACTGTTTGTAAGTTATTTTGATAATGAAAAATTTTATGATTTATTAATTATTGATTATAGTTATGGTTTTATAAGCTAGAGGAGAAGGAAACTTTACAACCACTTCTAGGCTTTGCTTAACAATGGTTTTCTATGTCAAGGCTATTTGGAAGCAGGTTGAATTAATTTTGGAAGACTTTCTTTCCTCCTTGAAGAAAGAGTATCTTCCCCTTCAGAGGATGACTTAAAATTACATACAGTGAAAAGCAGATGAGAAGTCTTTGGGAGCTAAAAGGAAACCAACATTTATGATGCCTTGAAGCAGCTGACAAAGGAGCCAGGGGTGTGGATGCCCAGCACACACCCAGCAGCAGTGGCCAGAAGGCAAGGCCTGAAGGAGCCTGCAGAGCTGGACTGAATCAATCAGAATCAATCAGAAAGCAGATGACTCTGCTCTGGTTCTGTGATGAATCTGGGAATGGAGGCATAAGGGGGAAGCATACGCACATTTCAGAAGCGGCAAAACCCTGACCCATCTGGAGCCTAGCAGGGACCCTTATCAAACTGCGGGGGCAGAATGGGCTCTAGCATCTAGGAACAAAAACTGAAATGGAAAGGAGAGAGAAAGTTTCAGAGCTAGGTCTGACAAACCAGCAAGGCGGGACGAGAGATGCACAGGACCTCAGGGTGACAACGTGCATGAATTCAGAGGTCAGCAGGGGAAGAAATGGCCGCACAACTTTGCCGCAGAGTGGAGTTAGAGACAAGGACTCTGAAAACGAGGCCACGGGACAGCACAGAATTCTTGGTCTAATATAACGGGACAACCTGTTGCATTTCCCGTGCCTGGATTGGGCTTGATAAAAACCATCTGAAATAACAGAATGTGACTTTGTGTGTAGGGCGTAGAGGGACAGCAGTGCCTGGGGGTCAAGAACAAAACAGACACAAAGAAAATGAACTCTCTGTGGAGGGTGGGGTGGGGGAGGTACCTCAGTGAAATCCTCGCCTTCCTCCTCCATCTGCTTCCCCTGCCGCCAGTGCTTTAGCAGCCACCTGAGTTTGACGTAGAAAAGGAAAATGTTCTGCTTCAAGGACCGGAGCTCCTGCTGCATCAGATTCCTCTCGTCGCTCCAGGTTCGCTCATGGAGGGTGTTCTGCAAAGCCAGGCTGTGCATTTCTAGTTCTTTCCATCTCAAGGCATAGAGGTGCTCCTCCTCCATCTTGAATGGAGAGAGAGACAAGAGTGTGACAGCAGCTATTCCAATTTGCCACCCAAACCAAACCAAGTCTTGGCAAAATGTCATTCAATCTTGATCATGTTGCACCTGGCACGGGAAACACAGAAGCCCCCAAAGTTCAGGAAACTCCTTGAGATGCATACTATTTAGAAAACCTCAAGGGTTTTCTTACTCCGAAGTAAACACTATCTCAAACCAGGATGTTATCGTCAATTCTCATTGTCAAGTCTCTCGTGGTGTTTTTGGAGGTCTCTAAACTTCTTCAGGAAAATTGTTTCTCAGATGGACGGCTTGCAGCTGGCTCCTGTGCAGATTCCCTTTGCCCTCTGTTTGTGGGCTTGCAAAAGGCACACTGCGATTGTAAGGGGGGAGGGGGCGTTAAGTGGTAACCCTTCCCCTGGGCTTCCTGAGCCTTCTGGTGTGCACAACCCTCATTAGAAAGAAGAGACAGCAAGCCGATGGAGAGGCCCACAGAGAGCGGGAGAGCGAGGTGGCGGGGTGGGTGGGGGTGGGGGAGCAGGGATTCTCCCTGACACAAGGTCCTCTGCCGCATATGGTGGGGGGCAAACAGGAAAGTAAGCTGAGAACCTACTTCCACACTTAGGACTCCCCATTCCTATTGGCCACAAGTAACTCTTAGGGAAATTAAAGCATTGCTGAAAAAGAAGTGTCTTCCATTTCTATGCTAAGTTCCTGCTTTTCAACATGGGTACAGGCACTCTTCCAAGCAATAAACAATGATTATGTCGATAATGACTAAGCCAAGTGGTGTGAATAAAATCTTATTGCACAGATAAGGGCACAAGAATAATATCAATAGAAGCTAAATGAAAGCTTTCTGTTCCAAAGACTGAAAAAGAAAAAAAGGGTTCGAATGCCAGCCTTGTAGTTATCAGCTGTCCTCTTCCGATTTAACACTCCCTCTTGGCCAAACACCAAGGCATTGAGTTTTGTTTTGTCTTATTTTCCTAAAGTACTCGATCGGTGCTCAGAAACCATGGGGATGGGACTATGGCTGCCCGCGGTCGACACCAACATGTGCTGTGCTAGCGCCAGTGAAGAGCGAGAGGCAGCTCTGGGAAGATCCCGGGTCTGCACAGAGACTTGTGCAGCCACCGTCATAATACCAGATCTTTTTTGCACTTCAAGCTGAGAGAACACAAAATAGTGGTGATTTAATTCACTTTGTTGGCAGTCCTCGGAGTCCCGCGGATTCTCTTCCCTGTGGGCACAAAAGCAGGACGAGCAAGGAGGGGGGAAGCCTACCATACTGGAAATCCAGCGTTTGCAATTTACTTGCAGTATTATGTCAGCCATCGACTGACTGGGAAGGCTTCAGCTTCCTCGGCGGCAAAAGGAAGCTAACTCAAGATGTGCAGAACGCCTAGCTCATGGCAGGTATGCCAGAGACGCTAGTCTTAGTTGGTGGAGGCGCCATGCTGGGAGGGGATGTTCTCTTGTCCTCTCATCTGAAGCCTCCTGGAAATGTTCCTTTCTGACTGGCTCTGACCTCCCCACTGCCCTGGTTGCCTCCTTCTTTCTGTTCCATGTCTCCAAGCACATCCCAAGGCCCAGAGTTGGTCCTCTTCCCTCTGATACGTTAGGGAATGTTAGGGATACGTTAGGGAACACCGACCCTTGTTCCCTCTGAACAAGCCTGGATGACCTCTCACCCCCTCCAAACAAGGTCTAAAGCCTTGTCTTCAACACACTCCTTTATCCTGAATCCAAGTACTAGACACACCTGGGACCCTGCTATTTTGCTATTAGCATCTCCAGGGATAAACTCCTTTCTCAAACATGATTTTTGGTGCAGAAGGAAAAAAAAAAAAAGGTTAAATTATTTAGGAAATGAGTGCCCGTGTCTGTGAATCCCTTCTCCTAGCAACTCTGGGAAAGAATTTAACAGATAATTGGTAATTAGCCAGTAACAGGTTATTCTGGAAGAGTTAATAAGGCCGCAGCTCAATTAGCGGCAGTTTTCTGAAGACAACCGTTTAGGGTGAGTTGTTGATATTTCCTATCAAAAAATTTACCTAACATTGAGAAAGCTTACAAATCCGTGGGACAACAAAAGTTATGGACACACTTTCTTGTCCAGGTGCGTGAAGGCCCCTCTTTGATTTTCCTTTGCTGTGGCTACGGCTGCAGGAAAATGTAGGTTAGACGTTAGGAAGAACTTCCCGAGACCACAATGTAAATAGTGAAAAGCATGTTTTAGAGGAGAAAGATGGACAGCTCTCTTTATGCCATGTCCGAGGGGCAGCTCAACTAGATGATTCCCTAGGAGTCCAGGAGCCTGAGTGGGGCAGGCTACATCCTGTCATCTGTCTCCGGGGGCTCCGCGGTCAGAGCCCTGGTTGTGCTGAAGTCGGGTTACATATTTACCTTCCGAATCGTGTTTGTAAATTTCTCTGTGTCCTCTTGATGCAGTCTGGTCGCCTGCGCAAGCTGACCCTGCAGCTCCTCTAGCGGTACACTCTGTTCAGGTAAAACAGGGGGCCCTGAGCTGATCGGCGGGATAAAGGAAGGGGTTTAGTGGAAGACGCAGGACAGACATCTGCACAAGCCAGGGACACACATGGAGCGACACCGCACGGACCTGCGCTGCAGCAGTGGAGTGAGTCCTGTGGCAATTCCCCTGAGGTCCTGCCCGGGGCTCCGGGGTGGTCTGTGCTAGGCAACCCCGGCCACCCTCATCAACCACCTGGGAGACAGGTGCGTAGTGGTGCCTGTCACCCGAACTTGGACCACCACACCACGGTCCCCACCACCCAGGCTGAGAGCAGGGAGCCAGAGGTGGCATGGCCAGCTCACACGAGTCGGTCTCTGAGATTCACTGCCCCAGTTCATTCCAGGTTGCAGCATTCATTTGCTCATAGGCTTAGTGGAGATTTTCCTGCCCCATGGAGAGTGCCTTTGTTTCCTCTGGGCACTCCTACCCTGGGCACTCAGGATAAGCGGGGTGGGGTGCCTTCAGGGACCAGAAACATCCTTTGAATTGCATACGTTGCCTAAGAACTGCGCAAAGATCTGCTTTATTACATTTTAGGTTAAAAATAGTTAAAGGAATCGTTTTTTATGCCCTTTACTGGTAAAGTCTACCTATTGGTAAAAGCCTGTCTTTTGTGCCTTTTATGTCCAAATGGCAATGATCGAGAAGTAGGGGCTATTATGTTTTAAGCGTATTTTTTAAGAAAGGGAAATGGTTATATTTAAAAATCTCAGGCATCGTTAAAATCGAAACATGACGTTTTACCCACTTGTTTATGCTACTTGAAGACAGGGGTTCATAAATCTGGGAACTAGAGTGGATTGCTGCAATTAAAATAGGTGTCATCCTACTGGTTCATTCTGATGAACTAATCTGTTCTTTCTCACAGAGGACACTGTTCGCTCGTCCTAACTGGATGTGACCTGGGTTGTTAGGACTGAAATTCATGCTCCAAGAACAGGAAATGCAGGGCCGGGGAGGGGGGGAAGCAGATCTCTTCCTTTAGCACAAGGGATGACTGAGAGCTTACAGGAAAAAGGATAGAGACAAAAAATCAGAGACGCTGGGGATCTGCCAACTTTTGGGTAACATTTTTGAAAGCTTGAGATTTAAGCTCATCCTTCTTTCAAGAAATCAAGAACTACTGAGGACGTTCATGCCTCTTTGAGTTGCTCATTACTAGATATGATTACTATAACTTTTATATCTACTAGGCCAGGCTTCTGGTTCTCTCTGAAAAGAGGCATTTCTCTCCACATTAAATTTATGCCAATGACTAATTTCTTATATTTAAGAGAACTACTTTATTGTTTTTTAATATGTATGGTCTTTTACAGTAATGATTTAATCTTTTCTCCTGTTTGCCTGCCTTTCATAGTTGTGAACACACCTACTTTGTATCTTGAATATCTATCTGATATTCTAGAATCTGAAGGCCTCTCTTGGAGTTGAACCCTGCCGTCGGCCATCAGCTGACTCTTGATCCAGGTGCGTATTTTTGGCTTGTATGTTTGCAGTTTTGCATTGTGAGCTCATCTTCACTGGGGAGTTAGCTGTGATCCTGTATGTAACCTGGGTTGAGGATGTGCCTCCAGATGGGGTTTGTGTTTGCAGAAGCCAGCGACAGAACATCAACTCTCCTTTCCTTGGGGACTCCTAGGCCACCAGTGACATCAGTTCAAAGCCTGATCCTGGTGAGGCTGGCTGCCAGTATGGTTATGTGGGGGAGACTTCATGCTGGTAGACAAGCTTCCCTCTACCAGCAGGCAGATGTCTCTCCAGTTGAGGCTTACACAGTGTGCAGCCCTTGGGGGCCCTGGGTCATTGCTCTCTGCCTGTGTTGGGCCCAAGGCTCTGTGTCCTCTGCCTATGCAGCTATTAAAGCCCAAGGCTCTGGGTTCCCAATTCTGGCAACTCTCCCCCTAATCTGCTTACCTAAAAGCCACAGACACTGCTGTTCTGATGTTCCCTTCTGAAATCAATTCCAACCCCTGAAGATTTTCCTAAATTTTGGGGGGAATTCAGCTACATATTTAAAAAGACATTTTCTATTTTATGCAGCACTTTATTCAACAAGTACTTATTGAGCACCTATAGTATAGTGCTTGGCACTGTACTGGGGATTTACGAGTACATAAAGCTGCCCCAAATCCCTGCCCTCCTGGGGTGTCCCTTCTGGCAGCTTAGGTATTTTGCACAGGAGTGTCTTTAGGTGACCCAGGCTACTCTCTTCCCAGCTTTACTTTTTTCAGTTACTCATTAGTCTATACATTTAAGATATAAAAATCCTCCATATTTGGATACATGTGATACTAGCCCGAGGCTCCCTATGCAGAGATGTTGAAAAAGGCATCCTAATCAAGCCTATCTTTCAAGAAAACCCAAGATCTATTAATTTAGTTTCTATATATGAAACCGAAGGAGTTAGTTTGGTTTTAATCTTAATAAATAATGTACATAAGCTGATTTATTTTAAACAAATATATGAGCCTCATACCACAGCACCGTTTGATTAAAAAATGTGTCCCTCTGTTGGAACCACGTCTTTGAAGGGTCATAGAAAAGGACCCTTGAAGTCCTATGAAGTTGTCCATCTGGGGCATCTGATTTACCTCCAGTGGCTCCCTGTCATCCGTGGAGATGGGTCAACAACAGAAACTGTGCAATCCTCTTTATCTGCTACACATTTTACTTTACTGCCTATTTTTGCTAATGGAGTCTTAAAACCCCTCAGACAAGTAAGTGTTCCTAGCTGGGATGCCGTCACTCCAGTGTTACAAAAAACAAAATACAAACATGCTACAGTCAAAGTTTCAGTCCAGAATTATTCCACGGCCACACAACTGCATCCAACCACATACATTTGGAGCCAAGTGTTCACATGACACATAGACCTCCTCTAGAAAATAGATACTTCCCTTCATCACCATATTCCCAAAGGGTTGATTCTAAAAGCCATCCTTTGCCCACTTACCTAAGATTCTGATTGCACATCAAACAAATTCATCTTGACCTCTCTACGTAAGGCAGTCTATTGAAACAAATACCATCCTGACTTGATCCCAAGGCCACAGAGACATATCAAGCTCGACGTCACAACCACCTTCCCTGGCAGTGTTCTGAACACCACCGCCCATGCTTTCCCCATGTGGTTGAGTCCTACACCAATTTACAATGCGAATTTCCTGGACCTCTTCACAGAAAGTGGCTTATAGATCACTCTCCACACTTAAGAAGTTACCTGCATTATCTCGAAGCAAAAACAGGAATGCTTTTCGTTATACTATTAGCAATGCTCCTTAAATATTAGGACTCTCTTCTACCTCTATGCCCAGGACTTCATTTTCTGGCAAGTTCCATTTTGTTCTGGCCAGTTTTGTTACTGCTTCATCCAAAAGCCGTAGAGGAGGTCAACACATGTGTACACATACTTGGCATAAAACCCCACATCATTTTATCGTGGCTGGTATTTCACAGCTGGGGCATGAGGGGTCCCAAATGCTTCATGTGTGTTGTTGATTAAGGGATCAAAGGAGGAGCTAGGGAAGAGAGCTCTTTGAGATTTCTGATCTAGAAACTCGATCCCTCTGGGCACGGGCTTGGTTTCACTTATATCTGAAATGTGACCAGGGCCCAAGCTTGGCCACTTCTCGTTCAGAACTATTTTTAAGGCACCCTGCACATTCCCAGCTGCATATCCTATACACTGCTCTCTCTTAACAAGTCGGAATCTCTCAGCAGATTTGTCAAGAGCCACAGGGAGGAAAGTCAGGGAAGAAATCTGGTGCATGATAGGAGAATCTAGCTAACATCTACTGAGATGAATAGGCACCAGAAATACCTGTCCTTCTGAAAAAAAAAAATTTTTTTTTCTTGGTGTGCTTGCATTAATGGGTTAGTGGGTATTAGTGCGTTCTGACTTCAGCTTGTTCTGCCTATAACTGTTTTAAGAGTGCTGTGTGGATATTCCCTTCCCTCCCTAAGATTAGTGTGTGTACTAAGCAGCAGGCCTTCTGCTGCACAGATCTGTCATCTCCTGAAATGTTACAATTGTTCGAAGGTGGTTTTTCCTTTTCTCCTTCTTGGTGTTCTTGCTGCTACTGGTGCTAGTACTAGAAGTATGGTTTAATCTGGCCCAAATACCCAAATCTTCCAAAATAGGAATACACTTTCTCTCCTCTTACCCCAAATATGAAAATCTACATAGGTTTCAGAGAAGGAATTTCACAAATGGAACTTGAGAAATTGATCCTTTGTTAAAACTTCAGCTTAAATACAGAAAGTTTTTTTCCTCTTTTAAGCTGTTGGTACTAGGTGTCCTATCAGCTCCCATCCCAAGGAACTAAGGGCAGAGCTAAAGGAAATTCACACGTGTACATTAGTAATCGGCTTGCACAGATAATTAGTAATTTCAAGGGCAATGTAAGAGGAAGGAAGAACACTGCTCGAGGTACACCGGCTTCAGTCTTGGACTCATTCTAGATGAAAGTGTCTGAGCTCACCTTTTCTGCAGTTATGGTGGTGCTCTGTGGTGTCGGGCTGCGTGCATGAGGCTCCACTGGGAGAAGCTTCTGGGTCGGGCTGCCCTGCTACTGATGGGAGCTCCGCTCCGTGTACCGTTTCCATGATAGCCTCATTGGAAAGTTGTGGGCAATGGATCTGGGGATGTTTTCACTAAAACGCCTTTAAGAGTTCTGTCTCTAGCATTGTCCATTGTCCAATTCTTTAACCCAGTGTAATACTGGAAGACCAAACTCAGCAGGGGACATCCACCCCAGGGACCCAGCAGCTCCTCTAAGACCCCGACTCTGCAACGGATCTATGTTGGGCTCCTCTCATAAAAAGAAAAACTACAGAGCTATCCAAGTGGTCCTAGAATACATTTTGTCTTTTAAAAAGTATTTAAAAATACAACGTGTTTGCATACATAATTGAGTCTTCTGTGTGAAATGCCATAGTGGATAAAGAAGTCAGAACAAAGGATGTTTCAGTCCCAGTGAATACTATTCCCCCTTCTAGGAAATGATGTTGTCTGGGACTTGCCTTTCACCATGAGCTTTTTAACTTTCTCACTTCGTAAAATTAAAGGAAACTGAACAGATGTTTAAGGGAAGCAAGAGAGCATGGCAAGAGAGCTGGTGTGCAGTCAGTCACCTGAGTGACCTCGAGTGAACGGCACTCTTCCGAGCAGTGCTCCTCACGGCAGGGTGGGGAGATGGCTGAAGCAGGCCTGGGGAGACCATTCTAGACCCAGCTCACCCACCAAACCCCCAGGGGCTTACTGGCAAGCCGCCTCACTCTCAGACCTCCATTTTCTCATTCACAGAATGGAGGAATTCACCTGAAGATCTGACATTCCCTTCTGAGCTGTATTGTGCAGTGATCCCAAGTCGCCACGTGGCACCAGCTAGCTCTGCTAATCTACCTCTTGTGGAGGTTTATATTCCCACAACACTCGGTTTGAGTCAACGAACTAGGTTTCTCTCTCCAAAGTTGCTGGTTTCTGAAGCTACGAGAGGACATGCGCATGTATGTCAGGCAACGGGGAAACTTATCAACGCCCCAGTGTTAAACAACATCTTATCAGCGTTTAGCTCAACAAGGTGATGTGTGACATGCCCTGAGTGATGAACATATGGGAAGGAAGCGGGAGTTAGCCTCAAACTGCTCTCCCAGAGAACGGGGCTGCCATGTTCAGCAAGAGCTGTGCTTGTGCAGATCAGGAAACAGCCAGGGAAAAATGAGAAAGGGCTACAGTGGGCAGAGGAAATTGGGCCCACAACTAGGGGAGCTGTGACAGCCCTTCCCACTTGGCAGTCTTCAGTGGCAGGACACCCTTCCCTCTTTATTATCAGTCAGACTTTACGTTCACACAGCATTTAGCACTGTTCATGGTGCTTTCTCAGCCAATAGCTCCTCAGCTCTGAGAATCATCCACATATAATCACACGAGGCAGGTAGGACAGTATTTTTCTTCCCATTTCACAGATGCAAAAACAGAGGCTGAGACTTGCTTGAGAAACAGAGCTGGTCATGGACAGAGCTGGGGCCCTGGATGCCCCTGCCAGAGTGGATTCTAGCACAGCATGGCGTCCCTGCTAGAAAGAGCTAGTGGTGCAGTGTTCACTGAAGACTAGGAATTTTGTCTTCCTGAGGGTGTCATCCTGGAGACGAATCATTCAATTGTTTTGAAATGTACATAATTGTGAGTTTGCTACTGCCAAAGCAACCAGCATTCTCAGATGAAGCCCATGTGTGGGGCACAGGCTGATTGCAGGGGCTTCCTGTAGAAGTTTCATAGAGATGTAAGACACACCAATCCCTAAACCCACACTTGTTTTTATATAAGCTTTTCAAGGGCAGTTTTCATGTCACTGTGTGCCCAAATCAATGAGGGTAGAGATGTGACGTACTCTCCCACAGGACAAGGGAAGAGCCCAGACTAGAGATCCGGGACCTTGGGTCTGGGTGACCAGCAGTCCCGTGTGCCCACCTGGGACCGTGGGACCCACAGCTCATCAAGGCACTGGCCACAAGCTGAGTGGAAAGGGGCAGGTGCGGCTCTACCCCAAGTGCCTCTGTGAGCATCATTTCCTAGTCAAATGCCTGACTTTTTTGCTGAGTGAGCTCAGTGTGCTTACAGGAGTGAGTCCCTTGTCTTTGTCACCCCTGCTGTCTGGGAGCCACCAGGATCCCTTGGAGCTGAGCAGTAACACCCCTACTGGGACTGATGAATTAAGAATTTTCATGGTGTAGGGCACCTGGGTGGCTCAGTTGGTTAAGCGTCTGCCTTCGGCTCAGGTCATGATCTCCGGGTCCTGGGATCGAGCCCCACATCGGGCTCCCTGTTCAGTGGGGAGTCTGCTTCTCCCTCTCCCTCTGCCTCTCTCCCTGCTCATGCTCACTCTCTCTCTCTGTATCTCTGTGTCTCAAATGAGTAAATAAAATCTTTAAAAAAAATAATTTTTCCTGGTGCCCTACTCCTGCAATAACCCGCCTTGACCAGCAATATCAGAGCCAGGGATTCATTCCTTGGTGACACCTGTCTCTGTCATGGGTAGAATTACTTGCCAGGAAGAGCTTTCACCGACAGGACTGCTGACAACTGTTTCATATGATGGAGTCCCTCTGGTAGCCTTTATGGGGGCTGGGAGCTTTGTTGACAAGAGGTTGCTATGGCAACAGAGAATGCTGCCGCCGAGCCCCCAGGTTGGGAGTGCACGCCCTGATTCTGCCCACTGGCTGGAGCCCTGTCACTGGAAACTACAGGACAGGCCACATGAGACACAGGGAAGGACAGTTTCCTCCAGCCCAGCAAAGACAGTGCTTAGTTTTCATGCCTGTTTTCTTTCCTGCTTGACAGAAAGCTACGTAACACTCACGAATCAGTCCCCTATGCCTTGCTGTGTTTCCAGGCGTCCACAGGCAGGAGGATGCTTGTCTGACAAGGGGAGCTGGCGGTTGCCCGCCTTCACCCTGTGCGGACCCTCCCATTCCAGTTGCATGCAATGGACTCTGATTTCGGCGGAGTCCCGCCTGGTTCCATACCCGCCCACCATGTCCCTTAAGGGCCCTGGACCCAGGTAGGAAACACCACACAGCCAGCCACACAGCCAAAGGAGGGTTGGGAGGGCAGGGGTTGCTGGCCGGTGGGGCCAGGTGGTCGCTGACCTCTAGACTGAAGCAGCTCTGGCCTCCCAGCCGGCAGCTCCCAGCGTCCCCGTCGGCTCGGCGGTGCAGCGGCTCCGGCTCATCCCCGCGCTCCTGCCCCGGCTGCCACTCCGGCTGACCTCTCAGTTTGGACTGTTAGGTGCATGGGAGGGATTTGGATTTGTTTTGTTTTTAATTTTAAATAAACAACAAAGGAGAAGAGGGGTGGGGCAGGGAGGGGAGGTGCTGAAGAAAACAAAAATATGTAAGGTAGACGATGGAAACCACCACCGGACGAGGAAAAGCATGAACAGACACAGTGCCATACGAGAGGGACGAGAACAGAACCAAAATGAGGATGAGCAAAACAATGGCTGAAAGATCTGAAAAGCAAACAAGAGAAACAGAGGGGGGAAGAAGGCAGAACACTGGTTATGAGGCGCATGCAATGGGGATGCGTGAATCAAAGACTCAACCGCAGGCACACTACCCATGAAGGATACGGAAACAAGGCTCCTCCTTCCTCGCTTGTGGTCGAGCAGCAAAAGCCATAATCCAGGCGGCAGCTGGGTCATGCACCCAAGGGCGATGCATAGGAAAGCAGTCCTTGGAGGGCCACTCCACTCCGCCCTCACCCTCGGCTTGGGGAGGGAAGCTACTTTCTCCGTCAGCGCCATCCTTCTCCCGGGCCGGCTCCTCTCCCCATTCTGGCTCATCTTCCAGTGGGAGCGGGTGGGCCTGGCTGCCTAGGGCCTTTCGGACCTGCACTGCGTCCCTCTGGCCATCAACCCAGGTAGGGATGCACATGCTCCTGAGCCAGTCTGCTAAGTGTCCTGACTGTGAAATGAGTTTGTACTTTGTTTTAAACTCCTCTGCTTCTTCATCAAGATAGCTGGTCATTTGAGACACCAAAAAAAAAGGAAAAAGGAAAAAGGACGGATTGCGTCGATCCCTATCGCTGCCATTGGGGTGAGCCTTGTGTCATGAGGGAGGGCCTCTAAGCCAAGAGCAGCGGCGCAGTTAAAAAAAAAAAAAAGAGAGGAAAAAGGAAAAAGAAAAAAAGGAAAAAAAAGAAAACAAAAAAAAAAAAAAAAAAAAAACAGAAACCCAACCAATAGAAAGGATTTGGTTGACACTTGAGGCTTTAGTACAATGCAGGTTTGAAATCATAACCAAGCAGCCGTGAGCAGGATGAGTTCAAGTGCAGCAATGCCAGCAAGAAGGAGGAAGAGCAAAACGGAGCAGGGAGGCAGAGCCAGGAGCCCCCTTACCTGCAGGTCCGGGACCAGCTCCTTCCCCAGGGTCCCGACGGGGGAGTCCCGGGACACGGAGGTCACAGTGGAGAGAAAGCTGGAAGACTCTGTGAGGTGGGGCAAGGGGGACAGGTCTTCCAGGCGCTCCCTCAGGCCGTCCCCGAGCCTGTTCACCTGCTCCAGGAAGGCCTGCAGCTCCTTCCTAAAAGCCTTCATCCTCGAGTTGATGGTCCCCAGCAGTGGGGGCTCCTTCTTGCCTGTCTCGCCCGTCTCCCCTGCCCCCTGGACGTCAGGCCCCAGTGAGGCCTCGCCACTGCCTCGCAGCCCCACGTTGTCGCCGAAGCCGGCGGTGTCCGTGATGAGGCGCTCCACGGTCCGCTCAAGCCGCTCGGCCTCGTGCTTTATGGTTGCCAAGCACTCGGTGTCCTCCCTGACCCGCAGGAGCTCGGCCGGACACGGCTCACTTGCCTCCGACGGCTTTCCGCTGCCAAAGCCCGACGTCTTCTCGAACATCTCCTCTGAGTCGCTCTCGCCGCCAATAGGGCCCTCCCGCTTAGGCTGGGGCTGGCGGCCTTCCTCCCCGTCGCTCTCCTTCTTGCCCTGGTCGCTGTCCGCGTCGCTGTCCCGGGGGCTCGGGGCGCGCAGGCCCAGGTGGGCAGCCAGGTCATAGCGCTGCACGTTGGACAGCAGCACCCGGTTCTCATACTGCAGCTTCAGCACCTTCCCACTCAGCTCGTTGATCTGCAGCCGCGCCGACTTGAGCTCCTCCTGCAGAGGGGCCCCGCTGGCCGCGCCCTTGCCCATGCCCTCCGCCAGCCACCCTGGCTCCGGCCGGGGCTCAAACTTGAACTTGCTCAGCTCATGCGTCAGCTGCCGGTTGTGGTCTTCGATCTCGGATATGGACCTCCGGAGCAGCTCCGCTTCCTCCTCCACGAACTGCAGGTGCCGGCGGAGCTCCGTCGAGGACTCCAGGGAGTCGCCGAAGGGTGAGGTAGGAATGCTTGCCATGTGGTCCCGGCCTGTACCCTCTCGCTCATACTGGACCCGCAGGTCCTCCATCTCTGCTTTGAGGCCTCGGTTCTCCACCTCCAGCTCCACGATCTTCCGGCCCAAGATGTTGGCCTCTTCCTCCACCAACTTCAGCCGCAGCTTCAGCTCGGCCTCCCTGGTGCTGGGCGGCCCACCCGCTTCCCCCGTGGGGAGAGGGCTGTCCACGTCTCCATACAGGGCCTTGTACTTCTGGAGCTCCTGTTCCAGCTCGTCCTTCTCCCTCCCCAGCTTGGCCATCTTCTTACGCATCAGGGAGCCTTCCTCTTTGGCAAACTGAAGCTGGCACTTCAAATCAGCACTGTCATCCTGCCAAGAGAGAACATTTAAAAATACCACATGTTCGTGTTTGTGGTGATTTCCCTCACACCTCGCCCCCAACACACACACACACACACACACACACAAAACCATGATCTTTACAACAGTGTGTCGAGTTCCAGGTCAAAGGAGCCAAGACAATGCCGACATGAGCCCAGGCCTTCATGGGGCAGACACTGCAAAGGCCTACGGTCTGTGGCTTTGTCACAGAAACCAAAGAAACCAAACAATTCGTTTGGGAAAAACATGCACATGGAATCCATGGTACAGATGATGAGTGCAGAGGACGCAGAATGACATGAGACCCAGTGCCTGTTAGCAACGCGGCGGTCCCTCCTTACTTTGTGGGTCCAATCCGACTAATCACCAGCACCAGTGAGAGATGCCAGAACCGCTCACTAAGCCTGGTACAGCTGACAGGCGTCAGTAGCTACTTCTACCTGCTGCCACTCACTTCCTCCAGTGTGGACCTCCCTCACCTAAAGTGGCCAGCAGCCCACAGGTAAGCCAGGATGGGGAGGCCCTGATCATTGTACTGATTTGCTGAGACACTGAGATGTGGCAATCACCTCTACTCCTCCTCTGGTCTCCCCACCCCCAGCGTATCACAAGGATGACACGAGGACAAGGACATGGGATAACAGGCAGGAGGGGGCTTTGGAAGCTGTGGTGTAGAGTAAGTACCACGCTCTTGTGGTTAAGATGAACTGTTACCGCAGACCTAACACCCAGGTTACTCGCAACCTTTCACCAGGCAAGGGCAACGTCAGAGTCTTTGCTTCTGTTCCACCCCCTTACTTGCTGTAACACAGCAGGAAATGAAACTCAGAAACCCAAGGCCAGAGTTAGGGGTTTCAGAACCAGAGAAAAGGTTCTCACTGGAATCACTAGAGGACTCTGGAGGGTCACCAAAGCAGACTCCCTGCTACTAAAAGGCCACACCGCTTGGCTGAGGTCCTGGAGGCATGCTATGGACCGTTTGGAAAGCTGACTGGGCCTTCCCAGGGCAGATCTCAATGCCCGGGAACTATATGAACTCTGATGTGGGCCTGCACAAATGTTTCACTAGTCCCATTCGGTGAATGGGAAAAATGACCGATTTCATGAATCATTCCTCTCTGATTGGCTATCACAAGTTTCAAAAGGCTGTTGTGGGGACAAAGATTTTGGCAAAGAGTTCCCCATCCCCCAGAGAGACTCAACAACATGGTCCATGGTAGCCAGACTCCATCAGCCCCCAGGGAGGGAGAGGCATCAAACCAGTCTCCGAACATGTCAACCCTCTGGGGGAGAATGAACTTTCAGGTCATTGTTTGTGTTCAAATGGTCTAGGGGAGTTAGAGGCAGCTTTCACACTCAGAGAACAGGGCTCATTCTCTGCCATGGTCTTGCTGCACACTCACCATTGGGTCGCAAGATATAGAAATACCCACCTTGGTGCCTCCCAACTGTCTTCCTTCTACCCTGCCTCGATCCTTCCTCCTGCGCCCCAAACCCATATAGAAGGAAAAAAAAAATGATGTGACAGGGAAGACTCAAGGAAAAATCTAAGGCCAACTGTGAGCCAGTGCCACGGGGCTATAAAAGATGTATATAATCCTAAGACTAAGGGTAAAGCATACTTGTTTGTTGATTCGTTCATTCTTTCAGTGAATACTGAGAATCCACTATGTACCAGAAACTGGCACGTTACTTTTAAATGACCCCAGTTCCTTAAAACTTTCAAGAACAGATCAAAAGCACCCTTTCAATTATTTGATAAACATAGATCTGCAAGAAGTCTACGCATCCAAATACACAGAGAGGGCTCTGCAGTTCACATGAAGGAACAGAGTTTAAATAAGCAAACATAAATACCAATGGAGACAGACTGTCAACACTTTGTAAATGGATTAATTTGGGAGTGAAAAGCCTAGGATGGGAGACAGCCCATGCCCTCAGCCCCAACATTCCACTTCATAGCCAGCGGTGTGTCCTTTGTCCAAAATCACCTAAATGATCCTGTCTCCACCCTGAAGCACAGAATCCGCCTTTGTGCCTGAGGACAGCAGCTGATTTTGTGGAAGAGAATGTCGCCAGCCCAAAGGGAACGCCACCATCTGCCCACCTGGAGCCTGGGCAGACCCAGGAATGGGCAGGACCACCTGCTGTGATCAATGCCCCACCCCCACGCACTTCCATAGAAACCTGCAGCTCCTGAGGCCCTGGTCAGTGGGAGAAGAGGCTGGAAATGCACAGACAAGGGGCAGCGTTACCTGCATAGCTCAGGAGGTTTTGGTCTCAGACCAAGATCTGGGAGTCTCAGGTGATCTTCCCTGAGGGTCCTCCCCACAAAAGTTGAACTGAGAAACTGAGAAAAGGAGTAGGATCTCTGAGTGGCCTGCAGAACGCCGGCCTTACCCAATGGTTCTGAAACGCTCAGCTCTAAGTGCTCAGGGTAGACAATCCCAAAGAGCCCTCACATCACCTTGATTTCTAGAAACTTTAAACCTCAAACCCCCCTCCCCCAACCACCACTCCCAAGTCTGACTAAAACCAGAACTGTTCTCTTCCTTCTTCCTGAACCTAGCTAGACCCCCCAGTCCGTTAAAGAAGATTCTACAACACACCCTAAGGAGGGTCTGATTCATAGATTACCTGAGGACTGATAAAGTATCCGAAAAGTCTTCTTGTTCCTTAGAAACTACACATACACCAGGAATTCTGACGCAATTCAAGCATGCTATCGTTTTTACTCAACACCCATGAACGACACCAGACCTGCCACCAATGTTAAAGCAGTTTTCCAAAGACAATCTTTTAAGCCAAGAGAGTGTGTGCATTTAGCGAAAGGGTCAGACTTGCTCACGCTGGTCCAGGCGGTTGGAGCTGGGCGCTGCGCCTGCCAGGGCCCAGCGGGGGGAGGGGCGGGGTGGGAGAGAGGAGGCCCAGGGAGCCAGGCTCAGCCTGTTCTGGGGGCAGGGGGCCACTCCTTCTCATAAGATGGGGAATCACAGCCTCAGCTGGAGCAGCAGGAGGCTGGGTCCCCATCTGATCTTGGAACCACACACTTTCTAAAACCCTGCCAAAATTCCAGGGGAGGGGTCTAGGCTGAATCCTAAGCTGAAGGATATCAAGCTCTGGTTTCAAGAGATCATCAGATAGCTCCGGGAATGCAGTATGAAAGCAGACGGTCCCAACTTTCCACACCACACGGGTCCTGTCACAGGCAGAGAAGGCAAGCACAGCACAGAGAGGAGGACACACAGGGGACCACCACCACCACCAGCAGCCGGAAAGGCCTTGTCAAGCAGCAAAAATATATCGCTCTGGGTATATATTCTTTGGCTTGCAAGTCTGACATCTAGCCAGCACCCCAAGCGCTGACTACTCGCGTTCCTACCTTGCGCCGGGGTGCCGGTTTCCTCTGAGTTTTGGTTGCAGACCTGCAGTTTCCAAGGCGCTCGGGTCCACCACTCTGCTGGACAGAATACTCCTTTTTCTCAATGATAGCGCAGGCGGAGGGGGAACGTAACACATTCCCGGTGCCCGGAGGAGTTCTGAGAGCCTGCCAGGGGCAGCGGCGGCCGTTCTCAGCCCAAGCGACCCCCCGGTGAACGCGGCGCCATGCCGCTCAGTCCGGAACGGGGAAGTGCTTACCCTCCTAAGGGAGATCTGCCCTGCTCAAGAGCCAGGAAGCTGAGACATCCTCGAAGCCCAGGAGGTTCCAAGCCCCCAGCCCAGGGACTGCAGTTTTTTATTTCCCCGTTATTAGCGGGCGCCAAGTGAGATGAGGAGAGGAGCAAGGGCAGAGAAGAAAGGTTAATCTTGGGCATTCCCGCTGTTCCCATGGCCCAGTCCTCCTTGAAGGACATTCCGGGCATCAGTGAGTTTGGCTAAGGGCACAACAAAGCAGATCGAGGGTGGAGTTCACAGGGCAGGCCGGCGGAGCTCTTGGTTAGCCGGACTTCTTGCGCCTCTCTAATTACTACTTGCTCTGAGAGCTCGGGGAGCTGACACCCACTCCTGCCTTTGTTCTCTCTGATACCTAATACCAGCAGCATTCATTTTTTTTCCAAAAAAAAAAAAAAGTAAGGAATCTAGTAAAGCAAGTGTTCAGAAGAGCTCAGGCATTTCTGCAGAACACAAACTGTGTACACGGAAAGGGTGATGCTTTTACCATCCCCCGGAGAGAACACGGCACGTTCAATTAGGACAGTTTGGGATACTGTTCAGCTTGCACATTAAAACAAAAACAAAAACAAAAAAAAAAACAAAAAAACACAACCCAACACTGAAAACAATGCCTTATGAATGACCCAACACCACAGTAGCTGTATTATTTTACTGTGTGAATGACTTTGAAGGCCAGAATACGTTTCACCAGTTGTGAGTACTACCAGAGAGCCCTGAATTACACCAAATTATGTTTCACAGAGTCCATTTGTTCTTGTCTTTCTTGAAGACGTCACCAGCTCATCAGTGTGAGAAACAAAACAGAGGAGCTGGTGGTTTAGAGTGAACGTTTTCACCCTGTGGAAGTTTTGAGTGAGTCCCCATTTTTTGGCAAGTAATGTTTCTTTGAATATTTTAAAGGCAATGCTAATGCTTTTGAGACAATTCAGAATGAGGTGATTGCCCCTTGAGGAGCTGTAACATGAGAAGGATCCCTCTGCTTACCTGGTTAAGGGTTTTCTTTTCTTTGTACGTTTCCCGGCTGCCTCTTCTTTTCAGGGAACTCTGAAATAGGTCCAAGGGACATTCTGTTACAGAGGGGTCACATGCAGGCACCAGGCTCACACCATCCCCACTGGTAGGGGATAAACACAATGGATGGAGGCGCTTTTTTTTTTCCACTGGAATCAAGGAACCACTTAGAGTCAATGTTTAAATGCTGTTGAATAGGCTTGGCTAGGCCTCTGAACCCTCATGATTGTATTTGGAGTATTCCTCAATTATTCAGTTTAATGAGAAGGGAGGGTGGTTTGGATAATTTGTGGATAATAGTGGAGGGAAGATGGTAGAAAATTTTGAAAACAGATATGTAATATTTCTGGAGCTGCTTTACCTTCCTAATTATGTTTTTTGGGGGCAAATACCAAAATTAATTGGTGCTTCCTGAGTGCCTATGGGTAAATGACCAGATAACACAGTGGTAGGAAGGGAGAGAAGGGTGGCCTGTGTTTATGGAGAAAACCTAATCCAGGTTGCAACGCAGCCCCCTTCAATTCATGACTAAACCTACATCTTCAAGTTCTTGTAAGTCCATAAGTTATTCATGTGACGTGGCTGTGGCTGTGTCCCTTCAGTGGGCTGGGTCCCTGCCTAGTTTTACATACGGTGCAGTGCACCTCTGCCTCCTATCAGCAAGAAATGTGTCTGAAATACAAACATGAATATAAATAAAAGGGCCAGGGATGTCTGAAATGGAATAGCAGGGAGCCAAGACAGTCCCTGCTAAAGTAAGCTATGAAGACTGAAAGAACTGGCCAGCAGATCGAGAAGCATCCTAGGGGGGAGACAAAAGTATGTGAAACCTGAAAAGATGAACGGAATCCTGAGATAAGCCAGGAGAAGGCGATTTGGAAAGTTTAAGACTTGCCGGCTCTCATTCAGACCCCAGCAAGCCTGTGAGTGGGAAGGGGTTCTCCCTGACAGCTGCCCCCTCCCCTCTGCAGCCTTGCCCTACATGAGGCACCAGGCACAGACCTGGAACCTTGGATCCTCTGGGAGTTCATCTCAAGGGGGCTCAGAGCCTCTCTGCACATTCCTTTGCTGCAACCCACCCTGCCCAAACAGCCTGGGAGGGAGGCTCCCACGCAAGTTACTTACATCAGGGTCAGACCTAAGGTAATGAATTCAGTTCTGTTTACATTCAAAGTGCCTCACTCACAGAAGGCCAGGGAGTGCCATTTACTGGATGAATTTCGGGGTTATGAAACAATTAAAATTCCAGCCGCCCCTTAGCCTCTAGGAGGCCAGAGCCCTGGAGAAAAAAACGGTAATTGAGAGAGGGTGAGGTTACAGAATCAGCATGGAGTGTGGGTACTCCTGGGCCAGCCAAGGCAGGGTGTGTGGAAACAGATTGCTGAACCCCACTGCAGAAGCAGCTTTGTTTCCTTTAGCCTTTTTGGTAAAAGCAGGGCCAAACTACAAAGAGAACCAGCCTCTTTCAACAGGTTGTTAAGCCTGTCTTAAGAAGGGCTTGAGATTTACCATCCAGAGTCTGTAGGCTTTCCAAGATTCTTCACACTGCAACAAAGCAGTTTCTTTGATTGGAATGAGCTGAATGAGATGAACACTTCTGATGATTCACTAGAGAAGAGTTTCCATAAAGAAGCAGGGGAGAGAAACCATTCCCAAGGAAGGCTTCAGCCTATGGGATTTAATTCTGGGGCCCAGGTCAGTGCAGTGAGCCTGCGCTCTGCAAGCACCCTGCACTGCATCACGCTCCCCCAGTGAACGCAAAGGACGTTCTGCATATCCGAAAGGAAATCATCTGGAAGTCAGATGAAAGCCAGAAGTGGAGACAGGAGAATTATGGTGTTGCATCTGAGGGGGTGGTAGGGGGAGGAAGGACCTGGGTGAGCCCTCCTGCTGGGAGGCAGCCAATGGGGAGCCTGTCTGTGCACAGATTCCTCCCACCCGCTTGATGGGTCTTTCCCCTTGCTGAGCCTTGAATACAACTGCCTTGGAGTCCTGTGATCCTTCTAGCGAATCATGGAACAGGTGGGGGGCCGTGGGATCCCCAGCACAGATCCCAGTCACGGTTTCAACTACAATGAAAAACAACGCAAAGATTAAAGTTAACCAGAAATTGGCAGGACCTCTGTGAAAGAAACCATACAATTTTGGTGCTGGACATAAAGGAATGCTTGATGCTGTCCAAGGGAAAGACCCTATTTTATCAAGATGTCACATTTCTCCCACATCATTGTAAGTATGATGTCATACTAACCAAATTCCTCTTTCCTTCCATATATATAATGTAATATATACACAAAAAGTATTTATTAGTGTGTGTACACATACACACACACATATACTCACACACAAATGTTATTTGTGTATATGTGAGGGAGGTAAGAATATGGAAAGATTTGACACAATGACTCAAAAATTCATCTCAAACAGGGGCTGGGAAACTAAGGCCTTCAGGACAAATCACCCCACAGCCTGTTTTATAAATGGGTTTCGCTGGAACACAGCCTTGTGTATTACTGTCTATTTCTACTTTGTACTACAGAAGCACAGCTGAGTAGCAGTGACAATGGCCTGCAGAGCCCCCAGCATTTACTATCTGGCTCTTTTCAGAAAGTTTGCTGACCTCTGACCTAGAAAAATAAATTGGTAAAAACAGCCAAGAACACTTTGAAGAGGAAGAATAATGACAGTCCGTTTGCACTATTAGGTGTAGAAATACAATATAATGGTTTGGTGCTGGTACAAAAATAGTCAGATAAATGGAACAAAACAGAAAGCTCAGAAATAAATTTGAGAGTATATGAGATTTTAACAAGTGATACAGGTAGCATTTGAAAAATGAGGGAAAGAATGGGTTATTTGGTATATGCTGGAGAAACAATTGGCTAGCACGGAAAAAAAAAGCAAGATCAATACAAGGTATCAAAAAAAAATTCCAGATGAATTAAAAATCTAGATGTAAGGAATCATAAAGGAACAAGAAAGAAAAGGGACTAATTTCTGTTTGTTCTTGGGGCCTAGCCTTTATAAACACAGAAACAAAAGCCAAAACATCCAAGGAAAAGATTGATCAAGTGGATCGGTAAGATTTTAAATTTTTATGTATCCAAAAAAAAATTACAGTATTAAAAAGCAAATGACAAAATGGAAAAAAAAAGATTTTTCTAGTGCAAGACAGACAAAAGAGTAATATTTTGCAAGCAACAGGAAAACCACTTTAAAGAATTAAAGGGCCAACAAACACATGATTACTAGCAATTGAAATAAAATATCATTTTTTCACTGAGAGGTTTACAGACCAAAAGACATATGACACCAAAAGACATATGCGTTAGCAAGTGTCCACAGAGGTGGGCACTTCCATCCAGATCAGTGAGAGTGGGGACTCCCACAGCATTTCAGGTAGGCAACTGAGCCAGGCAAATGCACACGTTGTGAGCTGAGAATTCCACTTCTGGAAAGAATCGGCTAAATTCCCATGACTAAGATGGCCTTGACTCACCCAGTGTTAATCCAGCATCTACTATGTTGCCTTGTCTGAGCAACAGAGTGACAAGTCCTTATTTCTAAGGAGCTGTCATGAGAGTGTGGAGAGTCAGACAATAAGAAAGGAAACAAGAACAAAATAATTTCTGCTGGCCTAAGGAAACATGCAGAGATACCGAGAGAAGATTTATGGGTAAGAATGCTGATCACACTACCTTTTATAATAGTGAGTGAGTACTGTGGAGGGTGTTAACATTATGTTTTTGAAGAATACTTAAAGATTCGGGAAATACAACGCATTAAAAGAAAAACACAGGTTGCAAACATCACGTATTTTGTAATTTCAATTTACATCTAATAAAATATAAATACAGATATGTTAGAAAAGCAGACTGGAGAAACAGATATCAAGTGTTAACAGTGTTCATCCTCAGGTGATAGAATTACGAGTGATTTTCATTTTCTTTTTTGTGGCTTTTTATAGTCTCCAAATTACCTACAGTGAATACTATTTCCTTTACAATTAAAAAAAAAAAAACATGAGGAAATTATTAAACAGGTCAGAGAAAAGAGGCCATCACTGATCTCCTATGTAGGATTGCAGTGGTGTTTTATCATAAATTATTTACCAGGTTCTTGGATCTCTTTCTGTAGGCTGACATTGTTTTTATTAGCCCAGCACTTCAGGTATAACCTATATATGTATAATCTATATGTATATTGTTTTAAAAGACCAGGAAACCCCCTGAGGAGTGAGGAAACCTGCCAGGTGCCCCACTGTACTGCAGGTCCCTGGCATCTGGCTCCCTCACCGACTGCCATGGGGTCACAAGGCCCCCAGCCTGGGGTACGGTGTCTTCCCAGGCTCACCTGCTGCGAGTCTCATCCAGGGCAGAGAGCTGAGTGCTTTGGGTATACTGGCCAAGGGACCCTGGGTGTAGGATGATTTGTGTGCACGTGATTCATGGCCAGTTCATTTCTCTAGATGATTCAGAGATCCAGTGGAGAATCTCTTCCAAGAAACAATAAGAAAAAGAGGAAAATGTTGACCATCAAATAAACTGAACCCAGAATGGGGGACTTGCCTGCTGATTCATTCGACTCTTTCTTTTTATTCTGGCCAACTGCCAGCAAATCAACTCTAAATTCCTATTAAAAGGGGGAAAACTTGAGTTTCTAACTCCAAATTGAATCCATCTAAGGCTGATGCATTTGCTGAGTACTGAAAATGATTAAATAAAATATGAAGTTAGGCAATTATTTGGACTTTCAAGTCATTTCTTAATGTTTCCTATTTTAAGTCAGCCAGTTTCTTCCAGGCAATTTCAGAAAAAAAACAAGCATGCTCTCAATTGCTTAAGTGTTTCAGAGACAGGCTTTGGGCTTAAAATTTAGATTGGTAATAAAAAGAGTCAAAAATTAGGATGCTGTGAATCATGAGTGAGGATGGGAAGGAGGGTACAGATGTAGGCAGACGACTTTCAGAATTCTTACAGACCCTTATTATTTAGAAAGTTTTTTAAGTTTTTGGGGCTGATTTACAGCACACGTGCTTATAAAATCAGAGTAAGAAAATGAAGTGCATAGGCCTTCTTTCTGTTTAGGAGAAAGTTACCAAGATTCTCTCACCCACATTAGTCCTCACTTAAGTGTTACAAGATGTGAAGGATAAGACTTATTAGCTTCTCCTTCAGTTAGAAGCACCAGGTCCTGGCTGGTAGATACCTTTTACTCTTCCTTCTCTTCACTTGCCTCTAGACAAGTGGCTCCCAGGGAGACGGATTCCCATCACACCATTCAGCTGAAGTCTACTGCACACTGCTACACTGCAGGGCCCTGTAAACACAGCCCCCCTTGGATTCACACCCTCCATGGCCACAACTGGGCAGAAACACTTTCTCCTTGGCCGTTTGGGAGAATAATGATGGATATTTAACAATTACCATTTGTTGGGCACATACTCACTCCAGGGGCAATGCTAAACTCACCCTTCCTTCCTTCTTTCCTTCCTTCCTTCCTTCTTCCTTCCTCCCTCCCTCCTTTTTTTCCTCCCTCCCTCCCTTTTAATTATGGGGCAGGGGCAGAGGGAGAGGGAGAATCTCAAGCAGACTCCCCGTTGAGTGTAGAGCCTGACATGGGGCTTGATCCCACGACCCTGAGATCATGACCTGAGCCGAAATCAAGAGTCAGATGCTCAAGGGACTGAACCACTCAGGTGCCCCACTAAACTTCTTTATGTGTCTGATCTAATCTCATCCTCACAAAAGCCCTGAGAGGCATGCATTATTATCACTGATTAACAGATGAGAAAACACAGAAGTTAGGTGATGTTTCAAGATGCCACAAACTCAGAGATGGGGCTCCAACCTAAGCCTGACTCCACCCTCTCATTCACAGTCACAGCCCTGAGACCCTCCAGGCTGCCCTCTGTGCCTCTGACAGCCCAATCTGCCAATTTGGGCTGCTTTTCTTTTTGTTTTCTTGAGGTTTTTGAGCCCCAAATTGCTGAGTCTTCTCAAACAAAGAGTCTCTCCTTTCTCTAGCGAAAGAGCACAAAGAACTATTACCAGAATGGTTGCAAACTGCTATGCTCACGAGGTACCTCATGGCCATGAAATATTTGTTGGCACTGGGTTTCTGAGGATCTGAGGCTGCAGACAGCACAGGTCCTTATATGGAAAAGACAGAAACTATTATCAGAGGACAAAATACCACAAAGTAAGTGAGGAGAAGAGGAGACTATACTGAGACGCTCTGGCTGAAGAAGGGTATAGACATAAAAGTCAGAGTTGGTTTGGATCCCAGCACCCAAGGCAAAGAGGGAGAAGGCCAGAAGGAGAACAGCCTGGCCACAAGCCACACTGTCCAGGCTGCGAGACCCACCTGGGAGGGACAGAGACCACCAGCACACCCAGGCTGCCTACTAAATGCCACTTTCTCTTGGGAAGAGAACATGGTGATAAAAATGGCAGGTTGCTGCTTGTGCACATTTGGGCAACGTGACACATATTTGCTTTGCAGTAGGGGCTGGTTGATGCATTTTAAGCCCCAGAGACATTCATCCTGAGGCCTAGGAATTGGAAAATTGTGGCTAAAACATACTACAACACAGTAGTCTCAGCCAAACACAAAATAAATGAAACTGAAGGTGATAAAGCCACAGTGTAAATTATCATTAATATGCAAACAGAAAAAGGAAAATCATGACCATCGCAAGACCAAAACGATGATGGTACAAAAAAAAGATAAGGTGTCCTTCCCCCAAATTATAGGAATTCCCAGTGTGCACACATACATCTAGGCACTCAGCAACACCACCAAGCAGTACATGAAATATTGAATTAGAATCTGTATTTCAGAAGCTTCTACGGACTCACCTAGTAGGTGACAAATAAGTGGCCCTTGGGCATTCATAAAAGTTGAAAATCTATAAAAATGTATACTATTTGCCAATCAGAACTGAAGATTAGGTTTGTGTCTTATTAATAATAATCTGTTCCTGGCTCCCACTGGTCTGGAAAAAATATAATAGTCCATTGAGAGAGGCAGGTTATTTTCCAGTCTAACAAAATAATACAAAAAAGTTAGAAGTACTTTGAAAAACAAAACAAAGCCGGGGTGCCTGGCTGGTGTGACTCTTGACCTTGGGGTCATGAGTTTGAGCCCCACACTGGGTGTAGAGCTTACTTTTAAAAAAGAAAAGCCAAAAAATACAAATAAATGATATATTAAAACACTGCTCCCTTTTCGGAGAAAATTGATCACTCATTTTTTTTCAGGTGCATGTAACGTAAGAAAATATTTAGTACTTTGTTCAGCTTTTGAAAAAAAGAGCACATGAAAAAGTTCTGAATTACCTGTGGTATATTTCATAATAACCAGCCATAACACCCTTTGGACCTTCTAAATTGACTCTGAGTTACAGTTCTAAATAATAGAGTGTGCTGTTACACTATTAAAATGTATGCACACATTTGTCAAAACTCAGTGAATATAAATTTAAGATCTGTGCATTTCAATATACATAAATTAACTCAAAAAAAAAGTATAAGCAAAAATTAAGTTCTGGTTAATAATGTATATTTAAGGAAAGTGAATTGGTGCCTACATTTTCAAAAAAATAAGATGGGTTAATAGATAAATAGATGGCTAGATAAATATATAAATCATCAAGTATTGTAAAATGTTAATGCAGAATTTAGATGGTGAGTATACAGGTGTTCACTATATGTTTGAAAATTTCCATAGTGTTGGAAAAAAAATTATGCACATAAATACCCAATTTCACTGAAAACAGTTGATATAATATTATACAGCCATTAAAAATTATGATTACTAAAAATCTAAAGTTTAAATAAAGTTAAAATACTAAAGTTTTTCATAAAATGCCAATCTTTGAGATGTAGGATAAAAACATAAATTTAATTATCTCATCAAGATTAAATACTTTTGTCTTTGAAATATTTAGAAGCAAATACACTAAAATGCTAACAGATCTTAGCAATCGGCAGCAGCATTACAGGTGACTTCATGTTTTTCCTTATGTATTTTTTTTATTTCTCTCTAACAGTCAAAATGATTATATATTACTTTTTCAAATCAGAAAAATCCTTATATTTTAAGGATAAGAGAACTGACCCAAAATGCAAACACACCCACTAAACCTAATACTATGTTTTTTTGGCCTGGTCTCCCCTGGAAGCAAGGCACAAGACTGATGGACCTTCAGCCCTCAAGTGAGACTGAGAGGAAATTAAGCTAAGGGATTAGCCCCCAGGCAGGATTAGCTCTGTGCTGCTGGAGATCATCAAATATATTTTCACACAGAGGACAAAGGAGGGCCTAATAGACATCTGGGGATAGCAAATGGATCTGAGATTCTAATCACCTCCCCAGGGGAAGGCTTCCTCTTGGAGAGGCTCCCTGACCAAGCCGAGGCTGACTTGCTGACCCGCGTCTGTCCTGGAGGCACTGCTCAGTTCCTTTAATCATCCACCCAAGGCTCTGAAATCTAGAAAGCATCCCTGCCTAGCATTCTGCATAAAGCCAATCCTGCCCCTTTGGTAAATCATCTGCAATTCTCATCTCCAAACCAGAGCACCTTGGATTTCCACCTCTAACACCAAGGCACATTCTTCAGTGATTGGAGGGGAGACTGGAGATGCTTACCCCAGTTTCGTGACTTCTATGGAGCCAAAGCCCTCTCTATTCCCTGTTAGTCTGCACCACCGTTTGGGGGACTGCAGAGGATTCAATTACGCAAGACAGTCACTGAGCTTCGGGGTGAGGGGCAGGATGCTACTTGCTCTTGCAGCATGAGAAACCCCTCGGGGCCTAGGAGCTGTTGGGACACTGTTGGAAGGGGCTGGCTACCCCTGCCTTCTGAGGTGGGCCAGCCAGTGAGCACAGGGAAAGAGACATGCTTCCAGCAGATTGTAACCTGGGAGGAACAGAACATCACGGCAGGAATAGTGGCCCCTGGCTAAGGACAGGCACAGAGCAGAGCAGAGGGAAGGCCCTGGGTCGGAGCAGCATTCTGTGGAAGAAAGCAGACAGCCCTGGGTTCCGGGGAGTAAGAGCAAGGAAGCCAGTTTTATCAGCTGTGGTGCTGTCTTCTGTGAACACACGGTAAAGAAGCTTGACACCCAAACCATGCATATTTCTGCTGGCATCTCATATCCATGAGACTGAACACCCAGACTGCTTAAAAACACAATCGGCTACCAGAGCAGGTGTGTCCATGCAGCCCTCAACAGTGAAAGCAGAGCGGCCACCTGCAAAGTCCTCACTTCAGACTCTGACAGTGACAGTGGCCATGTCACAGAGGCCAGGAGCAAACATATTCTTTATTTGGACTCGCAACAGCCTTTTGTTAGGATGGCTCCTCCCGGGGCTGTATGTAAATCATTTGTGCAATCAAACCAGATCCTAATGGCTTCTGAGTTGACAGAGGACAGAGGCTTAATCAGGAAGCACCGTCTGCCTGCAAGCTCATCCTGCTTCCTTCTCTGATGCAGCTTCGGGGCCGCAACCCACTGGGAAGATCACTCATCTCTGACAAGCCTGTGTGCCTGCTTCTGAGCTCTCGCTTGTCCCAGGGTGAGAGCAGATGTCCCTGGGTCCCTCCAACCTTCAGACCCTCGGATTCTCGTCTTCAGCAAAATCACTCCCCACCACAGCAGCCTGGGTTGGGAAGCGTGGGGAGGAGAAGGGGAGACCACACATGCCCACGTCACCTTACCTCTCACACTCTCCAGGACAGACAGCAGGCATGACGGTAACCTTGCGAAGCTTCCCTGATGCAGCCAAGGATGTGTGTGTGTGGCAGGGGAGGTGTTGTCTCTAAAGTGCAGGGACAACTGGGGGCTGAGGTGTCTTTGCTTTGCCCAACAGCCCTCCGTTTAGACATCTCTGGCCCCTCGGGTTCACCAGAGCAAGTTCCTGCACTTGGTGGGACGGCGCCATGTGTCCATCCTCCTCACACCACCAAACCTTACACAGGTCACAGAAGGAAAGTCACAACCAGGTGCCGGCCCCTCCACTCCCGCCTGCCTGGCCAGCGCCGCACATCAACTGGGTGGGGGGGGCCCACAGTGCATCAGAAAATTAGCTGGCACTCACAGAAAGAGTCCTCTAGAGGTTTAAGTAACTAGTGTGCAAATGGGAAAATACCAGTGGAAAGGTCTTGTTTCATCCCAGCGGATGTCCACTGACTTTTTCTGTGTGCCACTTAGCTCACACTTCCACAGGGTTTTGGTCACGCATCTCTGTACTCCACTAATTCACTCTAACTCTCCTTTTAGGCATTTTATTTCTTCCTTTACCATCTGCAGTACCTACACCTGAGAGCTCTCAGAGTTGAATGTGTAATTTCAATGGTGTTTTTAAGTAGGCACTACACCCAGTGTGGAGCCGAAGATGAGACTTGAACTCATGTCCCTGAGATCATGACCTGAGCTGAGATCAAGAGTCGGGTGCTTAACCGACTGAGCCACCCAGGTGCCGCCCTCCATTGGCTTTAAAAAGCTTTCATAGTATGGCTTTAGAGAAACTTCACAAATTTGAATAAGTTTTTTGTATTCCAAGATTGGTCCACATCTTCTTTAGTTTTCCAGCAAGCATATGAAAACATGTATGTTATGTGTGTAAAAGGGAAAGGTGGGCAAAGACCATGGGCATTCATGTCCAAATCCAGGCACATCACTGGTAGTCCGTGACCCTGGGCTAGTTCCTTGAACTCCTGGTACCCCAATTTCCTTATTTAAAAGTGGTAATAATATAATACCTATTTTAGATAAAGGTTTCTTGTAAGGACTAAAGGAGATAATATGCTTAATAAGTGATTGTCATAGCCATGAAAAGCAAACATTAGCTAACCAATTATAATTCTTTTCTTGATTAATATTTTCAGATGCTAATCATCTTTTTTTCCCTCAAAGTAGAGCGCAAAAACCATTGTTATTCATTCCGGCTTTCTTCTTTCTACGGCAGCAAAACCAATGTTCACAAAAATGTCTTTTTCAGGCTTCATGAGAGATGTATGCTTGCAGCGTCAACTGTGTGGTTTCCTTATATTCTTTTTTTTTGCCTGTGTAATAGAAATGGGCTATTTTAGAACTTTCAATTTGTATCACAGGTCACCTAAAATCTTGCTATGGTCTGTTACCGAGTCACAGAGGAAATTTTAACTTAGAAAGAAATTCTCTCCCACTCTGAGTAGATGGTACTTCTATCATTTCAGGGAGTGAGTAGGTCAGATTTCCCACCACGCACTTATGCGTGCCAAGAGCCACCAGCAAAGATGCGAAGGATGAGTCCAACCATGAGGATAAAAATGAGGACACATGCTCTCCCTCCCCATCAGATCCTATCAGAGCCTAACTCTCAGAGGGAGGCACTCCTCTTTGTGACCAAAAAGGGTGTTCTTTGACATATTAACATAAAGTGAATAATTAAGCTGAGGGAGATGGGCGGAAGGGAGGGATAAAGCAGAGCACGAAACAGGGGACAGGGAAATCAAGAGAAAAGAGATCATGAAAGCTCTTCCGGGGGCCCCTGGGTGGCTCAGTCAGTTAACTGTCTGCCTTGGGCTCAGGTCATGATCCTGGGGTCCTGGGATGGAGCCCCATGTGTTGGGCTCCCTGCTCAGCGGGGAGCCTACTTTTCCCTCTTCTCCCCGCTGTGCTTTCTCACTATCTCTGTCTCTCTCAAATAAATAAACTTTAAAAATCTTTTTAAAAATTTTTAAAAAAGGAGAAAGTATGTGTAGAAGCTGAAATGCAAGGGAGCACAGAAGCAGCAGTGATGACCAGTGGTGCAGACGCAGCCTTCAAGGGGCAGGCTTTCCCTGCACACCCACCCATCCTGTGTCATCCTCTTTTCTCACGCTCACTTCCCCTTCTCATCTGTCTCCAGAGCCTCAGATCTCATGTCTGTTAGCCACACATGGAGGGTCCCCACTTGGTACCCTTCTGCCACACCCTGTACCCTTTCTGTAGATACCTTCTCATTCCTCCGTTTTGGCTGCTGTCTCCGGCCCTGCGAGGGAGGGAGGGGTCCCCAGAGCCCCCTCCTCTGTCCGCCAAGAAGGGAAGCCATGCGCTTTTCATCAACCCCTCCCTCCTTACCCCACATCTGTAACATGCCATCCACTGCCCATAATCGCTTGCATTTGTCCTTCTCTCCTGCAGCTAAGAGAAGACTAGATCACTGCGGCCATTCTGTTGGAAGGCTCCTTGGTGGTGATGCCCCCTCTTCAAGCCACATTCAAACTAATTAGTAAGGTTTTCTTGGGGTGGGGGGCACAGTGATACCTCCATCTTGTTGACATGTCCCCTGTGCATTTGCTGGGTGGCTGCCTCGGGCTCGTGGACCACACACTTTGTGTCTGCGGCATCCACAGGCAGGAGGGCAGATTTAACTACCCAGACTGCACAACACAGCACCAGGGACTGGTCTTCATGGCAGCAAGTGGATGCCATTCATTGATGGGGCCTGTCACCTTCTCTTTGAAAATCTCAACCTCCAGAGAGATACCTTTTAAAAACACCAATTATCAGAGACGCAAGTGGATACTTGCTCAATAATGTTTACTGCATCATTATTCACAACAGCGAAACGATGCAAGCAATCCAAGTGCCCAGATGAACGGATAAACAAACTATGAGGTGATCATACAACGGGATGTTATTCAGCCATAAAAAGGAAGGACATTCTGATACACGGATGAATCTTGAAAACGTGGTATGTGAAATTAGCCAGACAAAAAAAGGAAAAATACTGCATGATTCCACTTACATGGGATACCTAGATTAGGCAAATTCATAGAGACAGAAAGTAGAACAGAGGTTACCAGGGGTTGGGTGAGGGAGGAATGAGGAGTTACTGTCTAATGGATGCAGAGTTTCTGTTTGGGATGATGGAAAGTTCTAGAAATAGTGGTGTTAGCTGCACAACACTGTGAATGTCTCCAATGCCACTGAACTATATATACTTAAGAAGGATAAAAATGGTAAATTTTATGTTATGTATATTTCAGCACAGTTTAAAAAAAACAAAACTATATCTAAAATAGTCTAAGAGCCATAACAAAGCACTCCAAACAAACCTCTAGCTATGGACCGCTATAGCTTATATTTTGGGTGTCACTATAAGATCTTGTGATTTATTTCATTTTCCATGTGTACAATACTATAGATTCTCTCTCTCCTTTTATGGCAAAGAAGCTAAGATTCACTAGTACTGTTTTCAATCTGTAAAATACACATTCAGACGGATTCAAACTGTTTATAAATGTTTTGAAGGCAGCTTTTAAACAGTGACCAAAGCTTTAGCAAGTTTCTTCTCCAGAGCCTAGCTTTTTTTTTAAACAATGGCACATTTTAAAATTGTATTTTATTATATCACCAAAGGTAGTTTTTCCTCTATTGATATTTTAAGTCCATACATTTTAACCAACTACTACATGCAGGCTCTCTTCATAAGAAATGCATAATTTCTCTGTAGTCATAACTTATTTGTGGAAAAAAAAATTCTCAAATTTATCAGAAAATATGGATTTTTTTCATAGAGGTATCAAATCTTAAAACTTGTTGGAAGCAATGCAGGAGTATCTTCTACAATCCTTTATGTTTGTTTTTTGCATATATACACAGAAATACATTGCTTCTTATGGAAATATGGGAAGGAAAAAGAATGAAAGGAGAAAGCAGCTGGAAAGACTGGAGGTAAGACAGAGGGAGGAGACCAGGGAAAAGCGCAAGCATTGTGTTCTGTCCCTAGACAGAGCTCTAGCTGACCCGCTACTTTATTAGCCCGTGTCAACTGATAGGTCAGGACCCTGACACTTGCTTTCTGGTGGGTCAGCAGGGCAAACGCGGTGACGTGACAAGACACCCAGCAAAGGACCGCCATCCAGAACATCAGGTAGTTTAGCAAACTCGCTGCTTGTGTTCTGCATCTAATAACTTGTTCCCCTAGAGCCAAACACCT
Organism: Phoca vitulina; assembly: GCF_004348235.1. Classification (NCBI taxonomy): domain Eukaryota; kingdom Metazoa; phylum Chordata; class Mammalia; order Carnivora; family Phocidae; genus Phoca; species Phoca vitulina. Next base: position 1,652,968 of record NW_022589808.1, read on the forward strand.
TATATTCGAGGTCTGACCTCCTCATAACACCTCTATGAGGTGGAGGTTATTATTCGCATTTCATATGTGAGGGAAAGTAACTTACCCATCCCCACAGGTGGGACTTGAACCTGGGCTCTCCACAGAGCTGAGCTGCCTCTCTGATGAAGGAGCTCAGATGCAAAGGGGGTCAGAGTCCCTGGTGGGCCACTCAACTCCATGCTGACTGTGCTCACGTTCCAGGTGGACCAGAAGAGTATACAACAAAAAATAATGCTGTGCCCTTGATATTTTGGGGGATCAAAAGGGGGCAAAGTGGTGGCTACGCACTCCTTGCCCCACTAGAGTCACTTCACGTTTATCAGTCCTTTGTAATGAGAGCAGAGCCAGCCTCTGAGGACTGAGGGGCCCTAGAAGCACGAGCACTTCAGGGTCCCCTGCAGAAGCTGGAATCCCAAACACGCTACCGTCCTCTCAATCGGGACACCCACAGCTCACCATTGTGCCTCCCACTCTGCCCTCCTCAAGCCTGGGCACCCTGCAGACCCGAGTCTAGTGTTCTCTGGGTTACCGGTGAGCACAAAACACCTACGTAACAACACTTTGTCATTTATGGACACAATACTCTTCTCTGGAAATTTATGCCAATTACATGCTTCTTTAGAAATCCTGAGTTTGAGAAGACAACCTTCTTTTAATAAGGGTCTCACCATGGTGTTCTGCTTTTTAAACGTCTTTTCTTCCCAGGAGACTGTTTCCACACTGGGACAAATGAGAATCTCTTCAACTCCCCCATTAGAAGGGTCACAGACGGTCCTGGGGGTGAGGGGAAGCAGTCTCACGTGAATTAAGAGCACAGAAAGAACAGGAGAAAGAACCCTTTATCCTGTGCATTCTTGGCTGCATGGAAGAAATCATAAGGAACTCTTGAACCTCAAGGAGTCTATTTCCCTCAGTCTTTGAAGTCAACAGTATTCCTTCAGAATTCCTCCTGAACTTGGCTCCCCAGGATAGCCAGAGACCAGCGAGGGCCTAAGGATGGATACAAGTGCTGAGCTCCAGGAAGAATCCTGAAAACACACCACAATTTTCTTCCGCCTGGAGAAGCAAAGCAGCAGCATTCACTTTTAGAGCTTTGACCACAAAGGTGCACTTTACAGAAAGGCTTGTCAGACGCTATCCATGAGTTTAAAAGCACTCGGCTAATTTGTGTGTGTGATCTACTTAAGTCTTTCCACTCAAAGGCAATTTTTCTCCCAAAGTGATCCCAAATGCAGATTACAAAACAATAGCAATGCCCCTTAACTTACTCCCCCATCCCTTTCAACCTTTTATTCTTCTGTTCCTCTATGATTACTATCCTGGACTGGTATTCTCGAGGAGGCATTTCAACTATTTTGTACTGTCTGCAATAAATGGAGAAAAAGAGGAGGAGTTTTTTGAGAGAAATCTACAAGGTTGGTATATTCAGCCCTCTTCATCTGTTTTGAACCCTACACCTGGTTTCCCCGGCTCTCCCCACGATCTGCAATAATAGAGTTTTGTTTCCTCAGGCCACTTATCATTGTCTACCTATTGTGTGATCACAAGCACCTAACAGCCAAGAATTCACAATTCATTGAGGTCCCCTGGCTCTTGAGAGGTGAACGAGTGCCTAAATACATAATAAACATTAACAATTTTCAGAAAAACTTCAAAAGCACAAAGTAACACAATCATAGCTCAAGTAAGACCAGACTTCTATAGACTTATCAAGTGTTTAATTAGTATCCTAAGGCAGAGTGCCAAGCTCATCATAGATGAGATCAATCAACCTGAAAAAGTTATCCATTGTCTTTACTCCAGATCCTACAGATTAACAAAAACCCAGGTGATGGGCTCTGCTGTCATGTGTATCTTCACCTAGAAAATGGGAAGTGAGCCACAGTTAGATAACAGGAAAAATCTCTCTGGTGTTGTTTAGCATCATTCTTTTTTTTTTTTTTTTTTTTTTAAGGATTTTATTTATTTTATTATTTATTTGACAGAGAGAGACACAGCGAGAGAGGGAACACAAGCAGGGCGAGTGGGAGAGGGAGAAGCACACTTCCTGCTGAGCAGGGAGCCCGATGTGGGGCTCGATCCCAGGACCCTGGGATCGTGACCAGAGCCGAAGGCAGACGCTTAACGACTGAGCCACCCAGCTGCCCCGGCATCACTCTTGAAGAAAGGATTAGCAGAGTGGGTGCTACCATCTAGATTATGAGTCGCTATTGAAAAAACTTCCTTTTATCTTTCTTGGATAAAAAGCTGACAAACCAGTCTTTAAACCCTTGTTTAGCCAATTCCATAGTTATAAAACCGATTAAAGAAAGAATATTTCTATCAAATGAACATGTACATTTTATTAATAATACCAAAACAATAAAAGTAGGAAATAATAGCATTTAATACAGTAAAAACATACTCCTTTTAAAGAACTCTGACACTTTATCAGACTCCCTGTATTAGAAGACAATATTCCACTGAGATACGTGATGTGTGATAAATATATATTTGGTCTTCACTGGTATTTGGTCTTTTTAGTACAGACCTTGGAATTTCCTAAATGACAAGAGCCATAAAGATGTGTTGATATTCATAATAAACCCCTATCAACCACACCCAAGTTTATGTTAATGAGGTGACTTTTGGAAAGCTCCTAGATCATCTAAGGGGATCTTAGAAGAACCAACCATGTAATAAGAGGACTTTCAGTCCCATCCTCAGACCTTCAGGAAGGAGAGAAGGGCTGGAGAGGGCTAGTGATTAACCAGTCATGTCTATATAATGAAACCTCCATAAAAACACAAAAGGATGGGGTTTGCAAAGCTTCCACAAGATTTGGAGAGAGCAGTGTGCCCTGAGAGCATGGAAGCACCTCACCCTTCCCACATAGCTCGCCCTATGTATCTGGCTATTACTGAAGTATATCCTCTTATAATAAACCGATAATCTAGTAAATAAGATGTTTCTCTGAGTTCTGTGAGCCGCTCTAGCAAATTAATCAAACCTAAGGGCGTTGTTGGAACCTCTGATCCACAGCTGGGTGGTCAGAAGCACAGGTACCTGGCCTTGTGATGGCATCTGAAGTGAGGAGGGGCGGGGAGGGCAGTCTTGTAGGACTGAGCCCCTAACCTGTGGGATCTGACGCTATTTCCAGGTACACAGAATTAATTGTTTGGTGGGATGGATATCAGAATTGGTGTCAGAATCAAATCCTCAGAAATCATTTCAAAAATGCAAATGACCTCTTTTTACTAAATGTGTACCTCCAGACACACCTTTGTGTCCTGCAGCATTTTGTGGGTTAGAACCTGAGGGCATAACTATTTCCTGTCACATGCCCTTGGGACTTCCAAGATCTTCCATGGGCAGTAATATTCATATTTTACCTGCTTCCAGGTGTCCCTGATCCCTGGCCTTCTCTAGGTTTGTCACTGTCCCGTATTTCCTGTGAATCGGCAGTTACAAAGTCAACTGGGGGTTGTCCTGGTCACCAGGACACAAGTCTTTAGTTCCTACAGTGACTGTTTGCTATTTGGGCATCCTCAGGGAAGGAGGGGTTCCAGGGATATAAAAGATTTCCAGGGACATAACACTTTCAGGGGAAAGTGTAGAAGCTAAAGCTTCAAACAATAAATTAATAGAGTTAATCATTAGAGGTAACTATGAGGTTCTAGAATCCAGGAAGTTTGGAACCTAGTAGGAGAGCATGGTGGTGGCCCACAGGCCTCAGTAATGGGAAAGCTAGTATTTCTGATTTCCAGTTACTCTTTCAGAAAATATATTCTGCTTTTCCTGCTTTCTTAAATGGAATTTACAGAATACAGGTCAACCCTGTCCTCGTGTCTGGGGTTCCATTACCAACTTTTTGGGGGGGACTCTGCCATGGGCTCTCTGGCTGACTATAAGCTGGGGCCAACTCACTCCTAAGAGGAGACCTTGCCCACCAAATGCATCACTTGGCATTCCAACAGCCTCTTTGGGGCTTCAGAGCTTTTTTTTTTAAGCACTCTGGAGTTTTTGACCATGTTTCAGATGTGTAAAGCTGACAACACCTGAATTTCAGATAAGGGTTTTTCCTCCTAAAACGTTGCCTCTATCCTTCCATATTGCTGAAACTCTACATAATGAGAACCTGAATCTCTTGCCGCTGAGATATATATATTCTTTTTCCTGGCTAGCTACAGCTGAAATCTCACACCGTTCCATAATGGAAATGTGACAAGGGCCAGAAGTCACCAAACTGCCTTATCACCTCCAGAAAGTCCAGTGACCCTACAAAAGGGACCACAGCACTCATGTGCTAAAGCTCAAGCATCCCACTCCTGGGACAGAGGTGTCTGCCCTCACTCCTTGCCTGCTCATTCTAATTCTGAATACATGTCTAACAAAATTAATGAAAATAATCGTATTTGTGTGATGTTTCATGACTTGCTGTATAACCTCTACCTCAAGCCCTGTTCCACGCACAACTCCCTGTGAGCTCATCTTCGGTGGACTTTATAGGACTGTATTCTCGCCCAAAGGTGACTGCCTTTCAAAGGTGCCTTAGACATTAAAAATAGTCATGACCCATCACAAAATAGGTCAGGTTATCCTGGGGGCTCCAGGGAGATGTCCTGGAATACTAAGAAGCCTCACTGGCGTCAGGAGGCTTTTCTGGGACAGAGCTGGTTCCAGGGAAAGCGAGGAGAAGGGCATGAGATGCCCATGAAGCGTCCTTGATGGGAAAGAATGTTTGCTTGGTTGTCACTCGCTCATCAAGAGGAACAACTGCACTCTCTGCAAGTATCAGGACTGCAGAATTACTTTGCCACCACCCCACCACTTCCTAAATTTGCACTTGACAAGCAAAGATCATCAAGGACTAAATATCAGGTTTTTTGGCCCATGTGGGAGTTTTCATACAAAACAAAAGGATAAAAACCAAAGCCCCAAAAGCACTTGCGACCCTGGCGTCCGAAGGCCTGAGTCCTGGACCTTGTCCTGCCACTTGTTGGTGTGATGTCAGGCAAGTCCCTTGGCATTCCTGAGTCACATCTCCCATGGGTAGACCAGTTAGCTCTTGACTCACAGAGTGAAAGTGCATGAGGAGCAAACAGCCTGGGGCATAGACACACTTGGTGTTACTCGAATATGCTGTCTCCTTCCGCAGCCTCTCAACACAAAGCTACCTAGGGACTGTAATGTTTTCAGTGACTTTCAAGTTAAGTGCTTCCCTCCCCAATAGGAGTAAATGGTACTCAAAGCCAGGGGGGTAGGGAGCGGGGCTCTTTGATATTGTCAGATAGAAAGGACCAAAGAGAGCTGGGGGCAGAATTAGGGAGAGTTGTTTTTTTTCAGGTGAGGTCCATCTGCAAGCTATTTTCTTCCCACCAAAAACCCTGAAAAACTAAACCCCGTTTCCACAAATACTCCTATGCTTCACACATCAGAGAGACAGAGGCAGAGAGAAATGAAGAACAAGAGAGCACACAAGATGCAAAGAAAGGGGGGAGGCAGTATCAGGTAGCAGGCCTTCTGCAGAACTACATGCGTCTGCACTACAGCTATGAGCAACCAGAGTGGCTTTGGCTATGGGAATATATACCAACTAAAAAATATGTAACCATTCTTGATGGAAATGTTACAACATGATTTGGTTGGGTTTTCCCTCTGACATTACTGGTATTTCATTATCGAGCACTTGATAGGTTTACTTTGGTTGTTCCAGGTAACCCTGTCTTCATTATTCTAGTACGTTCTAAAACCAAGGGCAAGGGCTGAGTCATCCACTGCCTCCATACTCCCAGCGGCACCTGGTGGGATGTTATGCACACAGGAGATATTTTATAGACGATTGTTTAAAGTGGGGGAGACATCTTTTTCAAGCAGTTGCTTCACACGGTCTGCAGGAAAAGCAACAGGATTTTCAAATCGTTTGAAATAAGAGTTTCTATATATTTTAAATGTGAAATCTATATAACTGGATTAAATGCGGTGAAACGGTTCTTCGTTAAACAGATGCAAATTTTAAAACTCCTCTCAGATGTTCACCTATGGCACCGTCCTATTTATTTTATTTTTATTTATTTATTTATTTATTTATTTAAAGATTTTATTTATTTATTTATTTGAGAGAGACAGAATGAGAGAGAGCACATGAGACGGGGGAGGGTCAGAGAGAGAAGGAGACCCCCCGCTGAGCTGGGAGCCCGATGTGGGACTCGATCCAGGGACTCCAGGATCATGACCTGAGCCAAAGGCAGTTGCTTAACCAACTGAGCCAACCAGGCACCCCCGTCCTATTTATTTTTATTTTATTTATTTTTATATTATTAGAAGACCGTATTTATTTTTTTTATATTTTAATATTTTTACATTATTAGAAGACCATCTCCACGGGTCTCTCACATTTCTACACATCCTGCTGGATGTGCCAAGGACACAAGGCTCAGATCAGTCTTTACCTGGACCGTTTCTCAGGACTGTGCTTGCAGTGAGCGACCTTGAAGAAGAGATTACTAACTCTCCCTCTGTAACAAAGAGCAAGTGTGTTTACTGCTGCTATAAATGCTGGGTCCTCCCCACCAGCTCAGTGTTCTCCAGCGGCAGCACGAGCCCACTGTGTGCACAGCATCCACCTGGGCCCTCTGGGTCCTGCTCCTTGGATTTGGGGACCAGGGGGGCTGACTGCCGATGGCTGCCTGGTGCACCCCAACTAATAAAGTCCTTTTCTCTGACACTGGAGTCTCATATCTTCCATCAGCATCCCTGGAACCGTTAACAGGCCAGCTTAGCAGCTTCTAACTTCGGTAAAATCAAAATGTGGATCTATCAGTATCTTATTTCAAATAATGTGTGAGTGTCTCCAATTGACATTATAGTTGAAAAAAGGAAAACTGGATTAGAAGGCCATGCCTATAAAAATGGAATTTAGTATGTGGTATTTTTAAAAAGTGATTTTAACATTTTGGGAAAATTGTCCTGCCCACCTCGGGCTCTGCTATATCCAGTTCTGAGTGTGCACACAAAGTATCTGTTTGCGACATGCATGTCTATCCAGCCAGGCACCCCTACTTGAGCAGTCTGGCCTTATCTGATTCTACTGTCTTCCCTTTCTGAGGGTTCCCATGGCAATGCTGGAGGCAGCTGGTTTCATAGCCTAGGGATCAACAGTAAAACGTCAAGTGCAGCCAGCCTCTGCCCTCGGCCTGGCACCACCCTTCTTCCCTGCAGCAGCAGGCCAGAATGACCACACCTTGTGCTTCAAGTAACAGTCGCCAAAGCAAGTCATGAAGCTTAAAGACTGATTTTTCTATTAAAAGTTATCAGCTGTCAGCCTTCTCTCAGCACGCAACCCATACGTGGAAGCTTAGCTGTTTGAAACGTTTGACCAAGTTTACAAAGCTACCATGTGCACATGATCTTTATGAAGCCATGATATTTCCACATCTTACTCAAAACTACAGATGGTTCCCAACTTATGATGGTTCAACTTACGATTTTTCAACTTTATGATGGAGAGAAAGCGCTACGCCATTGATAGAAACTGTACTTCGAGTTCGGAATGCGTACCTTTTCCTGGGCTAGCGATGTGGGATGATCCTCCCCTGTGATGCTGGGCACGTGGGCACGAGAGTAAACGACCAACACACAGCTATGCTGCACCCACACAGCCATCATTGGTCCCTTTCAGCAGGGCATTCAACCAATTACATGGAAGATTCAACACCTGATTATAAAATCGGCTTTGTGTTAGATGAGTTTGCCCAACGGTAGTCTAGAGTCAGTGTCCTGAGCACATGTAAGGTGGGCTAGGCTAAACTGTGATGCAGGGCAGGTGTATTAAGTGCATTTTCAAACTTAAGATATTTTCAACTTATGATGGGTTTATTGGGACATAACACATCATAGGTCAAAAAAAGACCTGTACTTTGATGTTCTCACTTAAAATACTGGATGATGTTTAATTTTATCTCAGTCTCCAAGTCAACCCTGACCTTGGCATCTTCTCCCAAATCAGTCCCCTCCTCTCTGTCCTCAAGATGTCCCAGATTCAAAGCCCTGGAGTCCTTTCCAGCTCTCCCCTTCCCTTCCTTGCCATCTTACAGGTTGAGCCTCCTTCCAAGATACGTCCACTTTAATCATCCCTCTTCCTCTTCAGCTTCACTATTCCCATCTAGCTCTTCAACAACTCATGCCCAGGTCAATGAAACAACTTTCCAAAGAGAATCCCCCTGACTCCATCCGTCCCAACTCAAAGCATTTCTAACCTAACCTAGTTTTCAACATGACAACCAAAAAAAAAAGACTATTTTTCATTGCGATGTCTCCCTCTTCCAAAAAAGCCAATGGCTCTCCTTGAGCCAGCAGCCAACTTCATTGGCACTGACCTGCCCCGTATCTCACCTCAACACCTACCCCAGCCTGTGCTGGATCTGTGGGATCCAGAACAATGAGAAAGTTTGCCCTGGGTCTTCTCGACTGTTTAAGGACACGCAGCAAAACCCCCCAAGAACAAAAAATGATGGTTTTTAGTGTTCATCTACAGGAAATGAGCATCAAAAACAGCACTGCAGTGAGAAATCATGACACAAAATTTAAGTTACCTTGTTACAAAACACCATCAACCTATTCTGGAAGGACTGAGATGGCCAACTTTTGAGCACAGCCCAGAACAGTAGTAGCAGCAGGACCAGTCTCCCCAGAAGCACAGATAAAATATCATATTACACTCCTGGGTGGTCATTGAAAGATGTGTTTAATGTCTCTGCACACAAAACTTAAAACAGAGAACCAAGTGGCTGGTGGACTACCCTTCTGGAGCTTTCTTTTGACAGAACACACACAAGCTATGTCCAAACATGTGCAAAATTCCTTATAAACATTCGAGTCAAAGTGCACAGTCAACAGCGGCTTGAGCCTTACAAACCTCTCTTTTGCAGAAATATTTTCTTCTCGATAGAATCCAGACACATACACACACGCCATGTGCTGAGAGACATGCACGTGGAGCAGGGAAATGCTCAGTCACATGTCCACACCCACTTGTCCTGCTTTGGGTCTGGTGCCCAGAGCATCCGCCTATCCAACCCTGAGGGACGGCATGTGGACCCACTCCCCCACAGCTGCTCACCATCCTCCCCATCACCTTCTCACGCTGCATGTCTAATATATCAACAGATAAACAGAAGGTGGCTCTGTAGGCTTCAACCCCAGCAGAGCCACAGGTGACCCTTGTGACTCCCTGAAATAAATTAAGTTTTACAGGCAAGTCGCTTCGCTGTAATGAAGATAAAGTACTCTAATTAGCCAGGAACTCCCTCAAGTCAGATGGATAATCTGATTCTAGCTGCAATGCATTCAGAAAGCATAATAATCTCGTTACGACTCCTCCCACACCTAGAAAAAAAAAATGTACTCAAGACTTTTGCAGAACCTTGTCCTCTGAATTAATTTATCTGGGGTCCAACTTGGTAACCCCAAGGAAGAACCGGTGGCATTCTAGAGCTCCTCCCTGCCCTCTGTCTGATGAGAGGAGAGACAATTCCTTCCTCACCCAGCCAGCCAGCCAGGACACAAGCACACGCTGCCCAGTGCTGGACACCCAGCCCACAGCCAGGGACACAAAAAGTGGCCAGCAGGGCCCCGCCCATGAGGAGGGCTTGCTCTGGGCCCATTTTGCTTTGGCAGCCAGATGCATTTAGCCAACCAGCTGACAACTTTAATATTCCCTATGGATTACCAGAAACAAATTCAAAATGTATTTTTATGTCAGCAAATCTTTATCCCATTTAAACATCAGAACACTCTTCTGAGGTTGGTGCCTGTCTCTATTTTATAGTTGCCGACACTGTAGTTCAGATACTCAAGCAACCCGCCACCGTCACCTAGTCACAAAGTGACAGGAGGATCCGACGTCTGAGTGGTGCCTGGCTTGGGCTTGACAGCACCACACACTGAGTTCTAGTGGAAGACATTGTTCCCACAAGTATTCAGCAGGTGGCAAAAGCCCTTACTGGCTCACAGACCTGTTGCCACAGCACCTGCCTGGCTCAGACTGCTCTGATCACTGCAGACCTAGATCACTGCACACAGCCTCCTAGCCGGCGTCTCTCTTCCTGCGTCACTGTGTCATCACTCCGCTGCCAGTGATCTGCCAAGGAATGGTTCTGAGAGTGGCAGGTCCCTCTGGAAGTCCTCCTGTGGCACCCCACTGCCTTGAGAATAACATCCTACCCTCGGAGCCCAGACAATAGATTCATGTGGTCTGTCCTTGGCCAGCCTGACCTGCCTGGTCTCACCTCCGGCTGCTCCACGCGCCGCGTCCCTTGCAGTCCCACGCGGTCTAACTCTCTGTTTCTCCTCCCAGTGCTTCCTTACTGTGATGCGACTTCATTACTGCTGGGGGACGCGGCTCAGGCCACTGCCCTTGCTATTTTCTCATTGCTCCTCAACGCCTTTATGAACTAAGTTTGGGGACACTGCGTGGGAAGAATGCCCCGGAAATGGAAAACGCTGCTGGCTGATCAAAAGCTCCATCTTTTGCTGCTGCCAAACAAGTAAGTGGCCAAATATCTCAGGTCATCTGAGGCAAGTCCAGGGTCTCCATTCATAACAGAACTAAAAGTAGAGATGAAGCATGACATTGTGAGGGTGGCGTCACATGCTAGTGGGGCCAACGGAGGACGCTTCACTTGTCCTTGTGCATGAGAAAGTGCTTTGAAGGGACCGAAACTTAAGTGACTATGACAAGCCCTGAGAAGGAACTGCAATCATCTAGGATGTCTGGCTGCAAGATGCAAGGATCTCATGTTGGTCCCCATTTACAAACCGTGGGGCTTCCCTCATCATCAAAGTCTTGCACTCAGTCTGGTGATTCTGTCCCAAAGACAGAGGCGCCTGACCCTGCACTAATGTAAAAAAAAAAAAAAAAAAAAATTCTGAAGAATCTTTACCAACATATCAATAAACTTCCCAACCGCTCTAACAGAAATATATGTATTATATATTTGTGTGTATCTTATATTTATATTAAAATACATATATAAGGTATATATCTCATACCTTAGCATCTGAAAATGTGAATCAGTGCTATATTTCTGTTGCTCTGAATTATCATTCATCCTGTTATGAGTTTCCACTGACTATTTTAGTTTTATTTCTTAGTTCTAAATTGGTTTCATTAAGTTTGTTGAGATTTCTGTCTAATATTTTCTCCAAATGGGGGTTTACAGTACTCATTATATATAGTACCAAAGTCACAAAATATTTCACTAATTGTCAATAAAAAGCAACCAGAAACCATGGGTAATCTTACGGGACTTAGCAGAAATGTTCCTAGTTCCAAAAAAAAATTATGTGCTCTCAAGTTACTGTGTCTGAGCCAACAGTGAATCTGATGATGATGCCAAGAAGGTCCTGTGTTCTCAGCTGGAAGACAGAGGAGCTGGGACCTGCCTGCTTGGGGGTGCCGTGCCGAGGGCCCTCACCCCCACACAGACTGGCCACAGCTGCAGTGCTCTCGGAAGCGTGCACCAGTCATTCATTCGTTCGTGCATGCATGCATTCAGCAAATACTCTTTAGAGGTTTACTATGTGTTAAATCATACTCCACTGCGATAGAGATAGAAATGAATAAGACAGTGCCTGCCTTCAAGGAGCTTAGAGTTGAGCAGAGACGTTGAGACCGATGCCCAAAGAAGAACAAGGCAGGGCAGAATGTGATGAGTGCTCGAGGTCCCAGAAGAGAGAGCACTCACTTCCAGCTGGGATCCAGAAGCCTCCACGGGGAGGGCCTGGAGGGGAGAGGGTCCCACGGAGGTAGCCAACTACGTGAGCCGTAGCCCCAAAGCAGGCTTATGCAGGGGGTGTGCGACACGTGTCAGAGTATGGTCATGAGGGCTCTTGGGAATAGGGTGGAAGACAAGGGTGGGAAAAACTCAGACCAAGGGAGCCTAATGCCAGGGTAAGAAGTTCACTTCACTTGCCAGAAAGCAAGTCCCCAGTGACTTCTGAGCCCGGAAGTGACTGCCGTGGGAACTCTGTGCAGAGCTGAGTGGAGGGGCGGGACCAAGCAGGGGTCCCTCACGGGACTACTGCAGCAGTTTGGGTGGGAGACTCAGAGAATGGAACAGAAGGGGCAGAACAATGGGCCCTGGGGTTCTGAGGACTCTTTGGGAACTGAAGGCCAATGGTGCCACCACCACGACAAGGAAGTGAGGAAGGGGAGCTGGTGTGTGGATGACGTCCAACTGGCTCTCCTGGCAACCTGAGGGAGGCCTCTCTCTCAGCAGGACCTCAGGAGGGGTACCGGAGGGAGAGGCGGTGAGGAACAGAGAGCCAGGACAATGCTGCCCAAGCTATCTCTGCAGAGGTGATTTAAGAAAAATACAGTACAATGAATTACTGAAAAAAAAAAAAAAATAGAAAATGTAAGCCCGCTGCCTCTGAGCCTGGATGTCAGGGCAGTGTGAAAGTCCCACAAGAATTTCTAAGGGCTTACTCTCCATTTCTGTGCCTGTTGCCCAAAAAGATATGTTGAAGTCCTAACCCCCACTGCCTGTGAATGTGCCCTTAGTTAGAAATAGGGTCTTTATAGGTATAATCGAGTTAAGATGCATTCATTTGGAGTAAGCTGGGCCTTAATCCAGTATGACTGATGTCCTTGTCAGAAGAGGAGAAGAGACAGAGACAGACACACAGAGGGAAGGTGCCCTGGTAACGTCAGAGGCTGAGATTGTAGTTCGGTAGCTATAAGCCCAGGAATGCCCAGGAACACGAGATGTGAAGAGGGAGGCCTGGAACGGATTCTCCTCTAGAGCCTGCAGAGAGAGTACGGCCCTTGCAACACCTTGATGTCAGACTTCCAGACTCTAGATCTGTGAGAGAAGACGTTTCTGGTTTTTAAGATGCCCAATTTGTGGCACTTTGTGATGGCAGCTCAGGGAACGCAGTAGTACCCAGGGTGGGGGGCGCTGGTCAGCACCAGGGGCCTGGTAGGGAAGGTCTGGGGCTCTGGACCTAGTCACTGCAGGAGGCTGGCCACCCTCTCAGATTGCTACCACAAAAAGCCAGGCCATTATGGATGCTTGGGAACAACAAGCTTTGTGATTACACACAGGCCCCTAATGACAAGGCCCAGGGTTAGTGGAGAGAAGGAAACTAGCAAGTCCATATCTCCAAGCTAAACCTTAAACTGGCCCCCCTGTCCATCAACTTTTGTCTTCTTTCTCTGAGAGCAGAAAAATACCCCTTTTTGCATTTACAGTAAGTCTCATTAGGACAGATGCTTCCCATGGGAAGCCCAGAGAAGTCAGCCCAATTAAAAAAGAATCCCATTGAAGGTACACCCAATCCTCAGGTATTTATTCATTACTATTGGATAATGAGATAATTATCTGTGTACTCATCCCACATCAATAACCCACACCCATCACTACAGGGGCTCTGGGTTCGGCCACAACGAAGACTCCACTCTTCGGGAAATGAGCACGAGAACTTTCCAGCAGGATCTGGAGACACAAAAAGTGCAGATACCCTGAGAAAAAGCTTCCTCATGAGAAGTAAAACCACCAGTTTATTCCCAACCTTATTTTTACTCTAAACAGGGTAAGTGTGTGGAAAAGCACTTGCTTTAACATCTCCAGGTTTTTCAAGATTAAAATTGCATGGGGCCCCCCAAATAACAACTCTGATAACAGCAGTGATAGCCCATGCATATATCCTAGGCAATCCAGATATGCCACCTCAAGTCCTCACAACAACCTGGCTAGGTAGGCATGAACGACCCCAATTAGAAAAGAAAATGCCAGCCTCCCAGAAAACATCATCTCCAATGGGGACATGGTGGGGGGAAAGAGGGAGGAAGAGGTCAAGAAAACACTTGCCAATGGGTGAAACAGATAAAGGGGATTAAGGGCACACTGATCACGATGAGCACTGAGTAATGAAGAGAAGTGCTGAATCACTATACTGTACACTTGAAACTAATACAACACTGTATGTTAATTATACCTGAATTAAAAAGTTAAAATTTAAAAAAAATCTGTCCTGGGAAAACCAACAATGTCACCCTTTTAGTTTTGCACAGTGTGGTGTTTCATTACAGCCACATCACATTGCCTGGGATAAACTTGCTGACCACCTCTCCTTATTTCTTCAGAACACAGACATGCAAAAGTATATATAATACAAGACAGTGTTGCCAGATCCGACCCTGAGAGGGCCAGATCTGACCCAGTTACCTCTACACAGAGCTAAAGGGCTATTCTGATGAACAGAACCATGTAGTACACCAGCCTTTTGCAACCCGTAAATGTGTAAAATATTCCCCCTCCGTGGCGGTGGTTCTCGGGGAAGAACAGAAAAGTCAAGAGTCTGCTTGTGTTTTTCACGAGCATTCACACACATATACACCTGTTGAGGATTCAGTTGTCAGAATGGGAATGTGTGCAGTTTGCAAAAGCTCCCTGATGACTCTGGGACACGTCCCACTCTAAATTGAGACTGACTACTCTAAGAAACAATTCAACAAAAGGGGCTAGAACAACTGGTCGCCCATGGAGGGGCAAACAAAAAAGGCTCCCTCACTCACACCCTACCACAGAAGATAAATCCCATTTGGGTCAAGAACTTAATTGTGAAAGTTGGCACACCTATAACATTATAGGAAAATATGTTCATGACTTTGGGGTATGTGCCATGAAGAAAAAGACTGATAAATTTTAACCACATGAAAATGCAAACTTTTTTTTAAAGATTTTATTTATTTATTTGACAGAGACAAAGCGAGAGAAGGAACACAAGCAGGGGGAGTGGGAGAGGGAGAAGCAGGCTTCCCGCTGAGCAGGGAGCCCGACGCGGGGCTCGATCCCAGGACCCTGGGATTATGACCTGAGCCGAAGGCAGACACTTAATGACTGAGCCACACAGGTGTCCCGAAAATGTAAACTTCTGTTCAAAAGTTACTAACTACACATTGCGGTGAGCATTGCATAATGTACAGAATTGCTGAATCACTCTGTTGTATGCCTGAAATGAATATAATGTTGTATATCAACTATCCTTCAATTAAAAAAAAGAGAGATTATAAAAAGGTGAAAAAAAGATACACCACAAACCAGAAGACAATTTGCAGCATCTGCGAACTAAAACCATATGTCATTTCATTTGGAAGACTGGCAAAAATTTTAAGTCTGACCATGCAAGAGTTGGCATGGATATAAAAACAAAAAAATTTTCATAAACTGCTAGTGACAGACAAGTTGTTACAACCACTTTGATAAACCATTTGGCATTAGCTGGTAAAACTGAATTTATGCAAAGGACTTGAATAGATATTTGTCCAAAGAAGACATAGAAATGGCCATCACCAGTCACTAGGGAAATGCAAGTCAAAACCACAATGAGATATCTCTTCATATCCATTAGGATGGATACTATAAAATTACAAAATAACAATTGTTGATAAGGACATCTAGAAATTAGAATTCTTGGGCACTGCTGATGGGAATGTAAAATGGTGCAGCCATTGTAGAAAAAAAGAACATTGGTTCCAAAAACATTAAAAATAGAATTACCTCTGGGCGCCTGGGTGGCAGTCGGTTGGGTGATCAACTCTTGGTTTCAGCTCAGGTCAGGATCTTGGGGTTGTGAGATCGAGCCCAGTGTTGGGCTCTGCACTCAGCGGGGAGTGTGCTTGGGACTCCCTCTCCTTCTCCCTCCGCCCCTCCCCTGCCCCGTCTCTCTAAAATAAATAAATCTTTTTAAAAAATTAGGATTACCATAAGGTCCAGAAATTCCACAGAATTCAAAGTGGGACTTGAATAGATATTTGTACACCCATGTTCTTGGCAATATTATTCACAATAGTCAAGAAGTAGAAGCAACCCAAGTGTCTGTCAGATGAACGGATAAACAGAATGTGGTATACACATACCATGGGATATTTTTTAGCCTTAACAGGGAATGAAATTCTGATACATGTTAGAACATGGATGAACCTTGAGGACATTATGCTCTGTAAAATAAGCCAGATATAAAAGGACAGATACTGTACGATTCCACTTATAGGAGAAACCTAGAGTAGTCAACTTCATAGTGACAGAAAGTAGAATGGTGGTTGCCAGGGGCTGGGAGGGAGGCAAAATGGGGAGTCACTGTTTAATTGATAGAGTTTCAGTTTTGCAAGATGTAAAATGTTCTGAAGATGGATGGTGGTGATGGTTGCACAATGTGATATGAACTTAATGCCACTGAACTGTACACCTAAAAACTGTTAAAATGATCATTTTTATGTTATGTATGTTACCAAAATTTTTAAAAATTAAAAATTAAAAAATCAAATGAACATGTGCACACCCTATACCTAGCACACCTACTCCTAAGAATACACATTAGAGAAGTTACAGTGCATGGGAACCAGGAGACAGCAAGGCATGTGCACAGAAACATGGTTTTGTAATCACAATAACCTGGAAGCAAGCAACCAACCAAAAACACATAGAGAAGAGATACTGACAATGGAATAATAAAAAGCAGTAACAACACATGAACTACAGCGACACGCATCTGCATAGATGACTATCAAAAACATACTGTCAAGTGATACAATATGTCCTAGAAGAATATCTACAGGACTACCCCCTCCTTTGCTTGTTCAAAATAAGCAAAACTAAATGATATACTTCTTTGGGACACATATAGAGTTGGCAAACAATGAAGAAAAGCAGGGAAAAAATCAACACAATTCATGATAATGTTGAGTCAAGGGTAGGAGATAGTCATAAGTGGATTTTTGAACCAAATGGTAATGTTCTACTGCCTAAGATGGGCATTCTTCTTGCTATTCTGCTTTAAATTGTACATATATATAAAATTTACATACAAAATTTTTATAACATACGTACACTTATGTACATACACGTATATATATATATGTACACTTAAAAGTATATATATATACTATAAAATATATATATGTAGACTTAAAATGCATTATTCTTATATATAATGTAGTTCGTAATTTTCTCAAAAATTCTAAAAAATTAAGATCACGTTTATAACCCTCTCAAATATTAGGAGGCAGGAAGGATGCCTTCCTCTTCTCCTCCTTTTGCGGCCCAGGCCAGTGCCCGTGGGTCGTAAGATCAATGGAGACTCCGTCTCAGTGGTTTGGCTATGCTGTTCCGGGCTCCCAGGCTTTCCCTGCACAGGCTTCTCATTGTCATCAGAACAAGAAACCATGGGGCTGGGTGGGGGAATGAGGAACTCTCTTACAGAATTTCAGTGCAGCTCCGATCCTTGCAACAAACAGAAGGAACAGAAAACAGTATGTGAGTGCCCCAGCCTTTAATAAAGGGGGCCTGTAGCTAGTCACACAACCTGACAGATATCACACTGTGGTACAAATGGGACATATACAGATTCAAGTTTATACACTCTAACAAAAGTATCCAGACCTGTTAAAGTAAAAAATAAAACAGACAGAAGGAATGTGACAAAGACAGAAAGATAAAGAAATATAGGATTCAGCCCGAAGCAGAGGCAGGAGGCAGAGCGAGGAACGGGAACCAGGTTAAGTTTTTATCTCAGAATTTCCACATAAATCTTCTGGTGTGTCTGAATTGGATATTTTACAATAAAAATCATGCTCTGAGAGGATGGAAAAAAAATATATGGTGTCCCTTAGAAAAGGAAATCAGGAGCTACAAAAGTTAAAAGGGCTTGAAAATACCAACAAGACTTAAATCAAAAAGGAACTTCTGGAAAACGTATTATTACTTGTGTCACTGGAGGAAAATGTGAGCTAGCAGAATGGCATAATGGAGATAGAATACCAGACAGGAAACTGGAGATCTGATAGGCAACTACCCGTACCCAGCAGACAGCAGAAAACACACAAAATCTAACAACTCTGGGTGAGCATCTCAGCTCTGCCACTTACTAGCCACACGACAGAGGGCAGGTCTGGTAGCCACTCTGAACCTGTTTTCTTATCATTAAAGTAGGAATATAAAAATGCCTACTTCAAAGATTAGACAAGCACTTGGGAGCATTTAATACCCAGGGGTACATAACAAATGCTATACCCCAGGCCTCAGTTTCCCAATTGTGCAACTCCAAGAAGGAAGAAATGCGCTATAACCTCACTGGCTCTACAATTTTGTTTCTCTACTATGGCAGGTAGAATAATTCCCCTCCTCTCCCCAAACGTGCACTTCCTTAATCCAGGGGATCTGTGACTGCATTATGCCATATGGCAGAGGGTAATTAAGGTTGCTAAGCACCTGACCTTAAAATAGGAAGATTATCCTGAATTATCCAGGTGGGGGCCCAGTATAATCAGAGGGACCTTGAAAATGGACAAAGGGAGGCAAGAGAGAGAATCAGAAATCTCTTCCTGCCATTGCTGGATTTGAAGATGGACGAAGAGGGTTTGCGCCAAGCAAGGTGGATGTGCCCAGAAGCTGAGAAGTGCAAGGAAATGGATTCTCTTTTCAAGCCTCCAGGAAGGAATGTAGCCCTGCAAAACCTTCAGTTTAGCCAGTGAGATGAAACTTCAGACTTCTGAACTACAGTACCGTGAGGTAATAACTGCACTGTTTTGAAACCACTCTGTTCGTGGTAATTTGCTATTCCCTCAGCCACTACACAGCTTTTCTGGTTTTCAGTAGCTTTCCCTGAGACCTAAGCACTCCCCACACAGTGTGGCCCAGCCATGGAACAGGGGCCCAGGCTTCCAGCTGCCTCAAGCCAGCTTGTTCCAAGGGCCATGTGCCAGTCTGTGATACTGTCTGACCTACTATGCTTGGGACTGGACCTATACTGTGCTGGGGAGGAGAGAACCATGCAAAGAAAGAAAGAGTATTCGAAAACACTAGCACACCAGTAATGGAATACGTGATTATATGTATCAATTCATTTAGATGTTATAAATTTGCATGTGGATATATAATTTTTAAAAATTTGTTTTTAAACCTTACAAAACTGCTAGAATGGTGTTCTGTGCTAAAAAACAGGAAGATCCCTGAATCAAGGTTAGAGTATCTTTTCCAGCTTCTCCACCCTGGGCTTCTCGGCTCTGGGCTCTACCCAAAGCAGTTCAAAGTAACTCATTCAAATTCCCCACATAGTTTTCAGTTAATAAGATGATGTACTCTTAACTGTGTTAAGTAGAAAAATAATACTAATGATTTGTATTACCAACCCCAAAGGAAATGTCTGAGGCATACAGACGATGAGCTGCATATGCATCCTGAAAATGCACAGCATTATGGCTGTTGTTACACTTGCTCCCTGCAACGTCAAGGTTTTGGGAGCTTTGCTAGGGGGAAATGCATAAATTATGGGCTCCTTGGGTTTGTTATTATATGCTCTACATTTTTTGTTTGAAAAATAAGCAATTTAGAAGTACTAAATATAAGTATGTGTAGATATTTGGAATTTGCTTTGAAATACTCACCATAAAGGCAGGGAGGATAAAATGAAAGAAGGAATAGATAAAACAAGGTGGGCAAAATGTTGGTAATGGTTGAAGCTGGCTGAGGAGTATTTGCAGGTTCATTACACCATTCTCTCAAATGCTATGTTTGAAACTCTCCCCAAATAAAAACAATTTTAAATCAGGTATGCTTCCTACCTGCCAATACACTCCCACCAAACTGGGGCTGGGCATCCCGTGGAGAAGTGGTTTTTGCAGCTCTCAGAGGCCAGGCGTGGTCCAGGCTGGGAGAGCCCCTGAGAAGACAGGCTGCCGCTCCCAGGGACCGAGCTGAACTGGGAGGAATGAAAGCAGCAGGAATAGGGACAAGGGTCAAGGGAAGCAGGCACTTCTTGAAGACACAGCTTTACTGGTTTCCAATAGCTTTCCCTGAGACCTAAGCCCTCCCCACCCAGTGTGGCCAAGCCACGGAACATGGGCCCAGGCTTCCAGCTGCCTCCAACCAGCTTGTTCCAAGGGCCATTTAACTCTCCATTAACTTGATCTGATGAGCTCCTGGACGGCGGCCACCAACTGCACTGAGTAATAAACTCCTGAACAGCAAGCACATCGAAATTTCCCACATCCATTAACTGATACTTGAGTCTGTACTGCTTGGCACAAAAGCAAATCATTGTTGTTTTCTGATTTCCCCTCACATCCCTCCTGGTTTGTGTATGCATTGAGTTGACTCCTCTCATCTCTCAGAGTTTTCTATGTAGCTGTTATTCCATTTATTTTTCCCATCCCATAATCTTTTATTTAGTTATGCCATTTGCTATCGCCACCCATATAATTATTGCAGACCTGACAGACATTTCAAGGCAAAAATTCTACAACCCTCAAACCATTTCAGAAGGTTCACAGAACCAAGTAGCTTCATGCATGAGACCAGAGCAGTCGACTGGGACTCAAGAAAAATCTTAACCATGTCACTTAACTATTCTGGGCCCTGGCGCCGTCCTGTGAAAAGGAGATAGTCCAGGGTGCCTTGTGAAGAGAACACAGCATCTGTGGGGAGAAGACTTAGAGGCAAAAGATCCATTTTAACGCTCAGTCTTCAACTCTACTCACCAACTATAAGAGCAACTACATCCCAGGTACCACCCTGGTCCAGTGGATACAACAATGAAGACCACAGCCCCTGCCCTGAGGAAGCTCACAGCCCAGCCGCTAGATGGCTTTCTAAATAAATGATCTAAGATTAAGTTCTTTAATTTCCTTGGGCTTCAGGGCATCTGTCCAATGGGTGATAAAATAATCGATCAACTTGCTGCAAGAGCTATAAAGTGCAAGTAAAACCAAAGCACGAATGAAGCACTCCCCTAAAATGGCCATTACTTTATTTCTCAAGGATTTCTCATGCATGAGCAGGTTCCTGCTTCCCTGTACGCATAGGCACAAGAGAACTCTACAGATTGGATTTTGGTTAGTGGAAGAACAACCTAGATAAAGTTAAGTGAGTAAAAAAAGCAACGTACAACTATTTCTTTACTAACCAACTACTAAGACAGTTTTGCCTGCAAACTCACTCAACAGAACAGGCTCTAGGAGACATTAACATGTTTTCTAAGAAGAGAACAGTTGTTTTCATAACCCTGAGAACAGAAATGTTACTCTCAGCTCTTTACAATCATAGATATTTACAAAAACCCTCTGTATGGCCCTTAAACATGCACACAGACCTCCCTCTGACCAGGGACCTGGGGTCAGGAGGTCTCCCTGACCTTGTCAGTTCCTGAATTACTCTGACCTCTCTGAATACAAGACAGAGATGCTAATGTTGGTCTCTGGAATATGTATCCTTAATAAGGAGAAATATGGAGAAAATATCCCATCTAGGATAAGATGTCTTATAAACACCATCAATACACATAGGGATTTCTAAGGGAAACTCATTCATGCTTCTAGTGGAACACTTTTCTGTTACCGCCTGGCCCCCACCATGCACAGGCGCATGCCTATACTCTAATCCTGTTGGGGGACATGCTTCCTGGTGGAACAGCCCCTGCTTGCCCCTTATTGTCCCAACACTTTAGCTCTCACATTTCAGAGTACATTTTTTGGATAAACATATGATGTACACCAAAACACACCATTTCCAGACTTCAATAATGTCTTCTACGAGCTAGGTAGACTCTCACTTTAATGCAATATCTGCTACTCAAGGTTCTATGTGTGGTTTCTCATTCTGTTGAGCCTGGTTTACTTATGTATTATAGCTGCTACAGAATCATTCAGGGTAGAAGTTGGCTGAAATGGACTCTGTGAGCTCCCCCTTCCAACTGCCAAAGCATCGTGTTCTACCTTATACTCAGACGAGGTCAGTCTAACTAGGCAGTTCTTGGGCAAAACTGTGTATTACATGGAAGGATGGGAGAGCAATCTCAAAAGAAACAGCTCTGCTTCCTATTCCGAAAGCAAAAGAAATGCCATGTCTTCGTTCTCTGCAAATCATATGAGGTCAACTAGACCTTCACAATCTCCCTTAAGGTAGTTTTCTAATTATTTGTGTTTATTGGCCAACATTTCTCAAAATATTAAAGACCATCATCTCAAAAATCATGCTATAAACCCAAAGGGGTTCACGTTAAGAGTATAAAAAGACTATAAAAAATAATTTTGCAAGAGAAGACAAAAATCACCTTAGCTGTTCATTCTTTGAATTCCCTACTATATGTGAACTGGGAATAAAAATACATCTGTGATACCTATAAATACAAAGACATTATTAGTACATAGAGTAAATTAATTAGAATGACAATATTGCCTTACAGCAGATAGTGCATAAATTTTTTTTTTTTTTTTGAGAGAGAGAGAGAGCGTGTGAGGGCGGGGAAGGGGGAGAGGGAGAAAGAAAGAATCTTAAGCAGGCTCCACACATAGCTCGAGCACGATGCAGGGCTCAATCTCAAGACCCTGAGATCATGACCTGAGCCGAAGTCAAGAGTCAGACGCTTAACCAACTGAGCCACCCAGGCGCCCCTAAAATTATCTTTTAAGAACTACACTAGTAAGCCCAGAGCAGAGGCAGAAAATGGGCTCCTAAGCTTCTCAGTCAGATGGGTGCCCAAGAGAAAGGAAAGTCTTCTAGTATGGAAATGAGAGAGACAAGGCAAGACGTTTTTGCAGGGAAATGCCATTAGCCATGACATCATTGACTAAACTATTACTTCTTGAATAATATTGAAGGAGAAATAAGAAAAGTGAAAATTGTGTTTTTTAGACCAGATGTACTCCAGTCAGACTGACATGATGGCCCCCTCAGAAAGCCTATATTTAGTGGATACAGATTTTAACTTCTAAAAGCTCTGACTGAAATCTTTTGCTATAGGTCTGCGCACCATCATATGCGCCTGACAGACATTGCTAGGCAACTGGACCTGGACATCAGGCAAATACACTCTGAACCAAGCACAATGGGCCATTAGACTCAAAGTGATCCCAAACACAAGAAATGAGGAAAGTGCACTAAAGTCCCAAGAGGGATTCACAACACTAATCGTAGTAAAACTGCAGCAGTAACAAGAAAATCTTACAAGGAAACAGAGGGAAAAGTCAGGTTACCAACAAAGAATGACAATAGGCTAAGGAGCTACTAATAGACACCAAAAAATTGATACCAGAAATAGATACCAAAAAATAATGGAATCATGCCTTTAGGAATACTGAGACAAAATGACTGTTAACCTAAAATTGTCTACCAAATTAAATTATTATTTCAGAGTAGGGGCAAAATAATGCTATTTTTTAGATATAAAAAGACCTCTCTTAGAAATGATCTCCTACTTACACTTGCTGAAATAACACTAAAAGATGCATTCCAGCAAGAAGGAAACAGAATCCAGAAAGAAAAGTAGTAACTCGGGTTGGTAAATGTTGGTCTAAATGGTGAATCAACACCAGTACTTACAATTAAAAGAGAAACAAATGGAAGCTTAAGATTGGGGGTAGCAAGGTGGGGAGGATGGCCCTAAATGTGTCTGCAGGTCACAATGTCAGAAGGAGCTTGTCTCATTTAGGAGAACGGTAAATACACTTTAAGAGAGTTTATTAAAATTTGCAAAGGCAATCAGGAAAAAGAGAGAGAAGATATAACTTCTAAACCCACAGAGGGAATGAAAAACAAGTCCAATGTTTTTGACAGAAGGCAGAAAGGTGGGGGAAAAAAAGAAGAAAAACCATAGTAGCAGGAAATGTAAAACAGGACGGTAGAATTAAGTCTGGCTACAAGTGCAATCACAATACTCTAAATGGAATAAAGGTACCCTATTAAGACAAGCTCAGATTATCTCTTTCTCTCTATCTCTCTCTGTTTCTCTCTCACACACACACACACACACAGACATAGCTGTTAAAAATATGACATGGAAAAGCTGAAAACAAGTAGAAAAATTACACCAGCAAAAAATACCTAAAAGAAAGCTGATATAGCAATAGTGATACCAGACAAATTGGAATATAAGGCAAAAGCAATAACTGGGATAAAGAACATATTTAATAATAGGAAAAGAACAATCTACCAAGTTATAACAATCATGGATTTTTATGCACCTAATAATAAGCAGCAAACACTTCCCCCAAGTCACTTCCTTTATTTTACTTAAATGGCCCAAAAAAGCCACAGACAGAAAGCCAGCCTACTGGTTAGAGGGGCCCATAGTCGGATGGGCCATGTCCCTGATTTAGCCACAGTTTCTGTCCTGCAGGCGGTTATGGAGCACTGAGTGGTCCCAATTTTCTAGAAGTTTTGAAGGTATTGAGGGCTGTTTTCCTCCTCTATGTGTCATGGGACTCAAATCCAACCAATTTCCTCAGAGCTGAGAGGATGACGAAGGGGGATTCAAATAAAGGCAAGACACCCCCAAGCCCAGCCACCCTGGAGTTAGGCACCTGCTTGGCCTCTTCAGTGGTTTCTGCTCACTTTGCGTGCTATCAGTGAGCTTCTGAAGACAGCTCCAAGAACACCCCCCACACCCCCCAGGCAGCCCAGCCCACTGGCGTCTGCGCCGGGTACCTTTCTTTGTCCACACTCCAGAAGCCTTCTCAACCAGTCCAGTCTTTAAATACAGGCAGAAGTGACATCACCAAAGGCCACTTCTGACTGCTTTCTCAAAACATCCTTAAAACTCATTAACTTTAAACTTCCCTGTCTCTGTTTAAATTCTTTACTACTAAATGTCAAAACAGAGCCTAGTGCAAGAACTAAACAAAAACTCTAATGAATGCCAACCACTCTACTAAGTTTAGTTTCGTCTGTTTGTTGTTTTTTTAAGATGAAAGTAAAGGAGGAAGCTTTGTGTGAATCTCTGGCCTCCCAGGACTTTTCTACCTCGCAGGAAGGAACATGAAGTGTTACAATACAGGCAGTATTCAGTGCAGGTTATAGGACTATTCTAAAAAGGAGCTACAAGAAAGCCTTCCCGAATCTTACAGGAATGTTTTCAAATCCCTTCATGTTTCCTTAGGCATCTAACTCAAGTGGGAAGTAATTTGGGCATGAGACATAATAGGGCTTATCCAAGGGCATTAAAAAAAAAAAGTATTACATGTCATATTCCATTGATTTTAAGATACACATTTTCGCATTTCAACATCTCTGAGCTCAGGTCGCATGCTATGATCTATGGCATGTCATGATTTCATTGGCAGTTTATGTTATTTGCTCTTAATGTTACACGTTTTCATCGATGACAATCAATGGAATATGGTCTATCAATGGAAATGGCCATAGCCAGACTGACTCTGTGACACAGGATTAAAAAAATGCAGTGGATTCCCTCCTTTATCCTCTTTGTTTCTTTGTTTTGCATATACACAGCCTTAATGTGCAACAGTGGGCATGTTTATACGTTTCACACATAAGCCCCACTTCTCTTCCAGAAAGGGAAAGGCATTTTGATTAAAAAAAAAATAATAAAAGTATTGGCTCTGTCACTTATAAAGTTGTTAACCACTGGTGTAAGATCCTGTCTGTTTACAAGCTGTGTGACCCAGGGCAAGTTACTTAACATCACCGAGGCTCCATTTTCTCCACTGAAAATGGGTCTGCCCCGCCCGGCTTGCCCAGTTGCTTAAGGATGGAACTAGGTGAGGCTCTTTGAGCACTGAGTGCTGTGTCTGGAGCCCAGGAAACTGTCAGTCGTGGCTGGGAGAGGGCCTCTCATCTGTTCTGTTTGAGGGGCTCCACCTGCTTCTCCCCACTGCCTGTATCTACTCCCCTGTCCACTCCCTCTAGAGGAACTCCCAGCAGGGGGAGATCCCTGGGCCAGCAAACCACCTTTCACCTCTTCTGTCCTTCTCCTGCCAAGGTGTTCTGCCAAGGTGTTCTAATATCCTGAGGGCAGGTGACTACAACAAAATCCCAGCACTCAAGGGGCATGGTTTCAGAGGCCCATGCTGGGCCTTCTCCCCACTGCCTGCAGAGGCTCAGAGGCTGCTGGAGGTGGGCAGGAGGAAGGGAGAGATTGCCGCGGGACCGCCACTGCATTCTAATGACGGTTCCTGTCCCAGCTCTGTCCTGGAGGAACAGAGCCACAGGCGATCAGCGATCAGCACCATCCGAGAAAGCTAGAAAGGTGTGCTCTCTAGGTGAGTGAAAGGGGAAGAGGACAGAAGAGGAAAACCAGCTAAACTGGGGGTGGCCAGAGACTGTGAATTTGACGAGTGGCAGGTTAAAACAAACCACAGCCAGGCAAAGGCCAATGTCATGTGTGTGCGTGCTAGAACCTGGCCTCTGACTTGTTTTAGGAAAACAGTAATTAATAGACAGGAAGCCGCACAGTCACTGCCCTTTACAACTTCTGCGGTCATAAACACACAGCTCGAGACTGTGAATTGGCAACCTCACTAGAGCAATTACATGCTCTGGCTCAATTGTCTGGGGCCTCAGCTTTGATGCAAAGAGGTCACTCCAAGGCCTCATCATCCCAAAACGCCTCTTCTGGAAACTCTCATTTTATGCTTCTTAACCTAACCACCCTGTAGCACCTCTCCTGAGTGGGAAATAATTATGATTACAGAGAAGCTTCAGACTTACCATCTCATGGCAGGGACCACTGCTGATCTAAAAATCACCTGGGGAAATTAAAAAAAAAAAAAAAACAACACGATGCCTGGGTCCTACCCCTCCCCCCCATGGTGACATAACTGGCCTGGGTGTGGCCTGGGCATCAGGATTCTTAAAAGCTCCCCAGAGATTCTGCTGTGCGGCCAGGGTGGAGCACCACGGGGCTAAAGGGTTCAGCCTCCACATGCACTGCTAAGATCCCTTTCACTACCTAACAAAAAGCAGTGGTGCGAGATGCACCTTGTCACAACCAGCTCTGAGCGCAGCTGTTCTCTAATCTTCCTGCAAAAAAAAAAAAAGACGCAAATGTCTACATGATTGTTTCAAAGGGCACCTCTGAAGCTGTCTTGCAAGCAGTTGACAGCAAACACACTGTGCCCACCTCCGACCCACCTCTTCACAGGGTTAAGAAAACACAGGCCGGCCTGCCCTCTGGAAAAGAGAATAGGGAGCCAAGCTCTGGACTTCTAGGACTTGAAGCCAGATACAATAAGAAAGGAGATAAGAGAGCTTGCCTAAGGTGCTAGGACAAACCTTGTACAGCCTCCTCAGATCGGGTCAAACAAATCCTTCAAGAGGAAAGAACCTGACACCATGGTAATGGCCCAATGCATCCACATCACCACGTGTTCACTGGGTCAATCAGGACTCTTCCTCTGAAGTTGGGGGGGGGGGGGTTGGACGGAGGTGTCCAGCTTAGTTTTTGGTGCTCCACTAGTAGAGATTTTGGTCCCCCTCCCAAGGATGTTTGGCAATGCCCACTGACATTGTCACAAATGGGGAGGGGGCTGTTACTTGCATCTGGTAGAGCGGGGCCAGGAATGCTGTTCATCATTCTGCAATGCACAGGACAGCACCCCACTACAAAGAATTATCCAGCCCCAAATGTCCACAATACTGAGGCTTAAGAAACCCAAGTGATTCCAACGTGTGATGTTTCCATGATGGTTATATGACATCTGGGCTGCATCACTTAGGTGACCCCATGAGTAACCCTGTTTAAAAATAAATCCAAACCAAAACCAAAAATCTTGGGAAACAAACAAGAAACTCCCAGTGTCACTTCAAAACTGAAAAGCAGAAGGGTGGTGTGGCCCATCCCTTAACATGGAATCGGCTAGCCAGTGGGAAAACTGCCTCCAGTTGACATGAGAGAACCTTCCTGCAACTCTCCACTAGCAGGAGCGTTTAAAGCTCTTGATCACTAGAAGTGTTTTAAATGCACGTATTAGACCCAAACTGAGGCAACTGTCGCATAGAATGACATCATCTTGTTTTTATTAAAGATTTCTTTTTAAGATTTTATTTATTTATTTGACAGAGAGAGACAAAGTGAGAGAAGGAACACAAGCAGGGGGAGTGGGAGAGGAAGAAGCAGGCTTCCCGCCCAGCAGGGAGCCCAATGCGGGGCTCGATCCCAGCACCCTGGGATCATGACCCAAGCTGAAGGCAGATACTTAACGACTGAGCCACCCAGGTGCCCTAAAATGACATCATCTTTAAATCATACTTTTCCTATAATTTACAAATATAATAAATGGAAGATTCTCAGAAATGATTCTATTTCACTCATTTATGAGAAACGTTATTAATGCCCATGAACAAACACAGACCCAAGCATTGGAAAGCCTCTTCACATCCCCACTCTCTGTGTGGTCTTCGAACTAACTGTGGAGACATGCCTGGTGCCCTGATACCCCACTGCTGGTTTCCCCAAACTGCCCTCTTGCTCACTCCACTCCTCTGGCCAGACAGACAAAGCCAGGGATGATGGGAGGACAACTGACGAGGGTCTACTCTGACTCTTCAGAATGAAGTAATAAACACAAATATGTGCTTGATAAATAAACATTGTTTTGTCTGGGAAATCAGCTCACATCAGCATCTAAAAACGAAGAGCAACCCAGTTCAAATGCCAACCACCTGATGAACATGCCCCACATTTTCCACATTCCCTCATTCCAGTAAAATGACTGTGGGTCATGAGAAAGAGCACCTGCGATGTTGGGGAACAAATGAGAACCCAGCATCCCACATGAACGTTCTTTCAGTAAAAAGATTAACCAATCTACACAAATAAACCACGAGGGAAAGTGCCCCAGGAGAGCTTAGGGTCTCTCCTTTCTCCGAGGCTCATCCTTAGGTCAGAAAGCAAACACTGCTGGAGCAACTGCTCAAAGGCAAGGCCTTCTGTGTGCTTGTGTAACTATATATAGGTATCACTGGGTGCCTTTTCAATGCTGAGTAATTTTTGATTACTAGGGGGAAAAACGAAAACTGCTTATTTGGCTCATAATCATACCACTCAGTGTATGATGACTCTCACTTGAGTCAGAGAAATACCCAGAAAGTATACTCAGGAAACAGATACTACCATGTAGTATTTTCTAAGCATTTCTATTTCTCTGACTCTTGACTCTGCATTTGAAGACAAGTTACCTAAAGTATATCACATCAATAACACGACTTACAACATGTAAATCTGAGAGACTCAAGTATCAATTGTAAACTTTGAAAAGAGAAGTATTTTTTATTTATTCCCATAGCACAAACTTGATGCAATTAACATTCTAGTGAAGTCTAGAACAGAAATAGGTGCTCTGTCCCTACTTTGATTTTTTTTTTTTAAAGATTTTACTTATTTGTTTGACAGAGAGAGACACAGCGAGAGAGGGAACACAAGTAGGGGGAGTGGGAGAGGGAGAAGCAGGCTTCCCGCTGAGCAGGGAGCCTGATGCGGGGCTCGATCCCAGGACCCTGGGATCATGACCTGAGCCAAAGGCAGACGCTTAACGGCTGAGCCACCCAGGCGCCCCTCTACTTTGATTATTTTTCATGACAAGCAATGTGAACACAGTGTCTGTTTCACTGCAATTCACAAGTTCTAGTCTAATTGCTTACACAGCAGGAGGTAACACCTTTCTGCCATGTACCCCACATTATCAAAGGTTCCCGTCTGCCAAGAAAGGTGGTGTTGAGGAAAGAGAAGAAATAGCTGGGTCTTAAATCTCTGTGGCTTGCAAACCAAAGGCCGCTCACACAGCCTGGCTGCTTCTGACGTGGCCATGCCAGGGGGGTCATCCTCTGCCTGAAAGGCCAGCTGAGCACCCCCAGTGCCTGCGGATGACCTGCTGAGGAAACAGCTACAGAGGAGCCCACTCGGCTCACGGGGGACAACTGGGTGTGGTATGATCCCAGCGATGGACACCCTGAGCCTGCCTGAATACGCAGGAAGCTGACAGAAAGCAGCTTTCCTTATCACTAACCAAACAGGGTGATTTCATGACCCACACAGGGTCATTATCAAAATTCTTGACCTGGAGTGGAATTACTGGTTTGTATTCACTGTCCTGAGGTAAACATTTACAGTATGGGAAATTCCTCACCAGGAGATCTGTAAATATGTTATGGCTCTTTCTCAAGGAGAAATAAAGATGATGAAACTTTCACTCATTCAACAAATATTTACTGAATGCTTGATAAGGTCAGGGATGTGCAGACATACATCTGCATCCTATAAGGCAGAGACAGGGGTGTTCTGAAATGCCACTGAGGGGTCCAATGAGACTCAAACTGCTGGTTGGAGCAGACACAGCAGTTTCAAGATTTATACTGCTAAGTCATCCAGGCTGTATTGGCAGAGATCAATGGAACAGAACAGAGAACCCAGAAACAGACCTACACATATATGTCCAACTGAGTTTTGACAAGGTGCAAAGTAATTCAATGGACGAAAGACAGCCTTTTCAACAAATGGTGCTGGAGCAATTAGATATCCGTAGGTAAAAAAAAAAAAAAAAAAGGAAAAAAAATGAACTTGACCTAAGTCTCATGCCTTACACAAAAATGAATTCAAAATGGACCATGGACAAGGATGCAGGGAAAGGAGAACCCTCTTATACGGTTGGTGGGAATGCAAACTGGTGCAACCACTCTGGAAAACTATGGAGGTTCCTCAAAGAGTTAAAAATAGAGCTACCCTCCAGCAATCACATTACTGGGTATTTATCCAAAGGACACAAAAACACTGATTTGACGGGGCACATGTACCCAATGTTTATAGCAACATTATCAACCATAGCCAAACCATGGGAAGAGCCCAAATGTCCATTGACTGATGAATGGATAAAGAAGATATGGTGTATATATACGATGGGATATTACTCAACCATCAAAAAGAATGAAATCTTACCATTTGCGACGATGTGGATGGAACTAGAGGGTATTATGCTAGGCGAAAAAGTCAGTCAGAGAAAGACAAATACCATATGATTTCACTCATATGTGGAATTTAACAAAGAAGACAGATGAACATATGGGAAGGGGGAAAGTAAAAAAGGAGAGAGGGAAACAAACCATAAGGGACTCTTAACTACAGAGAACAAACTGGGAGGATTGCTGGAGGGGGGCTGGGTAGGGGATGGGTTAAATGGGTGATGGGTATTAAGGAGGGCACTTGTGATCAGCACTGGGTGTTATATGTAAGGGATGAATCACTGAATTCTATTCGTATATTAACTAGAATTATAAAAAAAAATGGACCATGGATTTAAATGTAAAACAAAACATTTTAAAAAATAGAAGAAAATATTCAGAATCTAGGGCTAAGCAAAGAGCATACCATAAAAGGAAACATTTATAAATTGAACTTCATCAAAATTAAAAACATTTGCCAAGAGGGAGAAAGACCCCACTGAAAGGATAAGAGACAGGCTTGGAGTGAGAGAAAATACTTGCAAACAATATATTCAACAAAGGACTAGTATCTAGAATACAGAACAAACTCTGAAAACTCAACAGTAGTTTAAAAAAAACAAACAAGCAATCCAGTTAGAAAATGGGCAAAAAACATAAAGAGACGTTTCACCAAAGAGGAAATACACATGGCAAATATCACAGGAAAATATGTCCAACATCATTAGTTAGCCATTAGGGAAATGCAAATGAAAGCCACAATGAGGGGTGTCTGGCTGGCTGTCAATGGAGCGTGTGACTCTTGATCTCGGAGTTGTAAGTTCGAGCCCCCTGCTGGGTAGAGATAACTTAAAAATAAAATCTTAAAAATAATAATAATAATAAAATAAAACCACAATGAGGTATCACTTATCAGAATAAGTAAAATAAAAAAACAGTGACACCACCAAATGCTGGTGAGGATGCTGAGAAACTGGAGCACTCTCTCATTGCTGGTAGCAATGTTAAATGGTATAGCCACTCTGGAAAACAGTCTGGCACTTTCTTTAAAAAATTAGATATGCAACTACTATACTACCCAGGAAATGACATCCCAGGCATTTATCCCAGAGAAATGAAGCCTTATGTTCCCACAAAAACCTGCACACAAATGTTCACAGCAACTCTATTTGTAAAAGCCCCAAACTGGAAACAACCTGAATGTCCTGCATCTAACGAGTAGGTGAATGACTAAACACTGTGGCACATGTGTGCCTTGGAACACTACTCAGCAGGAAAAGGACACCAACTATGGATATGCACAACCACCTGGATGAATCTCTGGAGAATGCTAGAGAGTGAAAAACGTCAATGATTCCATTTATATAACAGTTTTGGAATGACAAAATTATCGAAACGGAGAACATAGCAGTTGCTGGGGATGGGTATGGAGTGGGTACAGGAGGGAAGTGGGTGTGGCCATAAAAGGTCACCGTGAGGGATCCTTGTGGTGATGGAATTGTTCCACAGCTTGACTGAATCAATGTGGCTATCCTAGTTCTGGTACCATACTAGAGTTTACCCCTGGGGGAAACCGTACATGAGACCTCCCGTATTATTTCTTACAACTGCCTCCAAGTTTACAAGTATCTCAAAACAAAAAGTTTAATTAAAAATAAAAAATAGCATACTAAAAATACTATACTAAGAAGTATATAGGGTGTGCTTCCAATTTCATATGAAAAATGAGCTGTATCTCTGGGACGTTAGCATGATGGAAACTTTTTCCCTCTACTTTTCGACCATTCTCTAGCAACCATGTAATGGTTTAATCATATGAAAATGTTTGTTCAGAGGTCAGAAAAGTGTTATAGAAGGCTTCAAGGAGGAGGCGGCATTTCTGGGAGAATCTTTAAGAATGGGCAATGTTTCACAGGCATCTTGGAACAATCCTGGGGAAAGAACGGCAGGAACCACGGGGCAGGATGGAAGGAGAGGGCCATGGGAGGCCCCCATGGCAGTGAGTGGTAAGACAGGCTGAGAGGCCTGCACTCACTCTCTTCAAAGGTAAATTCTGCTCTCCTTCCTATAATTTTCTCGGTAGAGATGAAAGAAGCAGCTTAATAAATACTTCTAAAAGTAGAAATTAATTTTATATGAAAGCATTAATGGGTCAAAGAAAGACACAGGTGCCCTTCCTCACCAACCCATTGGAGCAGGGAACCTAGGACTGCTCTCTCTTCCAGCAGCTTCCGCTGAAGACCACAGTCGAGCTGGCCCCACAAGTGCTTACCTCCTGCCCTGACCTGGGAACCCGCCTCTTCCTCCTGGGCCTACAGAGAAGGGAGGAGGTGGGGCTAGAGTTAAGGTCCTAAGGAAAGAAGGAGTGGAGGAGGGTTTCTGGGAGTCAGGAGACCTGGGGTAGCCGCCATTCACAACCTACCCAGACCTTGGTTTCCTCTTGTAGGTAATGGGGAGGTCGGCTAACTCATCTCCAGGATTCTTCTGGCTCTGACGCTCAGTCGGCCTGAGGTCCCCAGGCCTGGGTCTGGCCACGCATGCCAGATCCCAGGAGAGCCGCCAAACTCAATTACTCCTTCTGAAGTCCTGCCTGTGTCCTCACCACTGTTTTCTTTCTTTTCCAACATAACAGCCACACTATGTGCAAGTAACATAGCCCTTTGACAACAAAACTTAACAAAATAGCATAACCCAAGAAACGAAAGCATTTCAAAAACTCGAACCTGGGCAAGCCCCACATCCGTCTTGGAGCCTCCACCACAGCTCATCACGAAGAAGTAAATGCGCCTGCCCAGAGAGTGCACGAGACAGTGCCCATGGAAGAGAGCATGCGGACCACTGTGAAGTGGGTCACAGGACTTTTACTAGCCTTCTAGAAGACCTTTGTATGATTCTGTCTTGATTTTGACAAGAAATCGCTCCAAGGGCACCCGTTCTGAGTGACCAGAACAGATGGTGATGGGCTCTCCTTGTGCCTTTTTGGTAACAGCGTGAAATTAGCCATTAGTACTATTTATCGTTGTTTAACTGAACACACATCCCCTTTCTTCCCAGACACCCAAACCGTTCCATTTACAGCTTAAGCATTCAAAATTATTTATGCCAAATCTTCCTACAGTTGCTGCCCTCTTCCTAATCCTCCCCAGCCTGTGAAATCTGGATTTTCTGGCCTGGTATTTATTCCTTCGGTTGAGGAGGCTCTACTCTAAACCCATCCTTGCCTCCTGGTCTGATGAGAACCTACAAAAGGCCATTTCCCTCCAGACTCCTGTGCAGACACAGATACATACGTGTGCATATGTGCATACACACACACACACACACACAATCACACACACCAGACTCTACTTGTGTTTTAGTGCTTTGGAAGAAGACTTATCCAGACACCCTGATTCTTCCTGCTCCCACTCTCATCCCATTTCACCTCATTATTAACTCAGCAGGCCAGCTAACTGGGATATCATTCAGGGCACTGCATTTCTCCCCACTTCCTGTTCTCTAGTTAGAGTCACCCTGCCCCCCTAACTCATGAGACCAGCAAATGGAACCAGATGCTACTTATTCCTCCCGAGGTATCTTGGAGAGCCTGCCAAGCTAACACAAAGAATGCCTGCCTGTACTCTGCAGGCCCTGCCAGCCCGCAGTCCACCACTGACTGGACCAGGAGCGAGGCCCTGACTGACTGCACAGCAGCTGCCAACAACCTGGTCGGGGTCCAAGGAGATGCCCTGGCATGGGGCCTCTGCCCAAAGATGCTTTACACTGGCTCACTCAAGCATATCTTTTTCTTATAAGGAGGACCATAAAGTCCGGAAACACAGATAATGTTTTATTAAACGATAGCATAATAGCAATAAACCATTTATTATGTTTGTACACCTATGCTTCCAGACTTTATGGCCTTCTGAGAGTTTGAATGCAATGAATGACAGAGAGAAAAGTCCTCACCCCCTGGTTGAGAAAAAAGCAGAAAGACTATCTTAGTCTGTTCAGGCTGCTAGAACTCAAATACTATGGACTGGGTAGCTTCAAGGACAAACATTTATTTCTCAGTTCTGAAGGCTGGGAAACCTAAGATCACAGTGCTGGCAGATTGGGTGTCTAGTGAGAAGCCACTTCCTGGTTCATCAAGGGCCATCTTTTCACTGTGTCCTTACCTGGTGGAAGGGGCAAGGGAGCTCTGGGGTCTCTTTGAAAAGGGCACTAATCCCATCCACAAGGGCTCCACCTTCATAATCCAATCACCTCCCAAAGGATCCACCTCCTCATTCCATCCTAGTGGGAATTAGGATTTAACAAATGAATTGGCAGGGGGTTGGGGATATAAACATTCAGTCTCTAGCAAATACCTACAGAGAATATTGGCAAGTAGAAGCCATGATGTAACAGAATCCGTGAGTTTAAAAAAAGCCCTGGGGCAAATGGGAACTGG
This sequence comes from Phoca vitulina, assembly GCF_004348235.1. Classification (NCBI taxonomy): domain Eukaryota; kingdom Metazoa; phylum Chordata; class Mammalia; order Carnivora; family Phocidae; genus Phoca; species Phoca vitulina. The sequence continues at coordinate 1,688,131 of NW_022589808.1, forward strand.
TGCGTAGCAGGGTAGAAGGAAATGAACAGAGAGAGGTGGGGACATAAGTGCTGAGTCATGAAATGGAAGACCACTGGGGTTACTCATGGCACTCCAGAGCGCTACTGGAAAGCTTCCGCTGAACTCTGAAGGGTTACATCCTGTTTTGGCAACACAGCACACTGAGCTATCTTGAGCCTTCCCCCAACAAACATCTAGAAATGCTAAAGAAAACATAAAAAGCAGAAATTTACACACAGCTGACTGACACATTCACAAAAGGAAAATTCCCTAGTATCAGAAATGCATAAGGGATTAAGGGGGTAGAGGGCAGCAGGGACTGGTAGAAGTTCTCTTACCCAGAAATAGGCACTCTAGCCAGGGGCATGAGAAGAACCTTCGATAAATGCACCCAGACAACACACTGAAGGGATGCACTGAAAGTAAACTAAAAATCACTTGGAAAGGGGGAGAGTAATAACCTTCTGCTCAGGATACTGGGTGGTGACAAAAAAAAAAATCTCCTTTGAAGTATAAAAATATTTAGATGTATGCCACATACAAGTCTGATATCTCATTGACACACCCCCTTTGGCACACAACTCCATGAGCCCAAAATTAACAAGTGTATTTATTTGGACCAATAATACTATTGCAGCATTTGGAAAAGACCAACGCAAAATCTCACTAAGAGGACATTTCAACAAAACTTCATGGAATTCCCACTAAGAAATGAGTTCTTCTTAGAGCTCATAAAAAAATCCACCTTAGGTGAGAGACAGCAGATCTAAAAAACAGAGGGACTGGTAACACCTAAGAACTCAAGAAAATGGAACAAACTGAAAGAGGCTATGATTTTTCAATGTTTCAAAATTTAAGGAAGAAATATCATAAGCAAAAAAGAAACTTATGAAACAGAACAAGCAAATTTTTAAAAATTCATTTCATTGAAATGAAAACTTAGTGGATGAATAAAACAGTAATTCTTTTGTAAAGAAGAGAATTCATAACTTGGACAAGAAATGAAGTAATTATTCAAAATAAAGCCCAGTGGGGCACCTGTGTGGCTCAGTCGGTTGAACATCCAACTCTTGGTTTCTGCTTAGGTCATGATCTCATATCCTGGGATTGAGCCCTATCTTGGACTCCGCTCAGTGGGAGGTCTGCTTGAAATTTCTCCCTCTGCCTGCACCCCACTCCCTCATGTGCACAAGCATGCATGCACATGCACGCGCTCTCTGTCTCTGTAAAATAAATAAATAAATCTTTAAAAAATATATATAGCACAGAGATAAGATTAAAAAAAAAAAAGGACAGTTAGACAAGATGGTGGCTGGAATAAGAATGGCCAACAAGAAGTTCCTACATAAGACTAACAGGAATTCTAGAAATGATACAGAAAATGGGGGAAGAAACACTATTTAAAGACATAATTTCAGGGGCGCCTGGGTGGCTCAGTTGGTTAAGCAACTGCCTTCGGCTCAGGTCATGATCCTGGAGTCCCTGGATCGAGTCCCGCATCAGGCTCCCTGCTCGGCAGGGAGTCTGCTTCTCCCTCTGACCCTGCCCCCTCTCATGTGCTCTCTCTCATTCTCTCTCTCTCAAATAAATAAATAAAATCTTTAAAAAAAAAAAAGACATAATTTCATTACTGAACATTATTCAAAGAGTGAGAATTTTCCAGATGTCATGAAAGACAAACAGATTGACAATGAGTGCTGCCTAAAATATAAAAATAAATCTAGATACACCTGGTTGAATACCAGAATACCAAACACAAAAAGAAAAGCATAAAAGTAACCAGGAAGTACAGACAGATCATCTACAAAAATGAGAATTATCTGACAGCAGACCTCTTGATAGCAAAATAGAAACAGAAGATAATAAAAAATATTATCTTTGAAGTGTTAGGATCCTATGCCCAACTAAATATCTTTCAAGACTGAGGATGACATAACGGCATTTTTAAGAATACCATTTACTGAAGGAAAACACTCAAGGGTATGTTAATAGATCAGCAAGAAGAAAACTGAACTCAGAAGGAAGGAGTAACACTAAAAAGCAACGATAACATTAGAAAATATGTAAATGAATCTAAATAAGCATTAACTGTTAAATTAGCCAACTTTTGGGGGGGATGGTTTTAAAAAGATAAAACTAAAATGATACTACATAATAATAGTATGAAACACAGGAGCTGATTGGAGTTGAAGCTTTCTAAGATGCTTATATTACTAAGGAGAAGAATGGGGATAATGATTAGTTTTAGACATTAAGTCAAACAGGCATGTTAAATATGTAAGAGTAATTTTTAGAACAGTAATACAAATTCCTAATGAAGCAAAAGAATATGAGAATTGAAAATTCAATCAAAGAGAAATCAACATAAAAAAATAGAAAAAAGAAATGAAGAAAAGGCATGGAGTTTATGAACATAAGATACAGTGATAGAAATAAATTCAAACACATCATAATCCATAACAAATCCATAATAAATGTAAATGGATTAAATTCACAAGTTTTTTTAAAAAAAGGTATTATCAGATTCCATTTTTAAAAAGATAGCTATAGACCAGTCACAAGAAATACACCTAAAATATAATGACATAGAAAAATGAAAACTAATGGAAGCACAGAAAAGCTATACCAGGCAAATTAAAAAAAAAAAAAAGAATACATTAGAATAAAGAGGTCATTATCAAATGATAAAGGGAACAATTCATCATCAAAAGAGTTCTAAAAAACAGTTCTAAATCTGTATGCATTTATATTCAAAATATATAAGCAAAATTTGACAGATTACAAGAGAATATAAATACAAAATTATAACAGGTGATTTTAACATACCTTTATCCTAAATAGATATATTTAGGAGACAAAACAAAACTATAAAGGATATAAAAAACTTGAACAACACAATTAACAAATGATCTAAAAAATCTTTTTCCAAATTGCAGCAATATACCAATGGACTGTAAATCAAACATATAACTACCATTTAAAAAACAGAACAGAGGGCACCTGGGTGGCTTGGTCATTAAGCGTCTGCCTTAGGCTCAGGTCATGATCCCAGGGTCCTAGGATCAAGCCCCACTTTGGGCTCCCTGCTCTGCAGGAAGCCTGTTCTCCCTCTCCTACTCCCCCTGCTTGTGGTCCCTCTCTCGCTGTGTCGCTCTCTGTCAAAAAAATAAATAAAATCTTTAAAAATAAATAAATTAAATAAATAAACAGAACTGAATAGAATTGAAAATATCAAAATGCATCCCATATGGCAAAGATAGGCATTATTTTGTGAAACCTTTATGTTTGTACTTTGAGTGATGATACAAAATGTACTGCTTGCTGTGAGTTAAAGTTTGAAAGTCTTCAATCTAATGGATTTAAAGTCTTCACCCCAAAACTGGAGCATATGCTTTCCTCTCAAGCACTCAGGAAATATTTACAAAATCTGAACCATTTACTAGCCACGGAAGTCTCAACCAAACCCAGAGAATCAATATCACATCCTGAATGGTGCTGAAAGATGGCCCACAAGAGCTATCTGGCTGCTAATTGGTTCCCTGTGGCTTCATTCAACAATCCCTAGTAGGGTGGATGGGTAAAGGGGGTAAGGGCAATCAAAAGATACAAACTTCCAGTTATAATAAAATAAATAAGTCATGGGATGTAATGTACAGCATAATGACCATAGGTAACAATACTGTACTGCATATTTGAAAGTTGCTAAGAGAGTAGATCTTAGAAGTGCTCATCACAAGAAAAAAAATTTTTGGACCCATGTGTTTAACAAGGAATGTTAACCAGTTATTGTAGTGATCATTTTGTAATATATACAAATATTGAACCATCACACCTGAAACTAATATAATGTTGTATGTCAATTATACCTCAATAAGAAAAAAAGAAAAAAAAAAAGCCCAGTTCCCTGGAATGATCTAGAACATGTCTCTGTCCCTTGCAAGTGCCAACTAACTTGGCCAGTTATTATTGTGTATAAGTACTCAAAAATTTGGGTAGAATGAAAAACTCCTCAGTGGAAGCAATCTTTAAGAAGCTGAAACTAAGCTAAGATTAACCATTTTCAACCTGTCGAGATATTTCATCACAGAGTTGAGTACTAGAAGAAATATACCCCTCAGAAGGCAAAAACATTTTGAGCTTGCATGAGTGGCAGGGTGTATGGGTGTTGGGTGCAAGGACCATATGCAAATAGGCACAAGGAAGCAGGTAGGCAAGCTAGCTAGCCAGAAGGGACAATTCCAGATAGTTTCATATTGCCAATCCTCTTGAATTGCCTTATCTGTCAATGGAGACAGTGACTTTTTTAAGACCCACTCGGTTCAAAGGGGACCAGAGGGCACAGATTCTTCTCATCTTGCTCTGCTGCCTTTTATTTCACTGCAGGGTCTGCAGCGGTGGGGTGGGAAACTCAGCTGGGAGACAGGGATGGTCCCCGGCAGGAAGGGTCCTCTATGTCACGCTAGAGAGTTAGACAATTGGGAGCCAGGGCAAGTTCATGTGTTTAAGCAGAGAGTCCCATTGTCAGCGTTGGGGGAGTGTCGAAGATAAAACAGAGAAGGGAAGGACCAGAAGTAGTGTTTGTCTTTAATGGGTTGACGGCATAGAGTCAGCTCTCAAATATTCACTTGAGAGAAGACTGGTCAAAGTACGGGTAGAAGAGAGAATCTAAAAATGTTTATTTGAGGTGAAAACCGACCATCTTAAAGTGTGCAACACAGAGGCATTTAGTACATTCACAGGGTTGTGCAGCCATCACCTCTATCTGGTTTAACACCTTTTCGTCACCTCAGAAGCAGACCCCATACCCATTAAGCAGTCCTCTCTCTTCTCCCCAGCCCCTGGAAACCACTGATCTGTTTTCTGTCTGTGGATTTACCTATTCCGAATTACTTCTGATAAATGGAATTGTGCTATATGTCCAGCTTCTTTTCCTTGGTCTATTTTCGTGGTCCATCCATGGTACAGCATGTATCAGTGAGAGAGAAAAATGAAATCTTGCCATTTGCATCAATGTGCATGGAACTAAAGCGTATGATGCTAAGCGAAATAAGTCAATCAGAGAAAGACAATTATCATATGATCTCACTGATACATGTGGAATTCAAGAAACAAAGCAGAGGATCATAGGGGAAGGGAGGAAAAAATAAAACAAGATGAAATCAGAGAGGGAGACAAACCATAAGAGACTCTTAATCATAGGAAACAAACTGAGGGCTGCTGGAAGGGAGGGGGATGGAGGGATGGAGTAACTGGGTGATGGGCATTAAGGAGGGCACGTGATGCAATGAGCACTGGGTATTATATAAGACTGATGAATCACAGACCTGTACCTCTGAAACCAATAATATATTATATGTTAGTTAATTGAATTTAAATTTAAAATGTTTAAAAAAATCATGTTTTCAGGGGTGCCTAGGAGGTTCAGTTGGTTAAGTGTCTGCCTTTGGCTTAGGTCATGATTTCAGGGTCCTGGGATCCAGCCTGGCATGGGGCTCCATACTCGGTGGGGAGCCTGTTTCTCCCTGTGACCCTCCCCCTGACTTGTGTTCTCTCTCTTGCTCTGCTCTCTCTTTCAAATAAATAAATAAATAATCTTTAAAAAAAGAAAAAAGGAAAATTCCTAAGACTGTAAAAGCAGAAGACCAGAATCTGAAGGCAATCTCAGTATGAGCAGTAAGAGAGGTCAGGGTAACCACCATTGCTCGAGCCTGAGGGACTAGCAGGACCGTAGCATCGTGAAAACAAATAGGAAAGACAGAGAAGATTCAGGTGGGGCCAAAGGTGACAAGTCTGTTTCTGGACTCTCTGAGTTCGAAGCACTACGGGAAATCCATCTTGGAGAAGTCCACCAGGCAGCTGCATAGTCTGCAGCTCTGGAGAGAAGCCCCTGCAGCAGCCACAGGGCTGAAGAGGCACGGAGATGCACTGTTTTACTGTCCTCCAAGGCTCAGGGGGCCACAGTCATCTGCAACTACTTCTGTCATTCAGAGACACATGAACTCTCCTTGCCTTTTCCGGAATGTGACTCATCCGATTACAAAACTTCAGAGGTGAACAATAATGAGCCGGACTCAAGATAGAGCAAATATTATCCTCACCCTAGAGCAAAGCTCACAGCACGTTCCGTTCTGGCTTCAGTAAAAAGAATCCATTCACAGAGCCCACAGCCGGCACTTACCAATAAGTATCTCCTCTACCACCTTTGAACCTTGGATCACCTGGTTCCATCGTTCTCTGCTTCCAGCACAGTCCAGAGTATCTACCTTCCGCAGACTCCTGTCAGTTTTATGATTCATTTAGAATCATGAAGTTTGGTGCAAATACGTAGCCCCCCTAGTCTTACCGCAACTCTCCAGGTAAAATACTGATTGCAGCCCAGCTGAGTAATCCCTGTGAGTGATTCTAACCCATAAAGGCAGGGAGAGGCTGACCCTGCCACCTTCTCTGTGTACATCCAACCTCAGCCAACATCACAGTTCTCTGAAGATCCTTGCCTCACCTCTGCCTGGCATTGAATGTCAGTAATCATTTCCCTCCCTGAGGAGCTATTTGTGACCTGATGCCAAGTCCTACACAAATCCAGTTCCACGGGGGCAAGACAAACTTTGTTTGCTTTGAATATATTTATTTACTTACTTATGTGTATATATAATTTAAATATTTATATGTAGGCATATACACATATAACATTTATAAAATATACTCCTAAGATGTTTTCTGTACCCTCAAGGTCAGGCTCAAACTGGAAATTCTGAGAAAAGAAACCATATGGCAAACCTTCTAGCAAACTTAGATCAAAGGAGAAAGAAGGAAGTAAAGAACTAGCAACTCCAAATGCAGAGGTAAGAGACCCACAAGGCGAGGAGAAATCCCCCCAGCCCCCAGGGTAAGTACACATGTAAGTTAAGGAGCAAGGGTTACCCATGATGAAAGAACGTGCTGTGAAGCTCACCAAGTCCCCAGGCAAGCTGTGGTCACCACAGCTCCACATTCTCGCCCTTCATTCACTCCCTCACCCTGCACGTCCCTGACGACGCCTAAGTGCCAGGCACTATTCTAGGCACAGAGACCCCACAGTGAACTACACAGACACACCCTCTTCCCACAGAGCTCAGGTCCTAGAGGCACATTAGTGAAGACGACAAAGAAATAAAACCCGTGGCAATTTCAGACAAGCGCTGACAATACACAAGTAATTCACCAAAATCCAAAGCGTGTCAGATGGGAAGGTAGATAGGGATGGCCAGGGTGGAGGCAGGGACAACTTGAATGTGTAAGTGTGGGGGAGCCAGGAGGCTGAGGTGAGATATCAGCAGGGACTTGAAGGCGAGGGACTGAGCCCTAGGGCTGTGGATCTCTGGAAAAAGAATGTCGGAGCCCCCCAACCTCAAGAACATCATGGCACCTGAGTGGCTGTGAGGGGGCAGGGGTGGAAGCAGAGAGGTAGCCACACCAGCTCCTTTGCTGTGATTTATTTGTTTTGCCAGCCATGTGTCAAATTGAGTTGTAAACATCTTGGGAGCAGAGCCCGTGCTGCCATGTTCACATCTGCATCCCCAGGGCATGGTATGGAGCCTGAATTAAGTGTGGGCAGGCGCATGGCTGGATGGATGAGGAGTAACTGGGTGAATCGGGAAACTTGGCCAAAGGGAAAATGCACTAAGTGAGGCCGTTAGCAGGTAATAATGCTGGCTTTAGCCATCACCATAAAGGCCTAACCAATAGCTTTTACCTCCATCAATATGCAGGATATTTTCCAGGAAATATACAGCTTTAATCTTATAATGGAAGTCAATAACAGAACAGCTTTTGCATTACTGTATGCAAAGGGAAATATATATATATATTCATTTTCTAGACGCTTTGCTAGAATACATTCACTCCCTCAAATAAAAAGAAAAGCCCTATATTTAAACCATAGTGCCTGAATAATAGATATAGGTGGCTTATTATTTGTTTACACAGCTTTAATAGACAACCATAACACATTTTCCAGCTCATAGGAAGAGGAAACTCGAGGAAAAAGCTACTGCTTAATTTTGTATTCTAGTAATAATATTCTGCACTTGGACCCATAAAAGGAATTAATGGCCAGCTCATCTGAATGGAAATGATAAAAAAGTAGTTTTAGATCACGGTTCACCAAGCCTTTTCTGTAGACGGTCAGACAGCAAATATTTTAGGCTTTGCAAGCAACATATAGTCGTTGTCACATAATCTTCTTTGCTTTTTTAGGTTTATTTTTGTGTGGTTGTTGTTGTTTTATAATGCTACGAAAAATGTAAAAACCATTCTTACTTTCTGGGCCCTACAAATAAATCATAGTTCACCAAATGGGATGCTTGGAGTCCCAAGGTCCTAACAATTAAACCCAAGAAAGAAATCCGCATATATCTTGGGATTACCTCTCTCAGTCTCTCCAGCTCATTCTGGAGGGCTTGTTTGGATATTTCCACTTCAATCATCTGCTGTCGGAGACTTTCGTTTTCATCCTCAGCTTTAGCACGCTTTTCCTCCACGGTTTCAAGTTCATGATGCAATCTGACAGATACATCTTTGGCTACCTATATCAACCAACAGAGATAGTCATCAGGACGTAAAGCTTTCTGTGTGCTAAGGGCACAAACAACTTCAGAGGCAGAATCATTAAGTGATAGGATATCACAGTAAAGGGCAAAGACCCTGGCAATATTAACAAGCCTATCTTTAAAGGAGGAGCTATCAGTTTCAAACATGAAATCCACATTATGAGCAAGGATATGACCTTTATCTGGATTAAGAGGCTAGTGTGGATAGCTCTACCTCATTATAGAGTATCACCAAGAATGCCAATTCTGCTCACACACACATGCTTTAATGATAAATTAGAAATAACAATAACTAATAATCAATCAATAAACATTTCTGTTCCCTAAGGCAATACTAAAACTACCTGCAAAAAAACCACAAAAAAACCAAGATAATCCTGTAAAATAAGGTAGTCAAGTTTTAAATTGTCTACTGTGGTAAAATATCTGAATGTTAAAAGCAGTTAAACATTTTTACCTTCTAAAGGGAAAAAGGAAAGAGATTTTGCAAGAGAAATATAAATCACCCTTACATCCCACTGAATGACATTTTGTTAGTGGTTTATAGATTTGATAGAATTACAAAGATTCTTTTCCTGTTATCATAATGAAAGGCGAAATGAGATTTCATAAGTACTCCCATAATAAGGAGGACTTTATGCATAATTCATCTCTTGATAAATGATTTGATAATCAGGGCATGAAGAGAAGCCATGCTACCCATGGAGAGATCAAATGGTATAATGTCTGGAATTTCTTCACCTCATTCCCACCTCTGCCAATGGTTTTCAAAAACACCTTAGACAATTAGCTTTAGACAGTTAGTTATGATCCTATTTCTCCTTCAGTTAAATCAAAACACCATCCTTGGGTTATGGTCATTTCAGGTGTTCTGCATTCTGGAAACTTAAGTAACAATAAAAACATTAAGTGATTATAGTCAACCTTTATGAGTGGTCTTTGACTATCATTGAATTGATAATCAATAGATTTTTTAAAATATTCCAGATCTTTAGAAGACCTTTCTGTACAATTCTACACAACTGTCAGACCAAGTGGCAGATATTTTTTTTAATTTATTTATTATTTTTTATTTTTTTAAAGATTTTATTTATTTGAGATAGAGAGCAAGAGAGAGAGAGCATAAGCAGGGGCAGGCACAGAGGCAGAGGGAGAAGCAGGCTCCCCACTGAGCAAGGAGCCCGATGCAGGACTTGATCCCAGGACCCTGAGATCATGACCTGAGCCGAAGACAGACGCTTAACCGACTGAGCCACCCAGGTGCCCCAATTCTCTCTCTTTTTTAAATTGTAGATCCCTTACTACGATTTCTTTTCTTTTCCTTAGGTTTTAAGATTCCAGTTCATACGACAGGTTTAAATCTTGGGCTGTCAAAGCCATATGACTACACATAACCTATACACCATAAGGTGAATGAAGAACGTGTATGCTGAAATCTGTTGAGAAAGAGAGAACTATTAGTAGAATGGCAGGACCGTGGATAAGTGGGTCCGAAGGGCTGCCGGCCTCAGCCCTGCGATCCTGCCCCCGCCTGCAGCCCCTTCTGGGAATGAGAACTCCATCAGCCCTGCTCACTCACCTTTAAGTCCTGCTCCAGACTCCGGATGAGCTCGCCATCTACCTGACCAGTCTCAGCCACTTTCAGGCTCTTCTGCTCGGCTTTCCTGAGGCGGTACTGCAGGATTCGGCAGTTTTTATGAGCGCGGTCCAGCTCTCGCCGAAGCTCCTGCAGCTGGTAAACGTCTTCCTCTAAGTAACTGTCTCTCATCTCCTCCATTTCAGCACGGAGTTCATCCAGTTCATCCTACACAAGCCAGATGGAGCAGACTTATAAGCCAGACCCACCGGGACAAGGATGGGTCTACCCCAGCTCTGCAATACTGGACGTTAACTACCTGTGCACTTACCCCGTGGCTGATGGGCACACCTGTGTCACAGGACACAGGGACCTCTGGAAAGGGTCACACGAGACAATATCCTCAGATGTCTGCTCAAATCTCATGGATCCAGAAACTCAAAACCAGGAGGGATTATTCACTACAGCCTGCCAGCATTTATTCTATTCCCCATATTTTCTTACATAATCAGAATCACAAATAAAATCAGCTCTGCAGATAACTGAACCTTTAGATTCAAACCAAACACTGACCTAAATCTTATCTCCAGGGCACAGTCTTGGGACTAAGAGGAGTTGCACAGGAGTTGCCCTGCCTTCAAAGGACATAAACTTTAATGGGATCATAACTGAACCGCCCTGGAATTGTGACACACCTGCAAATGTCCCTAAAACTCGGTTCCACCATACAAGTCTCAGCACCGACTAGGTGACTCACGATTCCAAAGATATAACTTTTGCATTATGTCAAATCCACATTGGATTTGGTTTTTTTCCATTCACTTGGCCTTCATTTCCCATCTCCACTTTACTCTGGCGTCAGCATGAAGACACTGTGGGTACAGGAAAAACCCAGGAGTTGTCCTTGCTCCCCCTTCTCCCCTCCCATTCCACATCCAAACCAGTGCTGTCAGCCCAAGAGCAACATACATGCGGGGCACTCTCTACCCAGTGGCTGCACACTACAGCTAGTCCCTGCCTTCATCTGTCCCGAGGGAGCAGGTGCACACACACGCAAGTTGTGCGGGGCTCCCTGCTTCCCTTTCAGCCAGTTCTCCACCAGAGTTATCCTTTACTATGGAACTCAGACCACGCCCCTCAGACCTTCCAGGGGCTTCCCGTTGCCCTGAGAAAATTCTTCAAAGTCTTCCCCAGGGCCTATGAGCTGCCCCCTTCTTCCTTGCCACACTGCTGGTCTCACGGGATCTGGATTGCTGAAGGCCTTTCCACCTGTTCTACCCTCTCCTTAAAATGTTCTTCTCCAACTTTTACAGAGCTCATTGTCACATCATCTGGAAGGCACACACACAGCACCTTCCCTGACCACCCATCCTCCCAACCCCACCATCTCTAATTCTTCCTGCCCTGCTCTGTTTTCTTCCCACCTCTTATCACCAGCTACTAGTTATTTGTGCTTCTTCCTATTCTTGTCTGTTGCCCATACTGAAATGTGAGTAGCAGCTCCCCTGCATTCACAGCGCCCAGCAGGCCCTCAATAAGTATTGGTGGGATGAACACACAGGAACATTGGTCAATCCCGACAAAGACCAAATTGTAAAGACGACCAAAATCAAACACAAATGCACCTTTGTTTTGTTCCAGTCTTGTAACCTAATTACAAAGAATTCTTCCCAAACCCACAGATGTAGCTGCAATATGCGACACAGAAATTCTATTGAAGTATTACAAAAGATTTTAACAAGGAGTAATTTGGAAGGTGGAAGATTAAGAAAAGCATTCTAGGCATTTTCTTGATTAGTTTGATCACTGATGGTTTAAATGTCTCCAGACTAGGATACATTCAGTCATTCCTTTTTGTTTTGTTCAATTAACAGTGAGGGTCAAGGAAAAAGCTCTCCACGATGTGGACACCCTAAGTTGTCAGCTCTCGTCCTGCTACTCAGTTTGTTCCTGATTCTCTCCACTCTCACTAATCCTGCATTTGTTCTTTTTTTTTTTAAAGATTTTATTTATTTATTTGACAGAGAGAGATATAGTGAGAGAGGGAACACAAGCAGGGGGAGTGGGAGAGGGAGAAGCAGGCTTCCCGCGGAGCAGGGAGCAGGGAGCCTGATGCGGGGCTCGATCCCAGGACCCTGGGATCATGACCTGAGCCGAAGGCAGACGCTTAACGACTGAGCCACCCAGGCGCCCCCTGCATTTGTTCTTAAAAGCAGGGATTTACTTATAATAAAGAATGACAGCTTCCCAACATCAAAGCCTCAGGTAGATAAGAAATTGACCAGAAGGCAATCTCCTGAAGAGTAATTTAACCTGGAAAAGTTTAAGTGTAACAAATAAATCTTCCACCTTCAGATTTTGTACTCTTTATGGAAAAGTACAAATTGGCACAGACAGGGTAAAGACAGTTGCCCAGCCAACCTCAACCATATGCAGTGGTCCACAGGAAAGAGCACAGATGTAGCATCTCATTCCCCCAAACCGCAGCCTGTAGTTTCTCCCCAATCTGTCCACACTACCCTAACGAAGAGAATGGCCTACTCAACTGATCATGACTCTAAATGGAGCCTGTCTGAATGGACTGCCAAGAGGAATGAATGTTAGAGAAGAAAAGCTTTACCACGCCCCAGTAGTAAATTGATATAAAGTGGTTTTTTTCTCAGCTTCTGAATGTTCTTACAAAATTTCTATAGCAGCAGTCACAACCTCATTAAAACTATAAGATATTCTAGTGTGTCTTAAGAAAAAGGTAAATCTTAACATTGAAAAGTGTTGTGAAGTATAAGCAAGTTTTGTTTCTTTCCTGTTTTCCTTCATGGAGAGCTCTTCCTATACATCTTGTTCCTAGTAGGAAAATTCGCTGCGACTGGGAGTTCACAGACCAAGCGTGGAAGCCAGTCAGTTGAACATATGTGAACAGGATGGACAGGCTGGGCTCTTCAGGGAATGAGAGAACGCAGCTCTTTCAGAACGGTCTTTGCCAACATCAGCAAAGAGTAAGTTGGCAGACTGATGCCAGATCCCTACGCTGAGGCTGTGATGCTGTGTGGGAGCCATGCCCCTGACCCGCCCCATGTTGGAGGAGACCAGCTGCAGACTGCAAGCTTTAACACAGGCCTTGTGGGTGTCAATCTTCTGGCAAAGATTAGGTAATTAATCCCGAAGCTTCAAAATCAAGGTCAAGTTTCTCTCGGGTTCTACCTATATATATGATGGGTTTTTCAGAAAAAGCCTATTCTCTACTTGTGTCGGAGTACAGTTAAAAGGTAATTGTTTCATTGTGTAACTAACACATAGTTCGATACAAGCAATAATCACGACATGTATATGTATACATACAAATATATAGTAACTGTGGCCATTCTGTTCACGGAAGGAATTGTCTGTGATTGCTTTTCCTTCTAGAAAGCTTTTCCTTCTAGAAAGTCATTAATGCCTGGAATTACCTGTTACTCAAACAAAAGTTTTCAAAGTGCAAAAAAAGCCATAAGAAAAAATAAGATACAACTTTTGGGTATAAAACTGTTCTCTAGCTTTCAGATTTTGTACCAGGAGGATCCTCATGGACCCAAATATCAAATGCTGGATATGCTCTATAGATGCGTAAACAACTATGCAAGCTAAAAGAAAAACATGTGTAAGGGCTAGATGAACCAGCACCTCCAAATCATTCAGTAGACCAGATGTAAACAGCTAACATTTTTTGGCATAAATCATCACCAACATTAGTTGCACTGAAAGGAAAATTAGGCAGAGACTGTAATTGCATGTATTTGAATCATTGCTTTTATAACTCAGATTTTATCTAAATTTGTAGAACAGAAGATATCTCATTCAGCACTTTACCTTCATTACTAACCCTATTCTCACCCTGCCAGGAACATATTACCCATTTCATAGACAAGGAGAGCAAACCCATGCTGGTTAGCATGTCCAAAGCCTCCATAGCTAATAAATAGAAGCTAGACTGCACACCCACGTGCTCTTTCCAGTAAATACTATAAATTATTTGCAACAACCAAGACAAATGAAACAATAATAAGCCTTAAATCATGCTTCCACCATAGGTATGACATAATAATGCAAGTTAACATTTTTAGATCTTGACAACTGTCAATGTGTGAGCATATCCATTTTCTCAACTGGCCCTCAGAGAAACACTGCAATATGCAGCGAAGATATTAATATTCCCATTTTAAAAATGAGAAATTCGAGATTCTAAACATTTAAATGGCTTTTCAACACTAGTCTGGTGCAGAGATGGGACCAAGGTCAGTGTTTCAACTCTTTTCATAGAGCCTTGAAAAAAAGTAGTTTTCAGGTTCAGTGAAAAGAAGTTACAAGAAAAGCAAATTATAAACCATGTAAGCTGGCAGCAGACATTTGAAAAGCAAAAACTGTGATTATTCAGATTAGGGTCTTGATGGATAGTGATTTTCAGGCTACCACTACGTTAATTTTTCTGGCAGCATGCTCTAATTTAGAATACGTTGTATTAAAGAACCTTACAGATGTCTGCTTTTTAAATGTTTAAGAAAACCAAATCAAGCAGAACGTATGTTTCTGGCAAATATAATTTTAGACATAGTAAGTAAAAGTAGAAAATTGCTGTTGTTTTTTTGTACACAGAAACTAAAGAAAAAACTTGCCCTTAATCAACAGTTTTATGTAGAATTAACACTAGGTCTGTTGCGTACTTCACTGTTAGATCATTACCTCATTGAAAAGCTAATTTAGTTTTAATTTAATCTATTTTTCAAATTTTGTATATAAAATGAAATCTTGAAGGAGTGTAAAGCTCCCAAACTACTCCCCTTTGCCTGCAGATAACAGATCAAGCCTTATTATATACATCAAATTACAGAAATAATGAGGTACCATGTATGCACTAGAGTAAACCAAGATTAAAATGAAGCATTTCAATATAAACTTCCACAAAAAGTTTCACCCGAAAAATAAAAAATAAAAACGGAATCCACCCTATCTTAATTTAAGGGATGCAAACTCTTGATCATACTGATAGCTGTATTCAAATCTTAATCTCCTTCAAGCAACGTGAAATCAATAACTAGTTCTACATTAATATTTTAATAACCCTTCTTTAAATAGATCCCAATTTGGACAGGGGAGCAGTCATCTGGGCTACTGTTGCAATAATTCCATCTTCTGGGAGTTGCAGACAGAAAGATCGTCTACTGTAATATACAAATAATCCACCTCATTTCCCTCCGGACAATGAAAATGTTCTCTGCACAGTCCCAGCTGTAGATAAGAAGGCACGGGGGCTGCTAACCATTGTTTACCAAGTGACAGTTCACCCAGCAGCTGATGGGCTCTGTTTGCCCTGGTCTACATTATCTCACCACCTAAGATTATTATAGATTATTATATTTCGCAGGCTGAATAAAGAATGGGTGTGGAAAGTGGAATGTCAGGAAAGAATAGGACCACTGTCCACTTTAACCCTTCCAAAAGAAAGTCAGAGGAGAGGAAGAGCTCGACACTTTAGCTGTTCAGAACTGTTTATTCTTGCCTCAGCGTCCCCGCTCCAGGCCACACTGAGCACCTGGAATTCACAGGGCCAAATTTACCATTTCAGAGTTTGAAACTTAAAAGACTATGCAGGTGAGAAACAGGGTGGTAAGGCTGGATCAGTGGTGATACACTGCAACCTATAAAACTCCAAATGACCCTACCAATAATCTCCCTTAGGAAATCACTCCTCTCAAATGATCGGATGTTGGCTGCCCTAGTAGCTAGATAGGGCGGCAGAGGTAGCAGTTCCCTCGAAAGTGCTGGGGAATCAAGTGGCCTCTCCTGACAGGAGGACTTTTGTTTGAAACAAAAATAATTCTTATGAAATCACTGAGGGGGCGCCTGGGTGGCTCAGTCGTTAAGCGTCTGCCTTCGGCTCAGGTCATGATTCCAGGTCCTGGGATCGAGCCCCGCATCGGGCTCCCTGCTCCGCGGGAAGCCTGCTTCTCCCTCTCCCACTCTCCCTGCTTGTGTTCCCTCTCTCTGTGTGTCTCTCTCTGTCAAATAAATAAATAAAATCTTTAAAAAAAAAAAAAGAAATCACTGAGAAAGCAGAGCAAAAAAAAAAAAAAAAAAGCAGCCCTTCCCCCACACCAACCCATGCCCATCCTGCAGGACACTGGGGCTTTGGAGAACACTATCTGGACACAAGCGGAGGGGACATTGTGAGCACGTCACCAGGAATCCGAAAGGCATTTTCAAAATAGGCCAATAAACTGAAAGTGATTAAATCCTCCTGAAAAGCCAGTGGAAACAGAGGACACAATATGTTCATGATGAGCACTAAGGCTGGTCTGATTGTCTCAGAGCACTCGAGCAAAACCCAGTGGTGGCAGGCAGGCAGGGAACACACCCATAGCATTTTGTCGATGCACTCGTCACTGAGAAACGTGCCTGGGTTCAGTTTGAAAAAGAAGCAAAGGCCTCTGGACAACTGAACTCAACCTCTCACCTGAATGTCTGAAGACTTCCAGATATATTTAAGTTCATCAGGGGTAATGGGACAAGACTACTTTTCTGACTGTGTTTTCACACATAAAGCCAGCCGCCTGGATTGAATAATTGTGCTACCTTGGTGCCCTCTGATGAAGGTAGAATTAGAAAGAGAAAGCAGAGTCAGGGATGCCCCAGACAGCCCCATGCAGCACAACCGACATCTGTTAGAAAATACAGCAGACCGGCTAAAAACCAAGAGAATTCCACTTGAATTTCTCGATCAGTAAGACATCCCCCTATGGCTTTGCAGGCCTTATGTAGCTGCTTGATTACCCTTTGGTCATTCCAGCTCAGGAAGGGTGACAGTCTTGCACGGTAATGGTGACAGAACTGACTTGGGAAAGAAGGGGACGCTTAACATGCTCACAATCCTCCAGAATATACCAAAGTAAAATTTCTGGGTCAAGGCTCTTCTTGTTAGGTAACATTTGAATAGAGGAATGCTCTGTCTAATCATGAGAGCCCTGTGCAACATTCCCTAGGAAAGCAGTTGGTGAAGGATGAACTTTTACCGGCCATGAGAAAAAAGTACCAGTGAGCAACGAGAGCATTAAAAAGATAAGTTTTGATTTATAATGTGCACGCTCTACACACCCTGTGCCAAGGCATGCCGCCCGCCTCTGCCCGTTGAGATCACTCGTGATCACAGCCCCATTTTGCACCAGTGGGCATGCTCACTGACCTTAATCTACCAGGATTGCTGTGTTTTCTCCCGAAATGAACAATTGTAACTTAAGCTCCTGAATAACCAAACACACAACTTACACATATATCTGTGTGCAGACTTTTGGTTTCCTAGCTTCCTTCTGAGCTCCTCTACCTACTTCTCTCTCCTGCTGTCAGAGGACAGGGTGGGAGATGCACTCAGGCAGAGAGAATGGTTGGCCATGACACTTTCTCCACAGGAACCAGCAACCCTACATTTCCCCCAAATTAAGCATTGTCAGTGGGATTTATTTGACCATCTGTACATAGGCTAGTGGAGAGGTGTTCATTACGGCCCTTTCACCTAAAATGAAAAGAGGCTCCCTAGGAAAGCTAAACATTGAGAACATTTCAAGCTAAATAAACAACACTAAAGCAAGCGGCATACACTGAGAAAGGCAGCCTGCTGCGGTGAAAAAAGCAAAAGGTCTGGAGCTGGGAAAAGAGAAGCTGCACCTCCTACTTGCTGTATGGCCTTGGGCGAGTCATGTAAGGTTTCTGGGCTTTCAGCATCCTTGTCTGTGAAACTGGGGTTATGATAAAAATGACCACAATTATACCCTATGTTGTTGTGAAGACTCACTGAAATACCAAATACACGAGATCAGACTC
The DNA here is from genome assembly GCF_004348235.1 of Phoca vitulina. Classification (NCBI taxonomy): domain Eukaryota; kingdom Metazoa; phylum Chordata; class Mammalia; order Carnivora; family Phocidae; genus Phoca; species Phoca vitulina. Next base: position 1,706,143 of record NW_022589808.1, read on the forward strand.
CAGGGCCAGACAGGTAGTTTGTTCACTGAGAATGGACCAACGTGAAAGGATAAGGCAAATAAACAGTTACTTAGGAATGAACTCTGAAATGACTGTTGAGCTGCCTACCTTAAGATCAAAGACGCAATGGGAAACTTCTTTTACAGAACGCTCAATTTCCTGTTGTTTAGCAGGTTGTGATTTGGATAAACGTCATTGAATCAGAAACACTGTGGGTCAGGGATCATGCTAAGAGCTGGCGCTATAACCCAACGAGATCATCTTTCTGGCCCTTAGGGAGTTTACATTTGTTGAAGATCTACAAAAGTGTTGATTTCAAGATGGAGTCACATACAACATCACTGGTCTTTCTCTTCAGCACCTTTGAAAATCACTCTGTTGTCTATTACATAAGAGTGGGTGACACAAGCAAATGTACTGCTTGAAACATCTTACTCCAAACTCCCAATCTGTTCTCACCTCTCCTTCTCTGCCTCACTGCTACCTCTTTGCAGGCAAAACAACTACTGGGCTCAGTTGGGGAGAGCAGCTCCTGATAAGAGGTTTAGGTTTAGAATACTCAGCCATAAACCTATTCTGATGTCAATTTGAACTGCACACTTTACCACCTTAAATAAGCCCAGGCCCTTGGTCCCCCTGGCCAAAAACGGGGCCTCATTTGGGTAGGTTCAGCATTTGCTGAAAAGAAAGTACAAATGACATAACCTAGATAAAGGAAGGCCACCCGCTGGTTTGGAAGGAGATATATATTAGAATCTTAACAGAAACATGAAAAGATTCATACCACTGTAGTAATTTACTAACTTGAAAACTATAATAAACCAGCTGCCCCCCAACTCACTTCCCCCTTATTTTCTCTCAAGTCACTTGAATTCTCTTGCCCCCCCCCCCCCAAAACACACACACACTAAGTCCTCTGTTCTGCGGGGCCAACCTGCCCTCCTCCTGGGAGAAAAGACGGAAGTCAGATTGAGGGACCCAAAGCTAAGAAGACCAAGAGGAGGCCTTTACTAGCAGGACCTCACAAGAAATACTTGGAGATAGGGCGGTAGAGGTTGCAATTCCCTCGAAAGTGCTGGGGAATCAAGTGGCCTCTCCTGACAAGGAAAACCGGCTTGTGGACACCTACAAAGGACAGGCCCGCCAAGCCCACCAAACCCCCTGCCTCAAACCGGGCCACACTCATGGGACCCCTGAGCTTAAGGTTTATCACTGAAAACACGGAGGCCCCCCAGAGAGAAAGAGGGGGCCTCACTTTGTATAAATGCAGGAAAAGCATCTGGCACATCCACAGCCTGGCCCACAGCAGGCTCCACAACCTACACACACCTGCACTGGGCAGGGCCCAGAGCTCCTTGGCTAAGGGTAGCCAGATCCCACAGGTGAGAGTGGGCACATTTTGGCCGGGGAGACGGTCAGCTGCGTATCCAAAACGTGATTCTGGCCACCTCTCCCCCAGCACAGCTACAGAGGCAAAGGCGTCAGCACGAAGAAGCAAGACTTCAAGAAACAAGTAAAGCTAAGTGGGGTGAGAACGCGCCCAGACCCTCGGGTCTTGCTGCTCCTTCCAGAAGTTTTAGCTTAAGCTCCCAAAGCCCAGTGTGTGCGGGGGCGGGAAAGCGAAGGCCAGAAGAGAGAACGTGCTTGTCAGGACCGGAAAGGCTGGGCTCGTGGGTCCCCGCCCGCACCCAGACCATTTGGGGTCGCCTCCGGGACACCTGCTGCGGAGCCGGTTGCTCACCTTGAGATAGTCGTTCTCCGAGCGCAGCTCCTCGATCTCCCGCAGCAGCTCCTCCTCCGCCGCCGCCGCCGGTACCAGTCGGGTCTGCTCGCCCGGACCGGGCTCCTTGGGGATCCCGGGGACTGTTCGCTCGAGCGGCGCGCGCCCCCCGGCATCTTCTGCCACACCCGTTCCCGGGGACCCCGCGGGGACCCCGCCCGGGCTGCTCCGACCCCCGAGGCAGGCGCCGGCGGCGGGAGGCGCGGCGAGGAGCGCCGGGGGCTCGGGACTGCTGGGCGGCGCCCCGCGAGGTGCGGGGCTCGTCGTGGGGGCTCCTCGCAGCGGTTCCCGGTCGCTGGAGCCCGTGCCAGACTCGGCGTCGCTGCTGGCGGCGGGTAGCAGGCGTTGCTCGTCGGACAGGGGTTCGGAGGGGCAGTCGGAGAGGTCCGAGCTGCTGTCGGTGTGGCTGATGCGCGACCCGGGAGCAGGGGAGCCGGCCGAGGAGGTCACGGCGAGGATCACGGCGGGGATCGGGGCGGCGGGGACCGGGAGCCCGGTGGCATGAGCGGGGGGCGCCCCGGAGCCGCGTTTGGATTTGCGGCCCTTGGCAGCGGCGGACAGCGGCTCGGTCCCGGGCGGCGGCGGCCTCCCCGCCCGAGGCAGCAGCTCCGCGGGCACCGTGCGCGCCGCCCTCCTGAGGCCCGGAGCGGCCTTGACGCCGCCCGCTGCCCTGGCTCCGGCGCCCAGCGGCGGCTTGTCCTTCGCGCCAGGGGCGCCGCCGCTGCGCCGAGAGAGGCGGCCGGGCGCGGCTAGGGTTCCCGGCGAGGGCTGTGCTTTGCCCGCGAGGTTGGGCGAGCGCGGGGCGCCGGGCGCCGGGGTTCGGCCCGAGGAGGGGGCGGCCGGAGCCGGGCCGGACGCCGGGGGTCGACCGTGCAGGTCCTTGAGGAAGGGTCTGGCGGGCGAGGGCGCGCGGTGCAGCCGCCTACGCTCGGCCAGCGGGTGGAGGTGGTGGTGGCGATGGTGCTGGCCGGGCGGCAGCGGCTTCGCGTCCGGGGCGCCACCGCCCGCGAGGCCGTTCAGCGTCTCCATGGCCGGGTCCGGCGCCGCGAGCAGCAGCTCGGGCGGCAGATGCTCCGGGCGGCGGCGGCGGCGGCGTGCAGCCTCCCCGCGCGCCCTCTCATCACTGTCCCCCAGCCCCGCCCGGTCTGTGCCCCGCGCTCCCGCGCCGCCGCCGTGCCCCGCGTACCCCTGGCCCCCAGGATCCCCGCGGGGCTGGCAGCAGCCGTCCTCCCGCTCTCCCCTCGCTGAGGTCACTGCCGCTCGAGTTCACCCGGCACAGCAGCGCGGCGGCTCCCTGCCGCTCGCATCTCCTAGATACGGCGCTCCGGGCTCGCGGGCCCGCCGCCGCGGCCTCGCACACCCGCACTCGCCCGCTGGCGGCGCGCTCCCCGCTCCCGCGTCCGGCTCCCCGCCCACGGCAAACCAGCTCCCCGCAGCGCCCGCCGGCTCCGGCGGAGAGGAACTGCACGCGCTCTCCCCCGCCTCCCGGCGCCCTGCGCCCAGCACCGCGTGCGCATGTCCCGCCTCCCGCCAGCCGGCGCCGGGGTGGGGGCGGGACCTGCGCTCCGGGGGCTCGCGCGCGGGCCGCCAGCCGCGGCCCCCACCTTGCTTCGCCCAGGGACCGTCCTTGCTTTTTGTGGTTCTAAGGACAGTGCCTAGAGCTGGGGAGGGAAGGAAGTAGCAGTGGTAAAGTGGGGTGGGAGAGAGGCGGGCGCTGACTGCTTGCGGGAGACTGGAGGTCCGGGAGACGTGAGCGGACCCCTCTGTGGTGCGTGCAGTGGGGTGCCAGCTCTCCCGCTGTTGTCAGCCAACGCTCCCCACAGGCCCCACCATTCAACCCCTGCCTCCTAGGGCCCCTTAGTTCCCTCTCCGCTGTCTTCTCACGGCTGTGCCCGTAGTCCCCACACTTCTTTAAGGACTAGCTGGTACCCGATGGCAGCTATCACGTCAAAACCGGCCCGGTGCTCCACAGTTGGCACCCCCAGTGGCCTCCGGAGCTCAGAGACCGAGGAGCTGCTGTGGAAATAGAAGCCGCTCGCCAAGCTTGGGGTCAGAAAGGGAACTCATATTTATAGTTCCGACTGGGAGCTAGGCACTGTAGACATTCCATAGGCATTGTTTTATTCAATCCTCATAATAAGCCCGAATTGGAATTACTGTCTTTTTTAAGGATGAGGACACAGGCGCAGGGAGGTGAAGTCGGTGCTTTAGCCAGGCCATGGCCTGGTGGGGATTCACACCAAGTCTGTAGAATTTTCAGCCCTACGTGCTGTCCCCTCAGAGAACCATGGCTGTGAGTAACCGTTCTGCCACTTGAGAGTCTAACGTGGGCCACTGACCTTTTCAAGCCTCAGTTCTCCTGCCTGTATAATTAGAAAATACTGCTAGGTGAGTGTTGGGAGGATTAAATGGACGGATGTGAGGAACACTGTGCAAACTGTAAAGTACTTTTCAAATATCCTTGAGTGCAGGTTTTGTCCCAGACGTTGGATGTTGGGTAATACTCAAAGGACTAAGGCCCAGCCTGTTCTCTAGACTTGGCTTTGCCAGGAGGCAAAGGGACAGGCAATAATTACGAGTTGCTAGGGTGGGCATTTGCCCCCACCTGGGAAGATTGGCGTTTTCCTGAGATGTAGTTGGGTGCCCAGGATTTACAGAGCAGGGGTTGTAGGTGAGAGATGGGGGCGTGTGCGACCAAATATCCTGTGGCTATTATCCTAAGGGATGGGGGAGCCTTTGGAGGATGGTGAGCATGGCTGATCTTATTTGCCTAGGAGGATCCCAGTGGCTGCAGCAGTGAGGAGAGGAAGACCCATGAGGGGAAGCAGTCAGTGGTAGCAACAAGCACAGACCAGGCGTTTATGGCAGTAGGGGTGGAGAAAAGCGGACAGACTTGGAAAGATACAAGGAAGAAGAGGCTCCAAGGTCTATGATCTTAACCACAAATTACCCTACTGAGCCACCTCCTTCAAAAAATACAGGATAAAGTGATTTTTAAAAAATCACTGTAAATCAGGAGAATCATACTCCCAAAAGACATCCTGTCTGCTTCTCCTTAGATGCCGGCAGTGATACTGGGCCATCTTCTGTGGCTGAGCTCTGAGGGCACTGGGACCCTGTCCTCTCTGCTGCTGTTCATGTTTTCTGTGAGTCATTTATCTGCAATTCCTCTGAATGTGTGACAGCACACTCAGAATATAATCTGTACTGAATCTCCTTTGACGCAATATCTAGTAAGACCACAGCCGTATTTCATGGAGTATTTGAAGAAAAAGGACACTGGTAAGTAACAACACTGCAGAAAGGAAGGGGTGGGGGTTAGTGCCCAGCCACGGTCGGGGGTGGAGAGGGGGGTGCCGAGCAGCCAGCTCTCCCCTAGAGGGCGCTCCAACTCTCAGTTGGAGTCAGTTAATCAGAAAGTGGCAGCCCGGTCAGTCCTGGAGCACAACCCACTGTAACTCAGGGGCCAGGACCTTCACATAGAACTTCCTCCATTACCCAGAAGTCTCCAGTACCCTACATTTCTGAAGAATTATGTCCAGGACTTCTAGCACAAGCTGGCCAGCGGCTCATACTATATATAATCATGCACAAGGCCACCTGAAAATGTTCCGGTAAATTAGCCTTCCAAAAGTACTAGCCAGATGACCATACTATTTGTAGCCAGCTTCCCGTTCCCTCGGGTAACAAGTCAAGCAAAAATCATACTCTGGCAATTGTTTCTGCTGGTCCTTGGCAAGGAGGCGTTCGATAATCCTTTCTTTTTCTAATATTCAGTGAGTCACAGGTATAAAAATATATCTGCTTGCATGATAGATGTTTTTAAAATCACATGTGATTTTTTTTTTAAATTTTGTTGCCCCATTAAGTTAGTCTAAAGGTGTTGGGAGTTACTCTTTAAAGGAGGCTTAAGGTGCTATCTTCTGGAAAACAACAACAAAATCCCATGTGGGTGTGCCTCTTTGGATCTGTCTGCTCTCAGACCCAGTCCTTGCCTGACTGCTCTGCACAGAGGGGGGAGCAACTGATGAGGGTTGGTTTTCCAGGTTCCTAGGTTTGCTGATTGGGTTTGGCTGGTAGAGATTGGAGTCTTAACAGCAAGGGAGAAACCAGGTTTATTTATTACCTTCTCTGTCTGCCTCAAGTGACTTCTTCAGAGTGGCCCAGTTTCCTTTGTGGACTGGCTTATTGGGGTTCCAGCTTTCACTGGACGACCTGAAGCCTCTGGTAACTTCCCCTCCTCCTGTTGCCTCTTGGTCAAGGGTCCTAGTGGCTTCTTGTGGTTGCAGATCTCTGGGTTACTTCACTGTCCCCTGTTTGGCTCTCAATACCTCCCCCACTCTATAACCAATTCACTGCATTGTAAACCCTGTGTTATAAACACTTGCACTACATACCAAGTTTCCGATTTTCTCATTCTTTTGCAGAGGCCTAAGTACAGGCCTAGGGAACTGCATGCAGCAGCATTGGTATAATAGGTAATTTGGTATGGCTGTATCCAGTGTGGTATAGTGACAAGAGCTGAGGCTTCCACACCACGTAATCTGGGTCCAAATCCTGCCTAAGGCACTAGTTAGCATGCTCTGTGCCCTTGGGTAAGGTATAATTATCACTATCATCATCACCATCATCTATTTAATACCAGTGGAATAATCAATACTCTTTGAAATGTGAGCACACCCAACTTGGAGCAAAAGTTAGAAAACTTAGTCTATGTCTATACGTTATATAAAGAGAAACGGATTTTTTTTACCTTGTTTGACACATAGTAGAAAAAAATATGACATGGGACTACGCTTCCCTTACTGCGCCGTACGCACAGACAGAATTATATACAGAATTTCTGCACTCTCAAAACTTGTCCAAACCTATGGACATTCTTTTCTAGTTTTTTTCCACTTATTTTAACTCAAAAGTGCATTTATAATATGAAATTATTCCTCGCTTAAATCATCAGAAGTAATCCTCTTTGAAAAGAGTAGGAAGAGAAGATTTTTAACAGAGTGGGTGCTGTGTGTATGTTTCAGGAAAATTGGGGTTAAAAAAGGAAACCTGAAGTCAGGGGACCCTGAAGTTGAAGCAGATGCATCCAACCCTGGAGGTATGTGGGGTGCCTTCCAGCTTCTCTTGCAGGGTTACTGCCCAAATTTCATGTGGGACCTGAAGCAGGCCAGTCCTACAAGGACCCACTGACCCCTTCTCATGGCCAGATTGGCGGCTGTGCGTAGTGGAGATAATGATGATGACTTGAGGGGCTCTTACAACAGGAGCACATTCATTGCACCTGTGAGCTACTAAAAATGCAGATTCTGTGGGGCCATATGCCCCAGAGATCTCATTCCAAAGGTGTGGGGTGGAACCCTGGAATCTGTATTTTTAATAAATACATTCGATGCAGGTAACTGTCTGACCACACCCTGAGAAACCCTGTGTTGGTATTTCTAACACAGGTCCAGGTGTCATATGCTCTTCCTTCACATTTCCTCCCGTTTCTTTTTGAAACTCCTTCTGATGCTGTGTGTGAAATTCTGGATGATTGACCTGTAGAGACCGAGATAGAGATGTACTCTAAGTCGGAACTGGAGACAACATCCCACCAAAGGGTTCTCCTGGGGCCAGTCTTGCAGGGAAAGGGGAGAATCTTCCTCTCATCTGAGAGCTAAAGGAAGATATAACTGAGGGTAGAAAGGAGGCCCTTTTGCTCTTGACCTGTGGTTCTCAATGAGGGTGGAAGCACCTCTAGGGGCATTTTGGAAGTTTGCTGGCGTATTTTTTGTTGTCATGACAGTTGGGTTGTTGGGGCACTTGTGGAATTTAAGAGGGGGTCAGGGATGCTAGGTGTCGCAATATGCTCAGAGAAGAGCTGCTCCACATGCTGTCCAACTTCCAAATGCCCTTCTGAAACATTCACATAGGTTAAAAACCAAACCAAACAAAGCACTGTCATTATCTGAGTCTAGAATGTAACTGTCTTAGTCCGTTTGGGGAGCGATAGCTGAATACCATGGTTTGGGTGGCTTATAAACAACAGAAATTTATTTCTCACAATTCTGGAGGCTGGAAGTCTGAGTTCGGGGTACCCGTGTGGTCAAGTTCAGGTGAGAGCTCTCTCTCTGACTGCAGACTACCATCTTCTTATGTCCTCACATGGGGGCATGTGTCTGGTGTTCTCACATGGCAGATCCCTCTGGGGTCTCCTTTATAATGGCACTAATTCCGCTCATGAAACCTCCACCATACTGAGCTAATCATCACTTCCCAAATGCCCCACCTCCTGAGACCATCGCATTGGGTGTTAGGATGTCACATGAATTTGGGGGTGAGAGGGACACAAACATTGGTCTATAGCAGTATTTTACACATAAACACTATGCTTTCACGTATAAAGCAGAATTTTTAGGGTTGTTCTCGTATATACTAGATTTTTTTTTTTTTTTTTTTTGAGAGAGAGAGAGAGAGAGAGAGAAAGCAGGGGTGGGGAGGCGGGCAGGAGAAGGAGAGAAAATCTCAAGCAGACTCCACTCCCAGCATGGAGCCCAATGCAGGGCTTGATCCCAGGACCCTGACAGGATCATGACATGAGCCAAAATCAAAAGTTGGATGTTTAACTGACTGAGCCACCCAGTGCCCCATACTGGATTTTTTTTAAAGGAATGCAGCTGCAATAGAAATCAAGACTGACTTAATTTTATTTGGAGATTTACAATGACTTCTTCATCTTTAGTCATTTTGTCATCGATGGCAACGCCACTCAACGTGTTTGAGTTATTGCTATAACAGACCCCTATCTGTCTGCATTTTAGCAATTGCCTCTATGTATAGAATCTGACTACTTCTTTATATGTATTTTCTAGTATATTTGTACCTAAGCTTTATATGTGGAAATGCATATTACTTTGTTATAAATTGCTTTCTTATTATTTCTCTTTTATATTATCATTAGAGCATTATATTGAGTTTTAAAGATATGTGTGATATATACATAATGAGTGATACACACATAATGATTCTCATTTCAGGTCGAAATGGCGGTTGTAAGAAAAGGGGGGTGCTTTGCGCTGACATGGTTGAGATCCACTGCTCCTATAGGGAAACAGCTAAGATATGTTGGAGAATGCCCCCTAGTGGTGAGTGTTGTGATGGCATCCCTTCCCCAGCACAGAGAAAATGAGTCTGGATGTGTTGGTGATTCTAAGAGACTTCCTTTCATTAAACGGAGCAGTATTCCCTTATAAAAGCTTTTGACATGTTCGATAAATTCACAGTTAGAAATTTGGGCTCCCTGCTTCTGACAACATAACTGCTAAAATTTTTTAAATTATTTTTTAAAAATTATTTTGGGATCCTAAGCTTGATGCACATGGAAAATACATCGTTAAATAGAGAAAACTAATAAAAATTCTCTACCTTTCCTGGTCGGCAGCATGTATACTCCGAAAAATTCAGGGAAATTAATGTGTTATGTTGCCACCCCCTTAATTTAGAACATTACAGATTTCACTATGCAGCTTCTGAAATGTATAGCATGTGTATGTTTGCTTTTATTGTAACTGTTATTTATATCTCTACCTACACAGTTACTACCTTTCAAAACAGAAATGAGGATGTGAAATAGAAGATGCCAGTAGCCACTTCATCTCTCTGATCTGCTTTCCCAACTACAGAGCTCTTCTTTCCCTATAAAATAAGAGCAGGTTTACAAGGAAAGCAAAAATAGAACAATGGATTTATAGAAGCTTCCATAGCACATAGTGCTTATTAAATAAGTTTCCTGATTAATTCAGGAAATATGACACTACAAAAGAGCGTGCATATAAATACATTTTGATTACTATTTCTATGTAAAATTACTGTCAAGCAAATTTCACCGGTGAGGCGATAGAACAATGTGGGTTCTGTGTCACATGATCTGTGATCATGATGATTTGTTCAGTTACCTTGGACAAAATAGCTCAGTCTTCCTGGACCTTAGAGGCCTCATCTATAAAATTAGGGAGTTGAACCTAATAAGCTTTAATGTATGTCCCAGCTTCACAAATCTGGGGGTTGAGGTGAATTTGCACGTGCTATTTTAATTATCAATGTGGGATTATCTGTAGCAAATTGTAGGCCACCTCTCTTCATTCTCAGACAAAATGTACCAGGCGATATAAACCAATTTTAATAGACCAGTATAATTAAGAAGGTTAATATGATGGAATAAATATGACAAATGTTAGTTATGCATATTCCTGATTAACCTATTGGGGCAGATTATTGAGAGTTAATCATGTTTTTTTTTAAGGTTTCCTTTATTTTATTTTAGAGAGAGAGAGAGAGAGAGAACACGCGCACGCAAGTGGTGGGGAGGGGCAGAGGGAAAGGGAGAGAGAGAATCCCAAGCAGACTCCCCGCTGAGTGTGGAGCCTGACTCGGGGCCCCATCTCATAACCCTGACTGAGATAATGACCTGCGACGAAACCAAGATTCGGACGTTCAACCAACTGGGCCACCCAGGAGCCCTGAATGTTAATCATATTTTTCAAGTGGCCCTCAGTATTATTACTTAGAATAAGTCCATTTCACATTTGTCTCTTTCAATACTCCCCACAGGATCTGAGAATTTGAAAGCAGAAAGAGGCCTTGGAGAGCATTGCCATCCTGTTCTTTTGTCAGCCCCTAGTTAGGCACCCCCAGGACAGGGACCCACTGGTTGTTATTCTGAAGCAGTCCTCCTGTCCATGATTAGGGTGTTCATAATCAGACTATAGAATATTTGAGAATGAAGGGGCACTATTAATAATGACATGAGACAGGGCGCCTGGGTGGCTCAGTTGGTTAAGCGACTGCCTTCGGCTCAGGTCATGATCCTGGAGTCCCTGAATCGAGTCCCACATCGGGCTCCCTGCTCAGCGGGGAGTCTGCTTCTCCCTCTGACCCTCCCCCCTCTCATGCTCTCTCTCTATCTCATTCTCTCTCTCAAATAAATAAATAAAATCTTAAAAAAAAAAAAAATGACATGAGACAATAGTCATGAGCTGGACCTGAACAGGCAGCTCAGGCTATATATAAGGTCACCCCATGACTCATGTACATTCCTCAAGGTAAGAATGTCTCCAAATTGGATCAGACTGATCCCTTTTTATGTCCACCGACACTGGGAAGACATGAAATCTTTTCGTTTTGTTTAACTCTTTTACATATAACTGGAAAGAAGACTGTTAAAGAGGGTGCCTGGGCGGCTAAGTCTGTTAAGCGTCTGCCTTCGGCTCAGGTCGTGATCCCGGGGTCCTGGGATCAGCATAAGGCAAGGAATCAAGCTGAAATAGAATAGAGCAACCATTCTCTATTTTACAAATATATGAATCTGTGAAACACAGTCTTCATGCTTTAATGGGTCTTGTTTGCCCTTGAAAAAGACCGTGTAAATATTAGAAAATCATTATATATTTAAAGACTGTAAGTCCCTGAGCCGCTAAACCTTCTTAGTAGCTGTCCAGATCAAAGCCTACTTTGGAGTTGGTGCTGAATAGACAGTCTTATAGCTCCACAAATTGCTTTTGTTCTACAGTGATGCGAGGATCTTATTTTTTGCACCAACACAATGCCATTTTTTCATCTAGGATACAGCATTCAGTGAGTTCATGAATTCCCCATTCCTCTCTGCCATGCAACTTAGTATGTTTACTTATTTCTGTTTTCTCTGTAGGGTGCTTCTCAAATATCATCAAGGAGTTTGGAAATTTATCAAGTAATGAAAAACGAAATAATCATGGAAGCATAAAAAGAGGAGATAAAGAAAATAAAAATTCATTGTCTATTCACTATTTCAAAGGAATGAAATACACTATTTGAAGGATTTAATTGTTTCTATCCCTAAAAAGATAAGCTAAATAGAATGGAACGGCTGTCTTTAAAAGTACCATCGCAGGGTGCCTGGGTGGCTCAGACGGTTAAGCATCTGCCTTTGGCTCAGGTCATGATCCCAAGGTCCTGGGATCCAGCCCCACATCGTGCTCCCTGCTCAGCGGGAAGCCTGCTTTTCCCTCTCCCTCTACTGTTCCCCCTGTTTGTGCTCTCTTGCTCTCTGTCAAATAAATAAATAAAATCTTTAAAAAGAAAGAAAGAAAGAAAGAAAGAACCATTGTAAGTTCTCCGGAAAAGTGTTGCCTAGGCTGAAGGCTGTGTTTCAAAAACTGCTACAGAGAAGATTGTTATCTGGGCCAGGGGTTCTCGTCAACTCTGTAGATGTATTCTTGGCTGTCTTCTGTAGAGTATAACCTTCTCAAGTACAGAGCCACAGGGTAATACAGAAATCCGCACACAATGGGTAGGTGGTGTATCTCTGCCTATTTTCTAACTACTATAACTCACCACTGGAGCAAGTGGGGGTCAAGAAGGAAGATAGCTAGGAACTTCCAGAGCTGGAGGACTACGAGAGCTGCTGCCATTACTGTGGCTGTCCTTCTGGTCTTTATTCTTTTTTTTTTCTTAAAGATTTTATTTATTTATTTGACAGAGAGAGAGACAGCGAGAGAAGGAACACAAGCAGGGGGAGTGGAGAGGGAGAAGCAGGCTTCCCGCGGAGCAGGGAGCCCGATGCAGGACTCGATCCCAGGACCCTGGGATCATGATATGAGCTGCAGGCAGGCACTTAACGACTGAGCCACCCAGGCGCCCCCTGGTCTTTATTCTTAGAGAAGACAAGAGTCGTATCTTTGTCATTGTCTGGCACCTTGAATATTCCACACATTGAGAACATTCCACACATATCAGGATTTTATGTAATCATAAAAGTTGCCTTTCTCTTCCTTTCCTTGCTCCCACTCTTGAAAGTCTCTACAAATGTATCATCAAGGTCAAGGGACTTGTTACTTAAGACTTAGAAGAATTATCCGTCTGTTCAAATCCCTCTTCAGGGATGATGCCCTTCTATCTATTCATGCAGCAAGATTCTAGAATCTTAGACAACATTCTATCAAGGAGAATATCCTGGATTTCATTTTTGCTTTATTTACGGAAAATTATGGAGGCTGAAGTGTTCCTTTATACTACTTCTACATATATTTCCAGGGCAAGAAGATGGACGAGAAGTATGGTTATCTTATAGCTTTTCAAAGAGAAACTCATTTTAATCTCAGTTAATGAAGTGTAGAGAAATCAAGATCAAAAGCACCAGCAATTAATACCTCCTAGATGCCTGGAACTTTTCAAAGTAAATTACAGAGCAGATTCCCACCCTTTAAAGAATTTGTAAATTCAGGAACTGCTGGGAGCAGGTGAGTGGTCCTGTGCATTTTGAGAGGCCCAGATCTATGACTGAGTAAGTATGGGCTCTGACAGCACTGAGAGGCTTTCCTTTCGAATCAGGAGCTGCAGTGACCAGGACTCGCCTGGTATAGTGTTCAAAGAAGCACGAATGACCTCTATCCTATTATTTTCTATTCTTGTCACTTCCTGTTGTTGGCACTTCCACTGAAAGTGATGACATATGGCATTAAAGGAAAAGAGAGGATCAGCAACCCCTAGTTCCTTCCCTGCTCCTCCTAAGCCGAAGGCTGCGAGTGTGGGAAAAAATGTGCAAATATCAAGCAGCAAAATCAAAACAGCTGAGTTAGTCTGGGGCCGAGTACATCATGCAAGGTGCAGTGAACAGCAGCGGCGAGCGCTTGCCCAATTACTTCTGTGAGAAAGCACAAGCCAGGGGCTTAGAGCTGGGGCTGTGGCCCCAGACCCCAACATTGCCAACTTGTATCCTCGGATAGGTTACCTACTCACTGTGCTTCTGTTTCCTTATAAATGGTGATAATAATGGTGTCTGACTCATAGCGTTGTTGTGAAGATTACATTTTTTTAAAGATTTATTTATTTATTTATTTTTGAGAGAGAGAGTGTGTGTGTGTACACCAGGGTTTGGGGCAGAGGGAGAGGGAGAGAAAGTCTCAAGCAGCCTCTCCCCTGAGCGCAGAGCCCCATGTGGGGCTCGATCTCATAATCCTGAGATCCCAACCTGAGTCAAAACCAAGAGTCAGACGCTTAGCCCACTGCACCACCAAGGAGACCCTGAGGATTACATTTTAATACACACAGATATTGAGAATCCTATTGCTAGGCATCCAGCAAGACCTGAATAAAGATCAGCTATTACTAGTGGAGATGAAGGTATGAAGCAATGTATCATTGATTCATGATACCAGCACCTCTGAGTCTGTGCCCACCAACCAACTTTCCGATGGTAATTTAGCTTCCTATATAAATCTGCTTCCAGGCAAAGAATGTGCTTGGTAGTCCATTTCTCACTGGAAAATTATGAATAGGTATTCCGATTTGCAAACTTAAAAAAAGAAGAAGAAAACATGCAGAGGGAAGTAATTAAGTCTGACAAGGCTTTATGGTGGAGGTAGCAAATGAGGCTTATCAAAGGGAATAATGGGTCCTGGATATGCTTGTTCTCTCAGTTTTACAGATGGAGAAACCAAGCCACAAGGAAAAGAAGTGATTCAGCAAACCCCACAACATCGTTTATTGGCAGAGCCAGGCTTTGCCCTCAGGAGTGCTCACCCACTGCCATACCCTGAGCTACCTCCCAGCATATGCTGCTGCCTTCCCCGCAGGTGGGGCGACCCCGAGGTGGCAGGCACCCCGCAGAGCTGCTGTGGACCTTGCCTAGGGGTGACAGGGAGCTGACTTTGCCAGATGCACAGAGGACAGATCAGCAAGAGAGGCAAGGGGAAGGAAAGAGCTAACGATCATCAGGCAGATGATAGCCATGGATGTCTTGCTTCTTCATGGGAAATTTAATGCCTGATGTCTGCTCTCTGGGTTCAGAAAGCCAGGAGCATTTCTAGAATTTCCTTTCATCAGTGAGATGATGGTGGAAGGAGAAGTTTATATTTAGCAGGAATCAGAGGCCCTTGGGAGCGCATGGAGTCCAATAGGAAAAATGAGTTCTGCTCAAACAAATTCTATATAAGTTAAAAATTTGAAAAGGTGGGGAAGCAGTTTTTTAACTAAAAATGTGGATAGGGCCATTGAGTGAGGAGTGGCAGGATCCCTGATCCCTGTATGGTGACCTAGGGAAAGGCTGACCTTGAGCCCCTGAAATAACTGGCTGTCTTTAGGTCCCTTCAGAAGTTTAAATGTGGTCCTGGGAGAGTGTCATTTGAGAGGAGCAAAGGAAGAAGCAATTAGATTCTTTGAGACTTGGGAAAACAGGGGCACGAGGGAAATGACTTGTGATATTCCAGTGTCCATTTGACAGCACTGCTGTGTTTGGACCTGTTTCCCTTTGTGCTACATGGTGCAATACACAATGGACAAGGGCCAGCCCACCAAGAATGCCCTTTGGTTGTACTTACCTGCTATCAGATGAATAAGAAGCATGACTTTGACCCATGCCTTCAAAAACTATAAGTGTCTCCATCTCAGACATTTATTTGAGCACAGAGATAATGTGGTCAGATCCAATGCTGATTTAACAAAATGCCTTAGGAAAGCCCTTGATGATAGTAATAGCACCACAGATCTGAAAATCACATGGGCGCCAGGGTGGCTCAGTCAGTTGAGCATCTGACTCTTGATTTCGGCTCAGGTCATGATCTTGGGGTCGTGGGGTCAGGTTCCTTGCTCAGAGGGAGTCTCTCTACCTCTCCCTCTACCCCTCCCCCCACACACTTTTTCTCTCTCTCTCAAATAAATAAATAAATCTTTAAAAAAAAAGAAAATCACGTCATCAGTGTGCATGATGTTACTGATGATTTTGCATATATGTGTGGAATTGACTTAGCTTCTTAGGCCACAGATTTGGATGTTTCTAGCTCCTTGTCTCCCATGCCAGTGTTTCTATATATATATTAATAACTAAGGAGAGAGTTGCCACAATCCCATCCCTCTGTTTGTCTGCTTTGGAGGACATTGAGGTTTCACTGGAGCTGTCTGAGGGTTGATCTAAGGAGGCAGGAGGACGGCCAGGAGTCTACTTGGAAGGCACTTTCAGAGGACAGAGGAGCGAGCTGATGCTTGAGGGAAGAGAAGATGCTTCTTCTCTTTCCTGATCCTTTAAGTTGGTTCTGGGCTCCAGAAGGTTCACTTTCCTGAACCTTTAAGTTGGTTCTGGGCTCCAGAAGGTTCATCTTTCTCCTCTCTCTGCTTGCCCAGTGACTTCTCAGCCAATCAATTCAGAGAGTATGTTCTCCTTGAGCATTTTCTATATGCAAGGCACAGTCATCACCCATCTCCTTCATGGTGCCCCCACCTCAGCCCCTGAGCTCTATCCTGCACACTGTCCAAGCTCTCTAGAGTCCTCTGGTTAATGACTGATTCCCATTTCCTGTCATTGCAAGCTTGGCTAGCTTCAGGGCACAGCATGGGAGCAGAATGCTTAACCTGGACTTATGGCATATGAATTGCAACATTTCCATATTTATCCTGCACAAACAACCAGGACCAGATTGTGTACACATTTCAGGATAAAGGCAGGAGAGATGCCCTGCCAATTGCTAAAAAATTTCTTGAATAAAGGAGAAATGAATTCATTCATTCATCTATCCATTACTTCTACTGTGCAAAAATATTAAGTATTCCTCTCCAAATATGTAAACATGAATGTTTCCTTTTTCAATTTTTAAAAGTAAGGACAGAGAGGGTGTCTGGGTGGCTCAGTCAGTTAAGCATCTGCCTTCAGCTCTGGTCATGATCCCGGGGTCCTGGGATTGAGTCCCGCATGGAGCTCCCTGCTAAGTGGGGAGCCTGCTTCTCCCTCTCCCCTTGCTCCTCCCCCCTGCTCATGCTATCTCTCTCTGTCAAATAAATACGTAAAATCTTAAAAAAAATAAAAATAAAAAAATAAAAGTAAGGACAGAGACTATAACTGCATCAATTGCTGCTAGATACACTACTAATCTCAAATGAAGGGGGAAATAGAAAAGAAAATTTTATACATTTTCTTCTCCTGATTCACAATGTTAATAAAATCTTTGTTCCTATTTAGACAGCTTGTGAATGGAATGAAATATAAAAATCTTGACAATAGTAAATTTGGTTGGGAACTAAACAGAAGACTAATTTATTTTATTTTATTTTTTTAAGTAGGCTCGATGCCCAATGCAGGGTTTGAACTCACCATCCTGAAATCAAGAGTTGCATGCTTCACTGACTGAGGCGGCCAGATGCCCCGAAGGCTAATTTAAATTATAGAAAATTTATAGGCTTTTTTTTTTTTTCCGGTTTAAGAAACCAGACTTTAATAATGTGTAATAATAATGGGAACTAGGTGGGGCACCTGGGTGGCTCATTCGGTTAAGCGTCTGCTCTCGGCTCAGGTCATGATCCCAGGGTCCTGGGATTGAGCTCCTCTCCCTCTGCTGCTCTCCCTGCTTGTGCTCTCTCTCTGGCTCTCTCTCTCTCTAATAAATAAATAAAAATCTTTTAAAAAAATAATGGGAACTAGGCAGCATATAGTCATTGTTGATTTAACACCCAATCTTGCTCTGTGCCTGGCAAGCAAAGAATGACCTGCCACTGTCTTGCTTTAAGACCAGACTGACCTCAAAATCTCAATAGACCACAGGGGATCTTTTTTTTTTTTATGTTATGTTAATCACCATATATTACGTCATTAGCTTTTGATGTAGTGTTCCATGATTCATTGTTTGCGTATAACACCCAGTGCTCCATGCAGAACATGCCCTCTTTAATACCCATCACCAGGCTAACCCATCCTCCCACCCCCCTCCTCTCTAGAACCCTCAGTTTGTTTTTCAGAGTCCATAGTCTCTCATGGTTTGTCTCCCCCTCTGATTCCCCCCCCTTCATTCTTCCCCTCCTGCTATCTTCTTCTTATTATTATTTTTTTAAAAAAACATATAATGTATTATTTGTTTCAGAGGTACAGGTCTGTGATTCAACAGTCTTACACAATTCACAGCGCTCACCATAGCACATACCCTCCCCAATGTCTATCACCCAGCCCCCACCCCTCACCACTCCAGCACCTTCAGTTTGTTTCCTGAGATTAAGAATTCCTCATATCAGTGAGGTCATATGATACATGTCTTTCTCTGATTGACTTATTTTGCTCAGCATAATACCCTCCAGTTCCAGCCATGTCATTGCAAATGGCAAGATTTCATTCCTTTTGATGGCTGCATAATATTCTATTGTATATATAACCACATCTTCTTTATCCATTCATCTGTCGATGGACATCTTGGCTCTTTCCACAGTTTGGCTATTGTGGACATTGCTGCTATAAACATCGGGGTGCACGTAGCCTTTCGGGTCCCTACTTTTGTATCTTTGGGGTAAATACCCAGTAGTGCAATTGCTGGATCATATGGTAGCTCTATTTTCAACTTTTTGAGGAACCTCCATACTGTTTTCCAGAGTGGCTGCACCAGCTTGCATTCCCACCAACAGTGTAGGACAGTTCCCCTTTCTCCGCATCCCTGCCAACATCTGTCATTTCCTGACTTGTTAATTTTAGCCATTCTGACTGGTGTGAGGTGGTATCTCACTGAGGTTTTGATTTGGATTTCCCTGATGCCGAGCGATGTTGAGCACTTTTTCATGTGTCTGTTGGCCATTTGGATGTCTTCTTTGGAAAAATGTCTGTTCATGTCTTCTGCCCATTTCTTGATTGGATCATTTGTTCTTTGGGTGTTGAGTTTGATAAGTTCTTCATAGATTTTGGAGACTAGCCCTTTATCTGATATGTCATTTGCAAATATCTTCTCCCATTCTGTTGGTTGTCTTTTGGTTTTGCTGACTGTTTCCTTTGCTGTGCAGAAGCTTTTTATCTTGATGAAGTCCCAATAGTTCATTTTTGCCCTTGCTTCCCTTGCCTTTGGCGATGTTTCTAGGAAGAAGTTGCTGCGGCTGAGGTCAAACAGGTTGCTGCCTGTGTTCTCCTTTAGGATTTTGATGGACTCCTGTCTCACATTGAGGTCTTTCAACCATTTTGAGTCTATTTTTGTGTGTGGTGTAAGGAAACGGTCCAGTTTCATTCTTCTGCGTGTGGCTGTCCAATTTTCTCAACACCATTTGTTGAAGAGACTGTCTTTTTTCCATTGGACATTCTTTCCTGCTTTGTTGAAGATGAGCTGACCATAGAGTTGAGGGTCCGTTTCTGGGCTCTCTATTCTGTTCCATTGATCTATGTGTCCGTTTTTGTGCCAGTACCATACTGTCTTGATGATGACAGCTTTGTAATAGAGCTTGAAGTCTGGAATTGTGATGCCGCCAGCTTTGCTTTTCTTTTTCAACATTCCTCTGGCTATTCGGGGTCTTTTCTGCTTCCATACAAATTTTAGGATTATTTGTTCCATTTCTTTGAAAAAAGTGGAAGGTATTTTGATGGGGATTGCACCGAATGTGTAGATTGCTCTAGGTAGCATTGACATCTTCACAATATTTGTTCTTCCAATCCATGAGCATGGAACGTTTTTCCATTTCTTTGTGTCTTCCTCAATTTCTTTCATGAGTATTTTATAGTTTTCTGAGTACAGATCCTTTGCCTCTTTGCTTAGATTTATTCCTAGGTATCTTATGGTTTTGGGTGCAATTGTAAATGGGATCGACTCCTTAATTTCTCTTTCTTCTGTCTTGTTGTTGGTGTATAGGAATGCCACTGATTTCTGTGCATTGATTTTATATCCTGCCACTTTACTGAATTCCCGTATGAGTTCTAGCAGTTTTGGGGTGGAGTCTTTTGGGTTTTCCACATAAAGTATCATATCATCTGCAAAGAGTGAGAGTTTGACTTCTTCTTTGCCGATTTGGATGCCTTTGATTTCTTTTTGTTGTCTGATTGCTGTGGCTAGGACTTCTAATACTGTGTTGAATAGCAGTGGTGATAGTGGACATCCCTGCCGCATTCCTGACCTTAGGGGGAAAGCTCTCAGTTTTTCCCCATTGAGAATGATATTCTCTGTGGGTTTTTCATAGATGGCTTTTATGATACTGAGGTATGTACCCTCTATCCCTATACTCTGAAGAGTTTTGATCAAGAAAGGATGCTGTACTTTGTCAAATGCTTTTTCTGCATCTATTGAGAGGATCATATGGTTCTTATTCTTTCTTTTATTAATGTATTGTATCACACTGATTGATTTGCAGAATTTGAACCAAACTTGCAGCCCAGGGATAAATCCCACTTGGTCGTGGTGAATAATCCTTTTAATGTACTGTTGGATTCTATTGGCTAGTATTTTGGTGAGAATTTTTGCATCCATATTCATCAAGGATACTGGTCTGTAATTCTCCTTTTTGATGGGGTCTTTGTCTGGTTTGGGGATCAAGGTAATGCTGGCCTCATAAAACGAGTTTGGAAGTTTTCCTTCCATTTCTATTTTTTGGAACAGTTTCAGAAGAATAGGTATTAATTCTTCTTTAAATGTTTGGTAGAATTCCGCCTGGGAAGCCATCTGGCCCTGGGCTTTTTTTGTTGGGAGATTTCTTATTACTGCTTCAATTTCCTTAGTGTTTATAGGTCTGTTCAGGTTTTCTATCTCTTCCTAATTCAGTTTTGGTAGTTGATACATCTCTAGGAATGCATCCATTTCTTCCAGATTATCTAATTTGCTGGCACATAGTTGCTCATAATATGTTCTTATAATTGTTTGTATTTCTTTGGTGTTGGTTGTGATCTCTCCTCTTTCATTCATGATTTTGTTGATTTGGGTCCTTTCTCTTTTCTTTTTGATAAGTCTGGCCAGGGGCTTATCAATCTTGATATTCTTTCAAAGAACCAGCTCCTTGTTTCATTGATCTGTTCTACTGTTCTTTTGGTTTCTATTTCATTGATTTCTGCTCTGATCTTTATTATTTCTCTTCTCCTGCTGGGTTTAGGCTTTATTTGCTGTTCTCTTTCCAGCTCCTTTAGGTGTAGGGTTGTGTTGTGTATTTGAGACCTTTCTTGTTTCTTGAGAAAGGCTTGTATTGCTATATACTTTCCTCTTAGGACTGCCTTTGCTGTATCCCAAAGATTTTGAACAGCTGTGTTTTCATTTTCATTTGTTTCCATGAATTTTTTAAATTCTTCTTTAATTTCCTGGTTGACCCATTCATTCTTTAGTAGGATGCTCTTTAGCCTCCATGTATCTGAGTTCTTTCCGACTTTCCTCTTGTGACTGAGTTCTAGTTTCAAAGCATTGTGGTCTGAAAATAGGCAGGGAATGATCCCAATCTTTTGGTACCGGTTGAGACCTGATTTGTGACCTAGGATGTGATCTATTCTGGAGAATGTTCCATGGGCACTAGAGAAGAATGTGTATTCCGTTGCTTTGGGATGTTCTGAATATATGTTCTGAATATATCTGTGAAGTCCATTTGGTCCAGTGTGTCATTTAAAGTCTTTATTTCCTTGTTGATCTTTTGTTTAGATGATCTGTCCATTTCAGTGAGGAGGGTGTTAAAGTCCCCCACTATTATTGTATTGTTGTCAATGTGTTTCTTTGCTTTTGTTATTAATTGGCTTATATAATTGGCTGCTCCCATGTTAGGGTCATAGATATTTACAATTGTTAGATCTTCTTGTTGGATAGACCCTTTAAGTAGGATATAGTGTCCTTCCTCATCTCTTATTACAGTCTTTGGTTTAAAATCTAATTTGTCTGATATAAGGATTGCCACCCCAGCTTTCTTTTGGTGTCCATTAACATGGTAAATGGTTTTCCACCCATTCACTTTCAATCTGGGGGTGTCTTTGGGTCTAAAATGAGTCTCTTGCAGACAGCATATCGATGTGTCTTGTCTTTTTATCCAATCTGAGTCTCTTGATTGGGGCATTTCGCCCATTTACATTCAGGGTAACTATTGAAAAATATGAATTTAGTGCCATTGTATTACCTGTAAGGTGACTGTTACTGTATATTGTCTGTGTTCTTTTCTGGTCTATGTTGCTTTTGGGCTCTCTTTGCTTAGAGGACCCGTTTCAATATTTCTTGTAGGGCTGGTTTCGTGTTTGCAAATTCCTTTAGTTTTTGTTTGTCCTGGAAGCTTTTTATCTCTCTTTCTAACTTCAATGACAGCCTAGCTGGATATAGTATTCTTGGCTGCATATTTTTCTCATTTAGTGCTCTGAATATATCATGCCAGTCCTTTCTGGCCTGCCAGGTCTCTGTGGATAGGTCAGTTGCCAGTCTAATGTTTCTACCACTGTAGGTTATATATCTCTTGTCCCGGGCTGCTTTCGGGATTTTCTCTTTGTCTCTGAGACTCGTTAAGTTTTACTATTAGATGTCGGGGTGTTGAGCTATTTTTATTGATTTTGAGAGGGGTTCTCTGTGCCTCCTGGATTTTGATGCCTGTTTCCTTCCCCAAATTAGGGAAGTTCTCTGCTATAATTTGCTCCAATATACCTTCTGCCCCTCTCTCTCTTTCTTCTTCTTCTGGGATCCCAATTATTCTAATGTTGTTTCATCTTATGGTATCGCTTATCTCTCAAATTCTGCCCTCGTGATCTAGTAGTTGTTTATCTCTCTTTTTCTCAGCTTCTTTATTTTCCATCATTTGGTCTTCTATATCGCTAATTCTCTCTTCTGCCTCATTTATCCTAGCAGTTAGAGCCCCCATTTTTGATTGCACCTCATTAATAACCTTTTTGATTTCGACTTGGTTAGATTTTAGTTCTTTTATTTCTCCAGAAAGGGCTTCTCTAATAACTTCCATGTTTTTTTCAAGCCCAGCTAGTATCTTTAAAATCATCATTCTGAACTCTAGTTCTGACATCGTACTAATGTCCGTATTGAGTAGGTCCCTGGCAGTCGGTACTGCCTCTTGTTCTTTTTGTTGAGGTGATTTTTTCCATCTTGTCATTTTGTCCAGAGGAGAATAGATGAATGAGAGAACAAAATGCTAACAGGGTACCAACGTCCCCAGAAAATATACTCTAAACAAATCAGAAAAGACCTGAAACTGAGGGAAAAGAAAGGGAAAGAAAGAAAAAAGAAAAAGATAAAAACAAACAAAAACAAAACAAAAAAAAACAATATGATCAAATATGATCAGACTGGTGCATAGATCAGTGCCACACACTAGATTTTGGGCGTATTTTGGTCTGTTAGAAGAAAGTGCCTCCCGAAATTTTAAAGAAAGAAAAACTTATATATGTATAAAAATAAGGATTAATACAATGAAGGGGTGGAATATAACTGTAAAGATGAAAAGTATAAAAGATTTTATAAAAGGAATTGATAATAAGTTGGTTGAAAAAAGAAAGAAGCAGATTTAAAAAAAAAAGAAAAAAACAAAAGGGAGAGAATGTGATCAGGCAGGAGACTCGAACAAAGCCATACACTAGAGATTTAGGGTATATTTTGATCTGTTAGAAGAAACTGTATCTCAAAATTTTAAAGAGAGAACAACTTATATATATATATATACCAAAAATAAGGGTAACTAATATGAAAGGATAGAATATGGCCCTAAAAATGAAAACTAAAAAATATTTTTTTACAAAAGGGATTGATAAGATGTTGGTTGAAAAAGGGAAAAAGAAAAATTAAAAAAAAAGACAGTTAAAAAAAATTAACTTTGAAAGACTAAAGAATCATGGTAAAAAAGCCATGGATTCTATGTGCAGTATTCCCCTAGCGCTGGAGTTCTGCCGTTCTCATTGATCGGTAAACTTGGTCTTGGCTGGCGGTTCTTGCTGATCTTCTGGGGGAGGGGCCTGTTGCCGTGGTTCCCAAATGTCTTTGCCGGAGGCGGAATTGCCTCGCCCTTGCCGGGTCCAGGCTAAGTAATCTGCTCGGGTTTACTCTCGGGAGCTTTTGTTCCCTGAAAGCTTTGCGTACAGCTTTGGAAGAAGAGAGTGAAATGGCGGCCTCCCAATCTCCACTCAGAAGGAGCCAAGAACTCGGGGTCCCACTCCTCAGTGCGCCCCCAGAAAAAAGCAGTCAATCATGTGTCCCCGGTCTCCAGCCGCACTCCGTGCTCACCCGGCCTGTGACAGAGCGTTTCTATCTCTGGCACACGACTCCGTGTGGAGTCTCCAAACCCAGCAGATCCCTGTGGTGCGCTCTCGCGCCGCTCCTCCCGCGGGAGGAAGGGGAGTCTCCCCGGATCTGCCACTTGTTGGGTCCCTGCTGGAGGAGCAGGGGCCCAGCTCTGCCACGGATCATGGTTTATGGCAACCCCGAGCTGAGAGCCCGCTCCTCGGCTCCGTCTCTGCAGCCGGCTTCCCCGTTCTGATACCTGCGAGCTCTGCCGCACTCAGGCACCCCCGGTCTTTCTGTGACCCCGAGGGTCCTGAGACCATACTGTCGCAGCAGGACTTCCACCCCCACTTAGCCACTGGAGCGACGTCCCTCAGCGGAGCCGACTTCTAAAAGTTCCGATTTTGTGCTCCGCTGCCCTGTCACGTGCCAGTATCGGCCGATGGAGGCCCCCTCCCCTGCCGTCTATCCTCCCGAATATCACCTCGGATTCACTTCTCCGCACTTCTTACCTTCCAGAAAGTGGTCGCTTTGCTGTTCAGAGAGTTGTTGCTATTCTTTTCTTTTATTTCCTGTTGAGTTCGTATGTGTTCAGAATGGTTTGATCCCTATCCAGCTGTATTCCTGGGACCAGACGAAATCCAGGTCTCCTACTCCTCCGCCATCTTGCTCTGCCCTTCCCCAAACCTAGGAATTTAAATACCTTTAAAACACATACTGATTACACTGGCCCTACAGAGAGAGAGATCAGTAAGTTCAAAGCAAATTTTAAATGCAGTGTGTGTTCTATGCAGACCTGTAGGTGTTTATTGGAACTCAGGCTGGTTTTAAAATTTAAATGGAAGAATAATGCCATGGGTTGGAGGGACAGAAACACTCATACGCTTTGGTGGGAGTATGATTTGGTTCGGCCATTACAGAACCGATTTTGCATGATCTCCTAAAATTACAGCCAGCAGAACTGCCTGTAACATGTGCAGCAAAGAATGTTCCCAACAGTGTTATTGTTAATAATCCCAAATGTAAACAACTGAATGACCGCAAACAGTGAAATAGATTGTGGAAGTCCTAAAACAGAATTCTATGGAGCAAGGAAAGGGAATGAAATAGAGTTACATAGAATATGTTATATGAAACTCATAAATATTAACACGAACAAAAGAAACAGGATACAAAAGGAAACACACCGAAGGGCTCCATGTATATAAAGTTCAAAACAGGCACACTGTGTGTAGCAGCTGCTTGAGCAGGCCTCTGGGGTGCTGGTAACGGTCTAGTTCTCAGACAGTCTTTGGATATATTCACTTTGTGATAATTCATCAAGATGTCCACTTACGATTTGTGTGCTTTTATCTCTAAATACTATACTCTAAAAAAATATTTCTGCTTCTGTATCTACAAATACAACCGTAGGACATAACATTTAAATGGCAAAGGTCTTGCAAGCACAGTATAGAAAGAATTGCTACAAACAGAAAATGCAGAAAGTTGGCAAAATAAATAAAGAGGGGTTTCACAACGGAGTGATGAGCAGGCATGTAGTTCCTAAACAGTGGTATAGCAGGAGTGTGGGGACTTCTCACCCTTCCGTGGTCTTGGCCGGAAAGGCAACCATTCCATGGATTTAGACAGCGTATTTCTCCAGGCATAGCACACAGCATGAGCTTCTTGTGGGAACTGTTCTCTTACCTCCCAAGTCCCATGAGAGCTAAGCGTGGAGCTAAGCGATGCAGAACACACGGGACAACCACATCACAGCTGAGGAACCCTTGACTTTGCCAACCCCCAATCTTAGTGGCTGCTGGGAAACCCACCCATGCTCCCCTCTAGAGAAAGAGACATTTTCTTCCTTACCCTGAAATGTAAGCAAATCTCTGTGGAGAATTTTTGTTCTCTATTTTTAATTTAAAAATAAATTATGATTGTTTCTGGTCTAATCAAACTAAATAAAGCCATTTTACTTATCTATTTTTTCTTTTTAAAACTTTTTTTAAAGATTTTATTTATTTATTTGTAAGACACAGAGAGAGAAAGCACAAGCAGGGGGAGCAGGAGAGGGAGAAGCAGGCTCCCCGCCGAGCAAGGAGCCCAATGCAGGACTCCATCCCAGGACGCTGGGATCATGACCTGAGCCGAAGGCAGACGTTTAACCAACTGAGCCAGTCAGGCGCCCCTACTTATGTATTCCTCAACTGACTTTATTCTATATGTTTGTAATTCATGGTAGACAAAGATGACCTCTCTCACACTGTTGTCTCCCATTTCTGGTCTAAAGAAATTTGTATTGCTGTAAATATTCACTGGTTAATTAATTGTCCCACATTTGGGTGGTTATGGTTTTAGTTCAGAGGTGTTAAAGTTCTCAACGTTAAGAAGGTTGAGAAAGCAGGGCTGAATTTTACCCTTATAAATGAAAAATATGTGTGTTATCAGTTTTTCCAGCTGATATAAAAGAGGATGCGAAATATTTCCTTAAATTAATAGTTGACTAAACCTCATTTGGTTAAGAAAATATTTAACTTATGAGATTTTGTTTATCTTTCATTTGCCCAATTGCCATTTTCCTGGTATAAAAGGGATGGGAAATTACAAAAAGTAGTTCAATTCTGGAGGCCAAAGCTATAGTTTTCCTTGTCCCTTGAAATTCTCACCCAGAGTTACATAGCCCTATGTGGCAAAGTCAGTGGGACTCAGTAGCTGATGCTTCCCCTTGTCTTCAGGAATTTCTCAGTGTTTGGAAAAGAGGATTCCTTAATTTGAGGCTGAACTTGTATTTATAAATAACTGGGAGATAGCAAGACATGGAAAGTAAATTGCATAAGGATGAGGAGGCTTGTGGAGAAGTTTAAGGATGATTAAACCTCTCTTTCATCTTTAAAATATAGGGAGCTCAATATGATGTACAAAATCTGTCACATTTTTCTACAGTTTAACAAGAGTGTTTGTAAACTACTGCAAGGCAGATTTACATATGAGATTTATTTCCCAGTCAAGAAGTCAGATTGGAGTCTCCTCCGATCTGTTCCTCCTCTCCCGAGCCCCACGGAACCAAGTCCTGGAAGGTGAGACAAGGGGATGGAGGGCAGGCAGTCAGGCAGACATTGGGAAGGGAACGCTGCTTGCTTTCAAACAAAAGAAGGAAAGAGGGGAGCAGAGGAAAGGTAAGCAATCTCCTTGAATTGAACATACCCAAAGACTTGAATTAAATGTCACACCTTTATAAACCCTTAATGCTAATATAAGGAGCCATTGTCTCTTTTGGGATTACAAAAGGGTTTTTCCCCCCTCATAAATTTGCACAAAATAATACACATGCTATTAAGTCCACATATTCATTCAAGCATTTGGATTATAGTTAAGCACATGGTTTAGACCCTTGAGAGCAAGGTACAATTTCACACATTGTTAAGAAAAGAAATAAGAGGTCCAAAATGGAGTCACTTGTGCTGCACCCCATGCCAGCAAAGCAAGATTAATACCTGTCCTAATTAATACCTGATCAGCACTAGTGAGAGCATGTGCCTGATAGACCCCTGCCCTTACCCTAAAGGAAGGGGATGTGGCCTGAAATAATCCTTCTGATTATGACTTCCTTGTCCCTGCCCCCTCCTGCTTATAAAAACATTCATTTTGTTCAACTGCTCAGAGCTCCTTTCTACTTGCTAGATGGGGTGACGCCCTGTCTGTGAATCATTGAATAAAGCAAATTGTAATCTTCAAATGTACTCAGTTGAATTTTGTTTTTTAACAACATCCATAATTTTTCTGTCACGTTTTCCGCAAAAAGAAAATCTCTGACAAATGGTCATACTTTCCTGAAGTGTGAAGAAAGAGAGGTGTGTGACTACTCCCTGATGTCCTGAGTTGGCGGACCTGAAGATTTTGCCTCTCCTGTGGAGCCTGGGGACTGAGACCATGACCAAGCCCTGAGACAACATGACTTGTGCAGCCAGCGAGGAAGTTGGATCAAGGGCTCAGAGGACCATCCCACCTATGCTAACCTGTTAGACACAGTTAACCAGATTCCTCTACCTCATTCTCTGAGTTCCTGATGAATTTTCTGGAAGAAGAATGAGGTAGAAAAGAAACTAATCTTGACAGAGTGTCTAGCTAGGTGCTTTACACAGGTAGTGCCTTGTATGCAAAGCTGTGCGGTAGGATGTATATGGTCCACTTTGCATGCATCCATCATTGCCTCCCCACCCAGACTCCCCTTTCTTTTGGGGATGCTGGACTGGCCATTGGCCCCAGAGCTGATAGCACCCCCAACCCCCACTGGGTCAGGGCAGACCCCTGGCTCAAGCTAGGTCAATCAGATTTTCTCTCCAGGGAGTTCTGAAACACGGGTAGGAGAAAAGGAGTCAGTTAGTTGGGGGAACAGAGCTGCAACGTCCTGTGTGGTCACGGCCCAAGCTTTCACAGACTAAAGCCAGACATTGTGAAAGCTACAAGTGAGCCAAGAGACAGCTGGCAGACCGAAGAGCAGACAAGGAATTCTACTGCTGTGCAGAAAGCAGGAACTCTGATTTTCTTGTGCATGTGGTGTGATACCATTTCCTCACCTAGAGGCCTGAGGGAGTATCTACTGAATAAAGAAGTGAAACCACCTTCTATTTATGTTAAGCAAGTGCCTTGTGTTCATAGTATAAAAGAATATATGTCCCAAACCCAGTCTGGGAAGGAATCTAATTCTGTATGATGTAATTCCCAATCTTCTTCTGGAAAGAAATTAGCATTCTTGATTTCAAAAAAAATTAAAACAATTTCATGATAAACTTTAATATTTTAAGATTTTATTTATTTGAGAGAGCACAAATGTGTATGCACAAGTGTGTGGGTGGTGGCAGAGGGACAAGCAGACTTTCCACTGAGCACAGAGCCTGATGCTGGGCTTGCTCCCAGGACCCTGAGATCATGACCTGAGCGAAAACCAAGAGTCAGATGCTCAACTGACTGAGCCACCCAGATGCCCCATATGATAAACTTCTGGGAAACCTGTCACCCACCCACTCAGTCAAGTGAGACAGAGGTGATCTTTCATCAAACATCCTTTTCTTATTATATCTGGTCTAAGCATCTAACCATGCAAGATTGCACTAAGTCTCATACTTAAATTGCCTGAAAAGTTTGCTTTAGCAAGAGCCATCAGTCATGCTCTAAGGCAGTGGTGGTCAAAACATGGTCTCACCTGGGAACTCGCTAGAAATGCAAATTCTCAAGTCCAACCCAGACCTACTAAATAGGAAACTCTGGGGACGGGGGTCCAGGTGATGCTGATCCATGGGAAATTTAAGAACCACTGCCCTGAGGGCTCTGAAGCTCCTAATGGTGGTTGTTGGATACCTTTAAGAACCACCTTTGGGCTGGGTTATGTGGGAGTGGAGAGAACCTAACCACAAACCACCCTTCCACATTCTTCTTGGTTCAAAGTGGCCTCATTCCAAAGAATCAATTATCCTAAAGATGGGGGCTTAGAAAGTGACCCAGTGAAAAGCCCACCTACTGTTTACACTGAAAACTCTGGGATTTTGTTTAGGGAGCATGACCAGTTGCTCTTCACCTGGCCCCATGGGAACCCCAAGCTGTTGGTGAGCCCTGGCTTCCCCACTGAAGAGGAGGTTGATGAGTAGACCCTGCTGAGTTCCCCTTACATGAAACATGCCCAAACAAGTCAGCAAAACTCTGATTTGCTTGCAGTTATTAGCCACAGTGATCTCCCTCTGACACATTTAGCTTGGGGATAATGTCATGTTCCCAAACAGGAGAAGTTAAATTTGACAGAGGGCAAGATAATGTCATGTTCCCAAACAGGAGAACTTAAACTTGACAGAGGGCAAGAGCTACTATCTTTCTTTAAAATGATGAGCAGGGACCGAACCTTAATAATTGGGGGAACACAAATTTGGAAAAGACAAAAATGGTCACCTCCTTTCTCGATTACTCACCAGCCCTCTCCTACCTGCATCCAGGGGATGTTGTTTATTCTTTCCTTCGTGTCCCACAGCAGCACCCATCTCCCCTAACACATCAGCATACATCATCCTTGCTTATATATTGGCTCCTTAAAAAGACTCTTTGAGGGCCAAAGCAATGATTAGTCATTTTTGTGTTCTCTTATGTTTGGCAAAATTTATATGCTAAATGAATGAGCCTTAATTAGGGCTGACTCAGATGTTTGGGTGGGAAATAGAATCAACCAGCAGATTCTAAGTCTCATTCAGTCAAACCTTCCTGACTATACAGATTTCTGTTGGATGCACACTTGTGCCCCCACCCACATCCACCCACACACACATAAACATACATCTTGATGGTGATTTCAGGTCAGTTAAGATTTCCTTTCAGTTTAAAAATGCTTCAAGTGGCAGTCATAGCTAATTGCAACAGTCCATCCAAATAGAATTAGCAAAGGAAGGTGTGCACTATGCATGTGTAGGGTCATTTCTGTTCCCATCACTCAACCAAAGAAAAATCTTGAGAATTCAAACTGCATTTTTTCAATCTTATCAGTTCATTAGGGGCTGCTCAGAAGTGTACCTTTGTGTCCTCAGCGAACAAGGGTTTGCTAAGGAAAGGAGAAGTGTCAATAGGATTGGACACTGTTTTCTTAGCTGAGTGCCCCGGCACCATTCAGGGACTTGGGGGGCCAGTTACATATAAACAGTGTAATTGCAGGGATAGCAGGAGCTGGCACAAATTAAGCTGGTGCTCAGTATGCTAATTACAATTCTCCATAATCCAAGGAGGCTGTTTGGAAAGAGAATTTAGACTTGGAGAGAATTGAAACTGGTGAGGTTAAGTGACTTGCTGGAAGGTCACATAGCTAATTAATTGGAACTTGTCTGTGTGTTTTGAATGTACAAAAAGTTTGACATACAGTATCTCATTTAATTCTCACAACAACTCTTGGGGGAGTATTTTATCACTATTATTGTCATGCTTTTGGTGGACAAAGGAAGCTCCATGGAGAGAAGTTAAGCCACAATTTGCCCAGATTCACTCAGCTAGCAAGATCCCCTGTGGTCCTGCTATTCAACATAGTATTAGAAGTCCTAGCCACAGCAATCAGACAACAAAAAGAAATCAAAGGCATCCAAATCGGCAAAGAAGAAGTCAAACTCTCACTCTTTGCAGATGATATGATACTTTATGTGGAAAACCCAAAAGACTCCACCCCAAAACTGCTAGAACTCATACGGGAATTCAGTAAAGTGGCAGGATATAAAATCAATGCACAGAAATCAGTGGCATTCCTATACACCAACAACAAGACAGAAGAAAGAGAAATTAAGGAGTCGATCCCATTTACAATTGCACCCAAAACCATAAGATACCTAGGAATAAATCTAAGCAAAGAGGCAAAGGATCTGTACTCAGAAAACTATAAAATACTCATGAAAGAAATTGAGGAAGACACAAAGAAATGGAAAAACGTTCCATGCTCATGGATTGGAAGAACAAATATTGTGAAGATGTCAATGCTACCTAGAGCAATCTACACATTCGGTGCAATCCCCATCAAAATACCTTCCACTTTTTTCAAAGAAATGGAACAAATAATCCTAAAATTTGTATGGAAGCAGAAAAGACCCCGAATAGCCAGAGGAATGTTGAAAAAGAAAAGCAAAGCTGGCGGCATCACAATTCCAGACTTCAAGCTCTATTACAAAGCTGTCATCATCAAGACAGTATGGTACTGGCACAAAAACGGACACATAGATCAATGGAACAGAATAGAGAGCCCAGAAACGGACCCTCAACTCTATGGTCAGCTCATCTTCAACAAAGCAGGAAAGAATGTCCAATGGAAAAAAGACAGTCTCTTCAACAAATGGTGTTGAGAAAATTGGACAGCCACACGCAGAAGAATGAAACTGGACCGTTTCCTTACACCACACACAAAAATAGACTCAAAATGGTTGAAAGACCTCAATGTGAGACAGGAGTCCATCAAAATCCTAAAGGAGAACACAGGCAGCAACCTGTTTGACCTCAGCCGCAGCAACTTCTTCCTAGAAACATCGCCAAAGGCAAGGGAAGCAAGGGCAAAAATGAACTATTGGGACTTCATCAAGATAAAAAGCTTCTGCACAGCAAAGGAAACAGTCAGCAAAACCAAAAGACAACCAACAGAATGGGAGAAGATATTTGCAAATGACATAT
Source organism: Phoca vitulina (assembly GCF_004348235.1). NCBI lineage: Eukaryota > Metazoa > Chordata > Mammalia > Carnivora > Phocidae > Phoca > Phoca vitulina. The sequence continues at coordinate 1,738,000 of NW_022589808.1, forward strand.
CAGATAAAGGGCTAGTCTCCAAAATCTATGAAGAACTTATCAAACTCAACACCCAAAGAACAAATGATCCAATCAAGAAATGGGCAGAAGACATGAACAGACATTTTTCCAAAGAAGACATCCAAATGGCCAACAGACACATGAAAAAGTGCTCAACATCGCTCGGCATCAGGGAAATCCAAATCAAAACCTCAGTGAGATACCACCTCACACCAGTCAGAATGGCTAAAATTAACAAGTCAGGAAATGACAGATGTTGGCAGGGATGCGGAGAAAGGGGAACTGTCCTACACTGTTGGTGGGAATGCAAGCTGGTGCAGCCACTCTGGAAAACAGTATGGAGGTTCCTCAAAAAGTTGAAAATAGAGCTACCATATGATCCAGCAATTGCACTACTGGGTATTTACCCCAAAGATACAAAAGTAGGGACCCGAAAGGCTACGTGCACCCCGATGTTTATAGCAGCAATGTCCACAATAGCCAAACTGTGGAAAGAGCCAAGATGTCCATCGACAGATGAATGGATAAAGAAGATGTGGTTATATATACAATAGAATATTATGCAGCCATCAAAAGGAATGAAATCTTGCCATTTGCAATGACATGGCTGGAACTGGAGGGTATTATGCTGAGCAAAATAAGTCAATCAGAGAAAGACATGTATCATATGACCTCACTGATATGAGGAATTCTTAATCTCAGGAAACAAACTGAAGGTGCTGGAGTGGTGAGGGGTGGGGGCTGGGTGATAGACATTGGGGAGGGTATGTGCTATGGTGAGCGCTGTGAAGTGTGCAAGACTGTTGAATCTCAGATCTGTAGCTCTGAAGCAAATAATACATTATATGTTAAAAAATAATAATAAGAAGAAGATAGCAGGAGGGGAAGAATGAAGGGGGGGAAATCGGAGGGGGAGACGAACCATGAGAGACTATGGACTCTGAAAAACAAACTGAGGGTTCTAGAGAGGAGGGGGGTGGGAGGATGGGTTAGCCTGGTGATGGGTATTAAAGAGGGCATGTTCTGCATGGAGCACTGGGTGTTATACGCAAACAATGAATCATGGAACACTACATCAAAAACTAATGATGTAATGTATGGTGATTAACATAACATAATAAAAAAATAAATAAATAAATTCCTAGGTTTGGAAGGACAGATGTCATTGAAATATTCCTTCTGTAGGGTCGTTGTTTTAAATTATGAGGTCGTGGACTCCTTTGAGAATAAAACCTAAATCTTTCTCCGCTCTAAAATGCATTTATGCACAAATGCCCAGAAAATTCTACCTGACCTTCTGAGGAGACTCACAACCAACAGCAGCCCTTCAGTTCCCGACATCCAGATCAAGGACTCCCTCACAAAGCACTGACATTAGCAGAGTAACTGTTCTCAAGAGATCTTCCAGTTCTTATTTCCTGCCTTTTCATCCCTCCTACCCCGCCCCCACTTATTTCCAGCAGAGAAAAGTTCCAACTTCCTACTTTGAAGGAGTCCTACCTCGTTACAAAGAGACCGGGGTCTGTCTCCTGCGTGCACACTTGCCATGAAAGCTGGCTTTCTTCTCCCTTGCGGGCAATCTCTTTATCACCCTCTCCTCTTCACCAACCTGCTGCCTGTGCTCTTTCAGGCTGTGTGGCTCATAATGACAACTCACACACATCCTTCGTGCCCCAGCCCGACTCTGTGCCCCCCCAGCCACTGGCCCTGTCTCTCCTCCTCACCTCCAATTTCCAAGACAGAAACATTATTCCCCAATTTCCACATTTCCAGGAGAAAAATATGTCAAAAATGTCAAATGGTGCCAAACCCCTGCATCCCTGCTCATGAGAATTACCCGGAACTCTGATGCCTGGCCCCATACCAGTCAAGTTAAATCCAGGTCTCCGGGCAGAGGCCAAGCATTGGGGTATCTTCCAAGTTTCCTGGGGTAATTCTGACGCTCAGAGAAGGCTGAGAACCAGCTGTAAAGGCCAAAGGCTGTGGCCAAGCCAACAATACAAAAAATGTTTTATCCATATGTATAGAAGAAACATGTTGGTGTGAAATGGAAGAGGGAATGAAAGTATTTCTGGAAAACCTAGAGAAGATTCATCCACAGTGGTCCATTAAATTCAGAGTACGTGGAGCAATGAGGCCCTTTCCACATACCATCCGGACCCCACTTTAGCCAAGATCAGAGACAAAAACTGAGGTCTTCAACCTCCCACTGGTTTATTGTTTCTTCTGTTTTAAAATTAAATCCTTAGGGTTAACGTTTTTGTCATTAAGATAATGCATACTCAACAAAGAGCAATTTTTTGAGTGTACATTATTCTGCATAATTTAAAATAACAAACTAAGAGTTGCTGAAAGAACTGTAGTCCTCTTCAACATTTTCCATGTCCATGGGACTCTTGCATTTTTTGTCAAATATAGTCATTATTACACTATATTAATTTAATTTTCTGCCTTTTCCCTTAAATTCTAACATAAGTGGCTTTCCTGGCTGTTATATAGTGTAACTTGAAAATATTTAACCTTGTGCTTATTTTTTAGCATTATTTTAAAACGTTTTTTCCTTAAAAAAATAACCCCACAATAAAATAAAATAACATAAAATAAATAAAATAAAATAAAACATTCTTTAGTAGGAAACCAGAGAGGAGACCCTCTCCCTCCACGTATTAAGTCTCTGTTCAGAACCACAGATAAGACCAGGGGGTTGATTTGAATCTGAAAAGCTTTTTGCTCTTTTAATTTCTCAGTATCTCACCTTCTTATTTTCTTTCTTTTCTCCCATTTTCTTAAGTTACAGGATGGGGCTGCACTAGGGCACCTGCTTCTTTCATCACCGCCCAGGGAAAGCTCATACAGCCAGCGGTCACTCCCCATTCTCCACCCTCACTCCCAGCCTCTGGCAACCACGGATCTACTTTCTGTCTCTAGGGATTTGCCTACTGTGGACATTTCATCTGAATGGAATGATACAGTGTGTAGGTCTTTTGTGGCTGGCTCCTTTTACTTAGTGTAATGTTTTCAAGGCTTACCAGTGTTGCCGCATTTATTTCTTTTATGGCTGAGTAATATTCCTCTTAAGGGTAGATGATATTTTGTTTATCTGTTCATCAGTTGATGGACATTTGGGTTGTTTCTGGTTTGGGGCTACAAGTTTTTATGTGGACATGTTTTTATTCTCTTGGCATCTATCCAAGAGGGTAGAATTGCTGGGTCATAGGGTAACTCTGTGTTTAACTTTCTGAGGAGCTGCCCAACTTCTTTCCAAGCAGCAGCACATTTAACGTTGCTACCATCATCCTTGCCAACACTTGGTATTGTGTGTCTTTTTGTGCTAGCCATCCATATGGGTGTAAAATGGCTTTTCATTGTGGTTTTGATTTGCATTTCCCTAATGACCAATGATGCTGAGCATTTTTTCATGTTTAATGGTCATTTGTATATTTCCTTTGGATAAATGTCTATTCGAATCCTTCCCCCATTGTAAATTGGGTTATTTGTCTTTTCATTGTTGAATTGTTAGATTTCTTTACATATTTTGCATATAAATATTTTATTGGGTATGATTTGCAAATATTGCGATACAGACAGACTTCATTTCATGGATGTATAGATGCTTTTTCACTTCCTTGATAACATTGTTTGCAGCACAGATTTTTAAATTTTGATGAAGTCTAAAGTTACCTATTTTTTTCTCCTATTGCTTATGCTTTTTTTTAAAAGAGATTTTATTTGTTTATTTGAGAGAGAGAGGGAGCAAGAGAGAGAGCAGGAGCAGAGGGAGAGGGAGAAGCAGACTCCCCGTTGAGCAGGGAGCCTGATGCAGGGCTCAATCCCAGGACCCTGGGATCATGACCTGAGACAAAGGCAGATGCTTAACCAACTGAGCCACCCAGGCGCTCCTGTTGCTTATGCTTTTGGTGCCATATCTGATGCCACTACCAAAGGTCATGAAGATTTACTCCTAAGTCATATTCTAAGAGTTTTGTAGTTTTAGTTCTTAGATTTAGGCCTGTGGTTCATTTTGAGTTCATTTTTGTGCCTGGTGTGATGTAGGGGGTCCAGAACATTCTGGATATTCCATCTTAATCAAGGACTTGAGTATCTATTACCAAATGAAAAATGTTTTAGATTTTTGACTACTGTAGTTAGATTTCAGTGTGGGAACTTGGGCTCATTATCCTTGAGACAAGTAACAAAAAATAACAAATTACTGCCCTTTGCAGCAAAAACAAAATAAAACCCTGATCTCTTAATTTGCTAAATATTTTCTTCTTTTTCCATCTTTAGTTCTCTCTTTCAAAATCCTTACCTTCTGTTTATTCCCCTTTTTCCCCCACTCATTTGTTGTATTGTAATATTACAAGCACATTCAAATATTAGGAAATACACACACACACACACACCCTTTGTATAAAAGGGACTGCATAAGATCAATCACAGATATGAAAATGATTTTATAAGTTCAACACAAACTCAAATATTGTACTCTCCAAATCACTCACATTTGATTTACCCCCGCTTAGCAATGCCTGGCCCATGGGGGACTGTCGATGAACGTGACTCATTGTCCTCAGAGTGGCGCCCACTGAAGCAGCGAGTGCGGGTAGAGGAGACCACTGACTGCTGGGTGGGTCTGGGGAAGGTCCCATCTCTGAGCCTGCACACGACTGGGCATAACAAGGTGACGCAGCCAAGTTCTTGACCTACAGGAAGCACTTTTTTTCCCATCTACTGCTTTGTGTCAGCAACGTTTATGCATAATCTCACCTCATCTGTACGAGAAACTGCGCAGTGGATACTTCACCAGCCCAGCTGCCTTCCTGACTCTTAGGTGAACAATTGCAGCTAGAATGAAGGCAGATCCCTCTCCCAGGCTTTCGGGGCCTTGCGTGGCCATTTGCCTGCCTCTTGCCCTGTCCTCTGCTGGCCCAGCACATCTGGTTCATTCCTGCTCCAAAGCCCATCCCGGCACCTGTCCCTGGAGCTGTTCTCTGCGCACTCTACCTAAGGCGTCCCCTCACTCTGCCATCACTCCTTTTCCTATGATCACCTTGGCTTTTCCTCATGCCTCTTGTTAATTCCTTGGTCTTCTCACTGTTTTTGGAAGGTCAGCGCATGAGGCACGGATCCTCCACTGCCTCCACAGAGCATCACACACCACACCCAGCACAGCTGGGCACGGGCAGGTGCTCATAAAATGCCGTTTAAGATCATTAACTAGTCAGGTGTTTTCCTGGGTATAAGACATACATATATATAGCCTCCCTTTGGACAAGTATGAAGCATCTTCTACCTTGGATTCCAACTGTCCTGCAGGGAGCATTGGGCACTGGTGCTGCCCCTGGCACTGAAACCAGGCTGTGCGCAGGAGGGGACAATTCAGGACAAGGAGCCAAGGAGCCACAGATGGGGAGGAGGTGGCAATCCTTTGTCCAGGGCACAGAGGGGGAACCGGTGCTGGATAACAGCTAGCCTGGCAGACCTTGGTCTGGGCTCCTGAACCTGCAAAATCCGGAGCTTTGTGCCTCGCACTCCCATCCATGTCCCGGGCAGAACCTCTCACACCGGCTGCAAGTGCATGGGGCTGGGGGGGGGTGGGGGGGGCAGAGTGCCGAGGGTCTTGAAGCCAGACCATGCCCTCACCCAGCTACCCCTGGCTCTGGGGCCAGACAAACCCCAAGAACTGTGTGTCTGTGAGTCCCCAGGTCTAAAATCAGAATACAAAAGTGCCCATCTCATAGTGTGTTGTAAGAATTAAGTCATTTCATACATGCGATGTGCTTAGGATAGCACCTAGTAGCTAACAGTGTTAGCTGTTGTCATCACACCAAGGGGAGCAGGAGGAAGGCAGGGGAAACCAGTGGTAGAGAGAGAATGCGTGCAGCTGCCTGGCTCCACTGCGCCCACCCTGGGACCCCGCACTTTGCATACAGCTGGAGCACAGACTCTCTCGACAGAAGTCCCTGAGCCAACAGGCACACCACGGGGCAGAGAAAGGAGCCACCGTTGCCAAAGCCACTGAATAAAGACTTAGCCTGCTGACAAGTGCCATGGGATTCCTTTTGTCCAGGCACACTCTCCCTCACCCCCTTTTAAATTAATCTGACTAAACTGGGAATCCAAGGCCTTTGTCCTCCTCTCAATCAGTCTCAAGTTCAGTGCTCACCTGCAGACTCTTTGGGAACTTGGTGAAAAGAAAGGTGGTTAAAGCAAAGCAACCACCCGGCCTTGCAGAGTTACAATTCAGAGAGCATTATTATTATTTTAAATCATTTTCCAAACAAAAACATTTCACAGCCTCCTTTTTTTAAAGATTTTATTTATTTATTTGATAGAGATAGAGGGAGAGCACAAGCAGGTGGAGTGGCAGGGAGAGGGAGAAGCACGCTCCCCGCTGAGGAAGGAGCCCAACGTAGGGCTCAATCCCAGGACCCCGAGATCATGACCCGAGCTGAAGGCAGCCACTTAACCGACTGAGCCACCCAGGCGCCCCTGCAGCCTCCTTCTTAAAGAAGTGGGTGTGTTTAATAGCTTAAACACACTCCGTGGCCGGGCAGCAGAGGCAGATCTGTGGGCTCCCAGGGGCTCAGTCCTCAGGATGTCAGGTGGGTGGTATGGGGCCCCAGCACCCTCATTTACCCTCATCGGATTAGCTTTCTGTCCCCGGGGAAGCTCACCCAGAGCCCAGCTGCAAATGCAAATTTATAATGAGAAAGGGTGCTGTCTTCAAACTCTATCAGCGAGCGTGAGCCAGTTTCCTAGGTGACAGGCGGTGCTGTTTTCTTGGGTAAATTCACAGGGAGGGGCAGGAGGTAATAATTAGTAAAAAAAAAATGAACCTGAGCAATGAACTAACCCTTTTTACTAAAAAGGCTGACCTCCAACAATCACTGGGAGTTGTGGACTATATTTTAACATGGCCTACCTCCCTAATCGTTCTTGCAATCAATACCATCAATTGCAGGTTTGATTGTTCACCAACTTATTATTCAATTTGTATTAGTAGGTTAAAAAAAGCACAACTGCAATTTGTGTTTTCACAAATGAGTTACATTTGCTTTCTGTGTAGCAATTAATGCTAAACTGTCAAGTTACAATAGGATAATGAGGCTTGCATGAGCATAAAGACTTCTCTTTCTCTGTCTTAGAATTACAGAGAAATAGCAATTCTTCAATAACTCTGTAAGGTTTTGGCCATTCACGCGCCTACCCAGAAATACCGCAGCTATATACAAGTACATAGCTTGCCTGCCTGCCTTCCTGCCTTCCTTCCCTTTCTCCCTCCTCTCTCTGTGTCTCTTTCTTGCCAGATATATTTATTGTCAGCATACCTTCATTGAATGTTTGCTTTGGGTCAGACACTCATTTTCAAAGACTGACATGTCCCCTGCCTTCCTTCACAATCTAGTTGGGGACACAGGCACAAAAAGTAATTATAACCCACATGTCAAGCAGCTTTCAGCAGCCTGTGGAGTCAAGAAGTTCACCTTAACGTTCACAATCCCAAATTCTTGTCCTTGCCCCCACCTCCACACAGAGCCTGGCTCCCCACGGCGTTTCCTCCCCTCCCCTGCAGCTGGCAGCTAAAGCAGGAGAAAGGAATAAATAACTGAATGAATGAAAACATAAATATGGTCCAATCAGGTGTGTCTTGATATAGGCATGAATATATTCCTGGAAATTGGTTCCATCTATTTGAGAGCACCTGTTTTAAAAGTCAGAGAGGGAGCTTACTATTTAAAGCAATCTGACAGTGAATCATTTTGCAAAGCAAGGAAATTACCATCATTTTGTAATGACCCCAATTAACCAACTTTATTTTGTTCGGATTTTCACACATCCAGACTTTTCTTAGAGTACACAGTTCTCATCATAGCCACGAGAATCATCCAGTAAGCCATGCAGAATCTGAGACTGGGGGGGGAGGGGGGAGCGGGGCAAGGTCAGAAAGCCCCAGCTGAGTCTGCCATGGCTTCTCTTTCCAGAGGCTGGTCCAGCCTGTGCAGCACAGGGGGTCAGGAGGAGCTTTCGGGAGCACTCACAGGCAGGCGAGCTTCAGGCTCTGGTTCCAGCTCCAGCAAAATCATTGTTATGCCTCTTTTGATGCTTCAGAGTCTTTTGATGCTTTAGAGTCATCTTTGAAGGGCTTCCAAATAGCCAATAATAAATCCTTGGAAGCCAAGGGCCTACTCCAGTTTCCCGTGAGGAGAGGCTGCTGGGCCTGCGGAGGGTGGGGGCAGATGCAGAGGAAGGTGTGGGGGGAGCCACGGAGGATTTGTCGGGGTAGCTGGCGGGGAAGAATGGCACCGGCCTCTCTGCAGCTCTGCCTGGCTCCCAGGGCACGGGACCTTCTCTGTGGCACCAAATGGGGGAAATTTGTTTTATTTTGTTTTTAAAGATTTTATTTATTTATTTGAGAGAGAGAGAGGGAGAAAGAGAGCAGGAGAAGGGCGAGGGTCAGAGGGAGAAGCAGACTCCCCGCCGAGCAGGGAGCCCGATGCGGGACTCGATTCAGGGACTCCAGGATCATGACCTGAGCTGAAGGCAGACGCTTAACCAACTGAGCCACCCAGGCACCCGAAATGGCGGGAATTTGAACACTCCAGGCCAGGATCTGTCTCCTCCACACAGATGCTGTATCCCCCCCACAATCTCGTTCTCCCGATGGCAGGAGATAGAGGCTGTAGGAAGTCCAGGGCATTTTCCAACTCATGGTCAGGTAAGTGGCAAACTGAAAGCTAAAATCGAAATCCATTCGAGCTCAGGCAGGGCCCTTTCTGAGATACAGTCAGTGGACGTTATGAACTGAGCTGGCTTTTTGGTCCCCAGACAGGCGAGCTCCGATCCCGGCCACCCTGTCTCCAGCCGCTGCTGCCTTTATTTACAGCCTGTGAGGAACCGGCCTCTCGGTTTGAACATGGTTATTAATATCAGCATCATTAGTAGCTCAGTCACAGGAGGCAAAGAATAAGCCCTTTTTTACTTCATGATCTAGAAGTGCCCAGACAGTCGTCAGATCAATAGGGATTTTTATCTTCAGGTCAGACTGGCGGCTGGCGGCAGCTGAGGCCACCAGGCCCATCCCTCCCCAGCTCCCTCTCTGGGACTTACTTGCCTGTCCTGGTGACATTGACATCTTTTGTTACAAAGCAGTTTATAAATGATTGTGGGTCCCTCCATGTTGTGTTCCAGCTACTTCACAAAGAAGCACTGGAGAGAGAAATTCCACGGGGCTGATGGGAACCCTTCCCTGGGCAGATCGAGCTACTCCTGCCGTTTAAGAGCAGCAAGATGTTGAAAATACAATAAAAACTGCCAATGAGAGAACATCCGCCTGGATTTTACCCCTTCCGTTTTTTAAGAGTCTTTCTCTTCTCCCCGCCCCCAAACAAATTCCGTAAGAAGACACCAAGACCAGGTGGAGACCATCATTTCAGCTTAAGGCATTCGTTCCTGGCTTTCGAATAAACCGACTCGGAGGACAGAGTGAGGACTGATTTCCCTGTGGGGAAAATAGCTAGAGCTTCCGGTGGGCCCTCACTGGGCGGGAGATTCACCCTCACAAGCAACCGCCAAGACAAGTGAGCACAGGGAGCTGGCAGGATCCTGCCAGGACTTGTAGGGCGCCTAATGGGCTGTTTCCCCGCAGTGCGGAGGGAGGCTCTGCTGGCTGGGCCCGCGGCCGAAGCCCCAGCGAAGCACAGTGGCCGCGAGCTGACTCGGCGGGTGGCTCGTTGCCACGGCAACGTGGCCGCCTCCCCGAGCCCAGCAGGGTGGGGCTCTGCAAGGAGGTAGGCCAGGCGGCTGCTAGGCTCGCACGCGGTGGAGCGAGGGGGGCGTAGTGCGCTGCGCTGTTCTGGTGAGAACTTAAAGTGTATGTAGGACTTACAGCGTTTTTTCCCTAATGAACGGAAAAATTATAAAACGTTGGTGAAGAAAGTTAATACCAACGGCAGAGAAAAGCACCAGAACACCTGAAAGGGACAGCTGCTGGGCATTCAAGGTGAAGGCGTGGCATAATGAGAACACAGTATCCTGGTGGAAAAAAATGAAAATCCTATACCCAAGGACAAAAGGCAGGGAAAAAAGGGAATTTGAACCGAGGGAGAGAGTCAATGAAAGCGTCTGAGGCAGCTCCCTCAGCCTGCAGCCTGGGGCAGTGAGTGACAGGGAGGGGCTGGGAGTGACCTTGGCAATGACAAAGCCAGGCTTCTGTTAGAAATGGAATAGCTAGCTGCAGCTGCCCTCAGCCAGGAGCACACCAAGAGTTTTACATCAGGGCGGCAGATGGCTAGAGATTTTGCACTGCCTTGAATTTAAAGTATTTCTTCCTATGAAATCAGACCTTTCTTGTAACGTGAAATGGATTTAATTTAAGTGGCAGTTTCAAGTAGTCCTCACAAATTATACCAGGCACAAAACGCACAAGAGTCAAGATGGTTTTGAGCAGGCATGCCTTATTTTTAGGTTAGGTCAAACCAGCAGGTGTTCATGGTTTTTATCGAATATGTTCTCCACGTGACCACTCTTATCCACCTGGAGAGACGTGAGCTATTCCCGGGGGGCCTGTTGGGGTGAGTAATTGGCTCTCAGTCTTGAAGTAAGAGGACTCAAGGGGCAGCCTGCCAGCAGTTGCAGACATAGGATTAAAACCTGAGTCAGGGTCATCCCTGAGAAAGTCTCCAGCCTTCCTGACTCTCAACAGGCTAACCTGAAAAGCCCTAACTCTTGAGCGATGGTGGCTAGTATTTGCTTTATAAATTCATCTGATTGAACCTAAGTGTTATTGTTTCCAAAACAGTGAAACAATGCTAACACCCTGTTTAGTGCCAGGTTGGGCTCATAGTAAAGGGTGTCATTAGCCATATGTGAAACTTCCTTGCTTTGCCAACAAATCACGTGGACCACAATTTGAAGGAATGGCTCATTCCAGAACTTGCTCTCAAACATTTTGTGACTTTCTTTGGAAGATGTGACAAAAAAGTTGTCCAGTAAAACACAAAGTCACATACCCTTTGGATTGAGTTTAACTTATGCCCTTGTTTCCTGGAATTGATCCAAGCAAGATGGTGTTGGCATCTGCTGCTCTCTGAACCACAGTCCTGGGAAGCCCCACTGCGACCAAGTAAGGACTCACCATTTTGGATTTTCTCCCTGAAGCTCTCTCTGCTCAGAGACATTGGTTCCTCTGGTGTCATGAGTTAGCATTCATATCTCTATAAGAATATTTCAGGAGAATATCCAATATATATAAAGAGCTCCTACAAATCAATATGTAAAATGCAGACAACACAATAGGAAAAATGGGCAAAAGATGGGGAAAAAGAAAAGAATTAAAACCACAATGAAATACCATTATATACCCATCAGAGTGGATAAGATGAAAAAAAAATAGGCAATTTCAACTTGCTGAGAAGTTATATTAATATGATTATAATTACTAGTTATATGTATTCGATTATTTGAATAATTATAGTATTTTATTATAAAATAATAAATTGTTATTATTTTAGTAATATTAAATACCAGCAGCTTAATTATACAGCTGCTGATAAACACACATGCTGTAAATTGGTACCAATACTGTGGGGAAATTCTTTGCCAGTATCTATTAAAGCTGAATATAGGGGCGCCTGGGTGGCTCAGTCGGTTAAGTGGCTGCCTTCAGCTCAGGTCATGATCCTGGGGTCCTGGGATCAAGTCCCACGTCCGGCTCCCTGCTCAGCGGAGAGCTTGCTTCTCCCTCTCCCTCTGCCTGCCACTCTGCCTACTTGTGCTATCTCTCTGTCAAATAAATAAATAAAATCTTAAAAAAAAAAAGCTGAATATACATACCCTGTGACCCAGTAATTCTACTCCTAGGTACACCCAACAGAAATTCATACCTGTATTCACCAAAAGAACGAACAGGAATGTTCACATCAGCCTTATTTTTATTTTTTATTTTTTTTAAGATTTTATTTGTCAGCGAGAGAGAGAGAGAGAGCGCGCACAAGCAGGGGGAGAAGCAGGCTTCCTGCCGAGCAAGGAGCCTGATGCGGGGCTCGATCCCAGGACCCAGGGATCATGACCTGAGCCAAAGGCAGACACTTAACCGACTGAGCCACCCAGGCATTCCCCAGCCCTATTTTTAATAACTGCAAGCTACACAGGATGGATAAATCTACACAGGATGGATAAATCAGTTTAGTCCTACAATGGATTACTGGACACAATGAGGATGGACACACCATGACTTGCTACGACAACACAGATAAATAAATCTCACACACATAATGTTGAGCGGAAGAAGTAACATGAAAGAGCACCTTATGAATAATTCATTTGTAGAAAGTTCAAAACCCAGCAAACCAGTCTCTGGAGTGAGAGGTTAGGATCGTGTGTAAGAGGGTTCTTCTGAGGCTTTGGTGTCACCCTTTCTTGCTCACTTCAAGAAAAGTCTATCAGCTGTGCAATTCATGATTTATGTATGTTATCCTGTGATAAAGATGATGAAGACAGGGGCGCCTGGGTGGCACAGTCACTTAAGCATCCAACTCTTGGTTTCAGCTCAGGTCCTGATCTCAGGGTCATGAGATCAAGCCCCACGTGGGGCTCCACGCTCAGCAGCGAGTCTGCTTGATTCTCTTTCCCTCTCTCTCTGCTCCTCCCCTCCTCCCTCTCTCTCTAAAATAAATAAATAAATCTTAAAAAAAAAAAGAAAAGAAAAGATGAAGATAGAATAGAGCCAAACTAAAAACCTCTGGAGAGGGCGCCTGGGTGGCTCAGTTGGTTAAGCCACTGCCTTCGGCTCAGGTCATGATCCTGGAGTTCCAGGATCGAGTCCCGCATCGGGCTCCCTGCTCAGCAGGGAGTCTGCTTCTCCCTCTGACCCTCCCCCTCTCATGTGCTCTCTCTCTCATTCTCTCTCTCAAATAAATAAATAAAATCTTTAAAAAAAAAAAATAATAAAATAAAAAAAAATAAAAACCTCTGGAGATCCTGCCCTTGAGGAGCACGTTCTGTCCAGTCCGCAGGACCGTCTTCCCTCTGGGAGCCACTGCTGGCCACCTGTTGACGATCCCCCAACTTCTGAGAGGCCCAGAGAGAACTACCTTTCTCTCCTCACCTCCTGTTTACCTCGCAACGGCCTCACCAAGAACTCTCTCTGCCTGACCCCAATTGACAAGGAGAAACCAGGGGAGAGTTAGTATCCTTTTCTTACATCCTAAACCTAATCATTACCTAACGCCATCATATGGCACGAGAAATCATGCTTTATTTCCAGGTGGTATAAGCTAGATCATAACTCTTCAAGGTACTCTTGCCAAGGTTCCATACTTAGAAAATTCATGATGGGGGCACCTGGGTGGCTCAGATGGTTGAGAGTCTGCCTTCGGCTCGGGTCATGATCCCAGGGTCCTGGGATCGAGCCCCGCGTCAGGCTCCCTGCTCAGCGGGGGGCCTGCTTCTCCCCTTCCCTCTACTTCTCCCCCTGCTCATATTCTCTCTCTCTCTGTATCTCTCTATCTCGAATGAATAAATAAATAAAAACTTTAAAAAAAAAGAAAATTCATGATAGTGTCCACTCAAATTCTCCCTCTCTTTTTCTCCTTCTCAGAAGAGTTTATATATTTCCAGCCCCCTTGTTCCTCACGCTGTACCTGACGTTGTGGTGTCCTCTCTAAAATTCTTTCCCGGGCGCCTGGGTGGCTCAGTTGGTTAAGCGACTGCCTTCGGCTCAGGTCATGATCCTGGAGTCCCGGGATCGAGTCCCACATCGGGCTCCCTGCTCGGCAGGGAGTCTGCTTCTCCCTCTGACCCTCCCCCCTCTCATGTGCTCTCTCTGTCTCATTCTCTCTCTCTCAAATAAATAAATAAAATCTTTAAAAAAAAATAAAATAAAATAAAATAAAATAAAATAAAATTCTTTCCCATCAGCAGGGGGTATGCCACCTTGTGGAAACCAGTCCCCTGGCTATTCCTTTCATGCTGTTTGAATTCCTTACCCATCACCCCTTGGCTGAGTCCCCTCCCTTTTCCTCACCTGCTCCTGCCATATATGCCCACAGCGAGGAGTCCCGATCTCAGTGTGGTCCAGGGCCACAATTTACAAAGCAAATTGCCAAATCGATGTAGAGAATAAAATAGTTTTTTGTCTTCCTTGAATGACACCTAGATAAAAACCAAACAATAAAGGTTATGGGAAGAATTATCTTTAAAACTACCATTATACTCTGTCCACCTCTAACACTTCTTTGTGCATAAAAATCTTCACTTTGGATTTAGGAAAATTCCCCTGAGTTCAAATTGAATTCATTAGGTCAGTTCAAATTACTGCTAAAATGTAGGGCATAATTTTAAAGATTTACTTCCCTTTTCTAAGTTATACCATCTTTTCAAATAATGCCTTTCGTATATGGTAGAAAACATTAAAATAACAAAGACTCCAATTTAGAAATAATGCTGCTATTTGTAAATGTTATTTTAACCTGCAGGGTTTTTTTCTTTATCGTTAGTGCTCTGGTTCCCCCTGATGGACAGTTTGCATTATTGCAGAAGCGATTTTATTCCAGGACCCCTAAGATATTTCATTGTTTTATAGTCCAAGTAGTTTCCCTAGGGGTTTGAGGTGGCTTAATTAATATACACACTATAATATAGTGGGGGAAAAATAAATTGAGGCTTACAATGTCTTCAACAACAGCCCTTCACTAAAGGTAATAATGGGTTCCACAAGAGGTTTCCTCTGGTTGTTCCAATGTTAGTTGAAGGCATGACTTCAAGCACAGTGAAGACAATTCCAGGAGTCAAGACGATGGGTTTCTTCACCCAGCTCTCCTATGAGCTGTCTTGACCTGGGGAGTAATATGAAAGAAAGGAATAGAGAATGTGACTTTTGAACTCTGCATCACAGAATTTTTGATAGAGTTGAGCAGCAGATACTTGAAACTTGTTTTCAATTTCAGCAGCTTGGAGTGTGGGAAATTTGTGGAGCTGATTGAGAACAATCCATATGTTTTTAAATCACTAAGCAGATGGGAGGGCTGCCTTCATTTTTGGTGGAAAATAAAAAGCCAATGAAAATGCTAGACTGAATGGATGGCCATACAACGTCATTCTTGGTATTTGATTCATGCTCAATCACTAAATACGTCTTCTATTGGCTTTTCTAAAATAGGTTGTGGTAAGGTATTTTTGGATCCTTCGTGGGGGAGATGGAGAAGGAAGTGACTTTTCCTCTTCTGTTTTCTTCTAGGATATTTGTAGTTCCAAGTGTCACATTTAGGTCTGTGATCCTTTTTGAGTTAGTTTTTTGGGTAGGGTGAGAGGAATAGATTGAGGTTCATTTTTTGCATAGGGATATCTAATTGTTCCAGTACCATTAATTGAAAAAAACCTTATTATTTCTCCATTGACTTGCCTCTTTCTACATTTGGTAAAAATCAATTCACCATATATGTGTGGGTCTATTTCTTGACTTAATTCTGTTCCACTCATCTATATGTCTATCCTTCTCCATCATGTCTTGACTACTGTAGATTTATAGTTAAATCATGAAATCAAAAAGTGTGAGCCTTCTAATTTTGTTCTTCTTCAAAATTGCTTTGACTACTCCAGTTCATTTGCTTTTACATATGAAGTTTAGAATTAGCTTGTTGATTTCTACAAAAACTTCTTTAGGGATTTTTATTAGATTGGCATCAAATCTATAGATAAGTCTAGGGAGAGTGGACATCTTAACAATTTTGAGACTTCTAATCCATAAAAACAGTAATCTCTCCATTTAGATCTTTTTTTTAATCAAGATTTTATAGTTTTCAGCATACAGATCTTGCATATATGTTGTTAGATTTGTATCTAAGAATTTCTTGGCTTTTCTGGGGAGGGGTGCTATTTAAATGGTATTATAAAATTCAATCTCAAAATGTTTATTGCTAATAAATAAAAATACAACTGATTTTTGTATATTGACCTTATATCTTGTAACCTAGCTAAAGTCTATTATTAGTTCTAATAACTGTTATAAATTCTCTGTGAATTTCTATGTAGACAATCATGCCATATGTGAATAGAGACAATTTTCTTTATATTTATTTCCTTTTATTCCTTTTTCTTGCTTTATTGCAGGCTAGGACATCTAGTATGACACTAATTAAAGAACAAACATCCTAATTTTAGAGGGAAAGCAATCAGTATTTCACCATTAAGTATGAAGTTCTTTGTTGGTTTTTTATAGGTGACCTTTAGCAAGTTGAGAAAGTTCCCTATTTCTTTTGAATGAGTTTTGGCAGTTTGTGTTTTCAAGAAATTCATTCATTTTGATTTAAGTTATTACAATTTTAGGCATAGAATAGTTTACGGTGTTTCATTATTATTCTTTTAATGTCTTTAGTGTCTGTAATGGTGTCTCCTCTTTCAGTACAAATACGGTAACTTGTGTCTTTTCTCTGTATTTCTTGATGAATTTGGCTAGAGGTTTATCAATTTGTTGATCTTTACAAAAATAGTTTACCCCCATTTCTTTAAAATATTTATTGTGATAAAATATATATAACATAAATTTACCATTTTAACTATTTTTTAAAAGATTTATTTATTTATTTTAAGGAGAGAGAACACGCAAGAGGAGGGAAGGGCAGAGGGACAGAGAGAGAATCCCAAGCAGACTCTGTGCTTAGCACGAAACGCCATGTGGGACCCGAGCCCACAACCCTGAGATCATAACCTGAGCCAAAATCAAGAGTCGGATGCTTAACCAACTGAGACACCCAGGCGCCTCCCATTTTAACTATTTTTAAATGTACAGTTTAGTGGCATCAAGTACATTCACATTGTTGTGCAGCCATCACCACCATCTAATTCCAGAACTTTTTCACCCTCCCCAACTGAAACTCTGTACCCACTAAACATTATCTCCCTGTCCCCCTTCCCCCCGGGCCCTGGTAACTGTCATTCTACTTTCTGTCTCTATGAATTTGACTATTCTAGGTACTTTATATAAATGGAACAATTTATTTGTCAGTATTTGTCCTTTGTGACTGGCTTATTTCACTTAGCATAACGTCTTCAAGGTTCATCCATGTTGTAACATGTGTCAAAATTTCCCTCCTTTTTAAGGCTGAATAATATTTCATTTTATGTATATATCACACACCACATTTTGTTTATTCATTCATCCATCAGTGGGCACTGGGTGGGTTACTTCCACCTTTTGACTATTTCCAATAATACTGCTATAAACATGGATGTACAAAATATCTGTTTCAGTCCCTGCTTTCACTTCTTTGGGCATAAACCCAGAAGTAGAATTGCTGGATCATATGGTAATTCTATATTTAGTATTTTGAGGAATCACCACACCATTTTCTACAGAGGCTGCACCATTTTACATTCCTACTAGCAGTGCATAAAACTTGCAATTTCTCCACATCCTAGCCAACATTTGTTATTTTGGTTTTTTGATAATAGTCATTTTAATGGGTGTGAAGTGGTATCTCATTTTGGTTTTGTGTTGCTTTTCCCTAATGACTATTTTTTGTCCATTTTTAAATTGGATTGTTTGCTTTTTGTTGTTGTTGAGTTGTATGAATACAGTTTTTGGTTTATTGATTTTTTTCCTATTATTTTTATGTTCTTGATTCATTGATTAATGCTTCATCTTTATTATTTGCTTCCTCTTCTCACATTGAGGTTAACTTGCTTTCCCCTCACACCTACTTTCTTAAAGTGAAAACTTAGATCAGTTACCCAAGACCTTCTCTCTTTTCTAATATAAGCCCTTAATGCTTTAAATTTTCTTCTGTGTACTACTTTAGCTACCTTCCACAAATTTTGATATGTCGTATTTGCATTTTCATTCAATTTAAAACATTTTTAAATTTCTCTTTGACTTCTTTTTGACACATGGGTTGTTTATAAGTGTTTTGTTTATTTTCCAACTATTTGGAGATTTTACAGATATTTTCTGTTATTGTTCTAGTTTAATTCAGTTATGGCCAGAGAATATATTGCATATGATTTACTTCTTTTTAAAACATTTATAGTTTGGGGTGCCTGGCTGGCTCAGTTGGTGGAGCATGCAACTCTTAATCTCAGGGATGTGTGTTCAAGCCCTGTGTTGGGTGTAGCAATTACTTAAAAACAAAATCTTGTTGAAAAAAAATTTTTAAGTTTGTTTGTTTATTTATTGAATCTCTACACCCAACGTGGGGCTTAAACTCATGATCTCAAGATCAAGAGACACATACTCTTCTAACTGAGCCAAGCAGGTGTCCCTGATTTCCTTTCTTTTGAATTTATTAAGGTTTGTTTTATGGCCCAGAATATGATCTATGTTGGCAAATGTTTCATGTGCATTTGAAAAGAATGTATGTTCTGTTCTTGGATGGAGTTCAATTAGGTCAAGCTATTGTTTAGGTCTTTGATAACCTCACTGATTTTCTGTCTGCTTGTCCTATTGAGCATTGAAATCTAACTACAATTGTGGATCTGTTTTTTCTCTCCTTTCAGTTTTACCAATTTTAGCCTCATGCATTTTGAAACTCTGTTGTTAGGTGCTTGCAAGTTGAGTAAGTGAATTGATTCCTTTATCATTATATAATGCTCCTCTTTTTTCCTAATGTTTCTTGTTCTGAAATCAACTTTTTCTGATATTAATATAACCAGGCCAGCTTTCTTTTGATTAGTGCTTTCATGACATAACTTTTTTTTTTTAAGATTTTATTTATTTATTTGACAGAGAGATAGAGAGAGAGCACAAGTAGGCAGAGCAGCAGGCAGAGGGAGAGGGAGAAGCAGGCTCCCCGCTGAGCAGGGAGCCCAATGTGGGGCTCGATCCCAGGACCCTGGGATCATGACCTGAGCCGAAGGCAGCCGCTTAATCAACTGAGCCACCCAGGCGCCCCTCATGACATAACTTTTTACAATCTTAACTGGTATTTGTCATATTTAAAAATGTGTTTGTTGTAGGCAGTATATAGTTAGGTCTTGCTTTTTTGTATGACAATATCTATCTTTTAATGTGTAGGTTTAGGCTGTTTATAGTTAATATAATTATTAATATGGTTGGAATAAATTTCACCATCTTGATAGTTGTTTTCTATTTATGTTTGCTTTTAAAAGATATCTAAAGGCAGGGCTTGTGCTATAATCACACTAGTGATTTTTAGGAACTATAATGACTATAAGAACACAAGCTTTTTGGGCCATCTTCCCCTTGGCAGGAAGTCAATTGCCCATTGAGTTGTTAATACAAATAGATAAGGAACAGGTTACTATATATTTAAATATATACTATATATTTAACCCAAAGTGTTACTAAATCTTTTCAGAGACTGTGAGAGAAGGCAGCAATGAGTCCAAAGATTTGCGGTTTGGTCTTAGCTCTACCCCCTGCTAGCTCTGCAGATCTGGACAAGCTTCTAATCTCCTTGAGGCTCAAATGGATGAAATAATACCAGCAATTGGAGGAGCTATCTCTGAATCTTGGGTAGAGCCGGGGAAAAAGATCTCTCCACTTGGGGAAAATTATTAGAAAATAAAAAGTTTGATAAAGCTATGACAGTAATAGCTGATTACTGAGTATTTGCTGCATGCCAGGATTCCTTCTAGGAAGTACACAGATATTCACTCATTTAATCCTCACAACAACCCTATGAAGTAGCCAGCATCTAATATTATCCCCATTTCTCAGATGAGGAAACTGAGGCACACAGAAGCTAAGTAATCTGCTAAATGATAATGCAGCTAGCTGGCAGGCAGTCTGATTGAGATTCGAACCCATACGACTTGGCTTTGGAGACCATATTCCTGACCGCTGTGCTCTACTATTGCTCAGGAAGTGGTCTTACTGGAAGGGCCACCCAGACACTGTGTGACATCAGGGGGCACGCTCAGTGCTCAGTGCTGCAGAGACACCAAGCATGTTGATGCTTGTCCACCAGGTTTAGCACCAGCAGGTTGTTGGTGACATTTTTGTGGAGAACCGTGTGGCAGTGACCTGTGAGGTGAGCCCAACGGGTGAGAGCACAGAGAGCGAGTGTGACTGGCTCCTACAAGAAGATGAGCTTCGGAGAGACGTGGGGCTCCAGCTGGGGACAGAGGAGAGCCTTCCCAACGGGGAGATCTGCTCATTTGGGCCCAGGAGACATGCCGGCTGCAGGGGAGAACTGGAACTCACAGGAGAGAGGGACACTAGGTGGCAAATGGGACTCGTCCTGGTGCTCAGGGTTCTGTGTGGGAGGAGGCCCCGAGGCACCTCTGTCCCAGCCTGGCGGAAGCCACACAGGGAAATGCAAATTTAGCCCAGTTGTCTCTGCTCTCATTTTCTTTCTGACCCTTCTCTTCCCTTATTTTCATGAAGCCCCTGCAGGTGCCCAGTGCCTTCCCCCTCCCAGCTGTCTCCAGTTCTTTGTACTTGTTGGATGATGGATTATGCTTTGATGGGAATCCAAATGAACAGGTTTCGTATATTAAAACTTTCTGCTTTGAATCATGGAGTGAACAGCTTCTTTTCTGAGTTTAGGGCATTCCAACAAATTAGGGCAGAGGTCCTTTCATGGGTGGGAGGGCCCCTGAGGTAACCCTAGGCTTCACTAGCTGACCCGGAGGGTAAAGCTTAGGAGGCCTCAGGACTGAGACACACTGGGACCAGTGTCTTCCTGGGAGACCTTCAGGACTGGCATCCCTTATTTGTCTTACAAACCCTACGTTCTTCTCTGATATAATGGAATGTAACCTATTTTCATCACAAGCCATCTATTGAACATATTTGGACTAGCATCAGAAAGGTCTGTGATTTCTTTAAAGAAAGAAATCTAGTAAAATCTAGGGATTCTGTTGTTAAGTGTTGCCCACCGAGATCTAAACAAAGCTCTCACGGCTTTGGGAGCACCTGCTGTCTTTGCTGGGTATGCACTGTGAGGAACTTTCCATCCCACTGGACATGTGCGGTGAGTCGTTTTCACCTATAGCAGATGAACTGGGGCTGTTTACCCTCTCGGTTTGTTGAACGGTTGATTTAAGCCATAGGAACGAGGTTGGCTGGTCTACAAATAGATCAGACTCATCAGCTTCCTCTTGCTAAAAATACGAAGGCAGATTTTTCAGAACTCTTTTCAGTAACCATTGTAAATGTATTGGACCAAGACATGCTTTACTTTTTTTGTATGCAGGCAGACAGTTCAACTGTATTTCCAGTAATTACCTTCTATCATGAGAACAGGCTTCATCAAACATTTACAAGAAGGAGCCAAGTGTTTAGGAAGCTATTGGAATTGCTAACAGCGCATCCTTTACTACGTAGCCTTTTTCCAGAGGTTCCCCTGGGTTTTTGAATACACTGCCTGGCCAACAGTCTATAGTCAACTCATTCTTGAGGGCGAGGGGAAGAGTATCCTCCCACCTTCCCCCACCCCGGCCTTGGCTTCTCCCTCTGCTTCCCCAGAAGTCTATTCATTGTTTAATGGTGTCCCTGTGTCTCCTGCATTTGAATTCAAGGGCGGAGACTGTCCCATTTATCTGTTGTCCCCCCTCGAGCACCATGGCACAGGGCCTTGCATATAGCAACCACCCAATACATTTCAACTCTGCCAACTACAGTATTGCAACTAAATAACAGGCTGCGTATCATGTCCTGACCACCCTGAATTGCAATTTATCAGCGCAGTTATAACATCGAGGTGATAAATAATCTGTACAAGTACTCTCTCTCCCCTGAGAGTTGCTCATGGAAAACAAAACAAAACAAAACAAAACAAAACCTACTAATGTTAGGTATATTGTTTACGGCTAGAGACAAGCTGGGCTAAGCTTGTGTTTTATTGTGTCATCAATTAATACCAACCCTTGGTTTTAACATTCAAATTTGAACCATTAAGCAAAACCACCTGCCAACTTGAAATAAGCACCATGATGGAGAAGGCAGAAGAAAGTGATGAGGATTTTCACACACACAACCACCGTGTCATTCCCCTACTGTGTTCGAAGTAACCGACTCAGTTAACTCTCTACGAAGTAGGTGAAATCCAACCTCGTTTTAATATCTACTCCACAGACAAGTGATAGGATTTTGTGGCCTTAACAAAATCTACAAATCTTGGGGCGATAGGTGATTTTTATTTGTACTTCCTCAGACTTTGTTCTTCTCTGTCTACATGGACAACTAAAAATTCATTTTACACCGGTCTCTCTACTCATCTCGGTTTCTGAGAATCAAATGAGCACTCATCTAGGACAATGAACTATAAAAACATAATGCATTATTTACAGCTGTTTTTCAAAAGGAGAGTCCTTTTTAAAAATCAAGACAGATGGCATTGAGTTTCAGTTTCTCACATGATGGACCATCCCGTGGGCAAGACGGGCCACGAGTCAAGAAAACTCACAAAGTTGGCATTGAATCACCAGCCCCTAAAAGACTGTGGAGGATTGTAGTATAGAACACCGTAATGTCCTCGTCACACTGTCTAAAATCCTACTGACTATAGAGAAAAACCTTAGAAGCACACTGGAAAACTAGAGCTGGGAAAGCATACTGGAAAACTAATGAAAGAGCTATAAACCACACAAAGATATCTTGCAAACTCCTACCTTTAACCCCGAAACTACGCTACTGAACAAGGGCTCTTTTGTTGATACTACAGCGGACAGGCACACATGCAGGAGCGAATATAAATATAAAAGGCCACAGAAGTAGCCACAAATGCCCATGGCAAACAAACTTTTTTTCTTACTCATCCTTGAGCATGTTTCCCGAGACCACTCCCAACACCGTGCCCTCTAGCGGTCAGAAAAACAGATGGAAATCAGGCATTTTTTTTTTAATTTTTTAAATTTATTTTTTAAAAAAGATTTTATTTACTTATTTGTCAGAGAGAAAGAGAGAAAGAGCACATAAGCGGGGGAGCAGCAGGCAGAGGGAGAAGCAGTCTCCCTGCTGAGCAAGGAGCCCCTTGTGGGACTAGATCCCAGGACCCTGGGATCATGACCTGAGCCAGAGGCAGATGTTTGACTGAGCCACCCTGGCAACCGCAGGCATTTTAAAACAGGGATTCACTATGGGAAACTGGCCACATCATTTTTTTTTCAAACTTCATTTAAAATTTTTTTTTAATTTAATGCTCAACTTTTATTTTTTAAATTTAATTTAGTGTATTATAAGTTTCAGAGGTAGAGTTTAGTGATTCATCAGTTGCAATAATACCCAGTGCTCATTACATCAAGGGCCCTTTTTAATGTCCATCACCCAGTTACCCCATCCCCCCACCCTCCTCCCCTCCATGAATGGATAAAGATGTGGTATATATACAGTAGAATATTACTCAGCTATCAGAAAACGAAATCTTACCATTTGCAACGACGTGGATGGAACTATGCTAAGCAAGGGTGTTATGCTAAGCAAAATAAGTCAGAGAAATACAATTATCACATGATCTCACATGTGGAATTTAAGAAACAAAACAGAGGATCATAGGGGAAGGGAGGGAAAAATAAGACGAAATCAGAGATGGAGACAAACCATAAGAGACTCTTAACTATAGTAGCCACATCATTGTTAAAATGCTAACCCAACAAAGAGGGAACGCTGAGGTAATCCCTGACAGACAACTGAAGGAGGCATAGTCTGTCAGCGCTGAGGGCAGCAAAAAAGAAGAGTGTCACCCAAACTTCGGAGCTCAGAGAAAGGTCCCCTACCGGCCTGGCCCAAGCTTCTGAGGGCGCTGCCAGCCTGGCAGGTGCTGATGCTGAGCAAGGGCAGGACCGCTGGGCAGACGGACATCTGAGGAGGGGTCAGCAGGGGCTGGGGCCCAGCAGGCAGGACACTGACCCACCCCAAGGCTGCTGTTGGTACGTGCGGTGCTGGGAGCTGGGGGCTGACAGCAACAGGAAAATGGCAAGCAAATCCCTCCTCTTCTCCTTCCCAGTCCCTCAAGTCTCTCCTATCAGTTGGTTTAAGAGGAACAGGAGGGTCTGGTGAATGGTCCAGGGTTCTAGCCCCGCATCAGAGAGCAGAGCCACAAGGGAAGGTGTGGCAGTAACAGGTCACTAATTCACACAACCCGTGACTGACCCTTGGATGGTAAAAGGTACAAACAAGAACATTTTCTTGAGGACAGTATATATTTAACTGTTGTAAAGTGTACAGTTAAATAACACTAAGCACATTCACATTGTGTATAACCATCACCACCATCCATTGCCAGAACTTCTTCATCTTCCCAAACTAAAATCGTCCCTATTAAACACTAACTCCTCATTGCCCCTACTCCCAGCCCCTGGCAACCACCATTCCACTTTGTCTATGAATTGGACGACTCTAGGTCCCTCATATAATTGGAATCTTGTCCTTTCGTGCTTGGCTTACTGCATTTAGCACAATGTCCTCCAGGTTAGTCCACGTTGTGGCGTGGGGTCAGAATTTCCTTTAAGGTTGAACAATATTCTGCTGTACACCTAGACCACTTAGGTTTACCCACTGATCTGTTGATGGACAGGTGGTGTGTTTCCCCCTTCTGGCTATTGTGAATAATGCTCTGAACACCGGTGTATAAGTATCTGTTTGGGTCCGTGCTTTCTATTTTTATTTTGGTATGTACCTAGAGGCGGAATTTCTGGGTCATACTGTAGTTCTATGTTTAACCTTTTGAGAAGCAGCCTGGCTGTTTTCCATAGTGGTGGATGCTGTATTTTTCTTACCTAAAATGCTCAAAAGATTAAGATGCAGAGTTTCTGAAAAATACTGTCAGATGTACAATTTGTAATTACACAAATAAATGTGGCAACTCTACTGTCATTCATAAATACAAAATTTTATTTGCACTTCATTAGTGTAGAAAGACCACAATGCTTTTCATATCACAACACTCAAGACACACCAAGTTATTCAAATACATAATTACTTATTTACCTTGACTAAACAAAACAGTGCAGTTTAATAAAAGATATACCAAAGATAGAGTTCACAAATTCATTATCAGACCCCCCCCCCCCAAAAAAAAGAACACAGTCTAGGCTTAATAGGAATAAGCTTCACCATAAAGGGGAAAAGTTTTATCATTACAAAGGTATAGTATGTTTAGGTAAATACATGTATGTTCTTTGATATAGTAAAATGTATCTCTTTAAAATTCCTTTAAACAGGATTTGTTTAGGACAGCAGCGTTGTTTTAAAATCTTCTATAGTTTCAAAAACACTTCTTTCTTTACTGAATCTTTGTAGTTCTTAAAAGCACAGGGTATGTCCATTAGGAAACCATGAGAGAGATTCTGCAGCCTCAGACCAAGTCAAACCCCTACTTTCTACCTAGTAGTACTCTACCATGACATAACATTAATAAATACCCTTCAAAGACAGCTATGAACAGAGCTTTGCTTTGTGGCAGAAATACTCCCATTACTTCAGAGATGCTACGGCTGGGGGAAATGTCTTGTAAATAGAGAAAAAGCACTTATGATAGCTTTATCTTTTTTCCCAAAGAGTCTTTAGTTTTACAAATTTTCTTTAAAACAGTAAGCAAAGCACCACTTTCTTTCTTCTTATCAGAATATCTTCTGTCCTCATGATATAATTAACGAGGACAATTACATTATTTATTTCAAGAAACATTATACCTTTCATTTCTCCCATTCTTCATATTAGAAGTACTATGTTTCCCAGTGTATGTACACTAGATGCTGGGATAATGAATGAAATATAATAATTTGGAGGGAAATATGTAATTTATAACCAAAACTTACCCAGGATTGCATATTTGCATATTTACAAGTTAGTGTATAGCTCTGACTTGGATTACAAAGTGCGAAAGGAAATTGTCAAAATGATTGTAGTGCAGAAGAGAACATTTTCCCCTTTCCAGGAATCATTTCCACTTTGTCTCCAAAGTAGCAAATCAACAGCATCGAACGTGTGGTCTTGGTGGAGGCAGTTCTGGTGGGATCTCAGGTTCTGGTTGTAACGAGAGGATGCTATTGGACAACTCATTCCTTAAAATATCCAGAGGCATCTTAAGGATAAAGGAAAAAAAAAAACAAATACATTTAACCATGCAATGTATATGGAAGTACTCTGCAGATAACACAATTATGTATGAGCAAAGTATTTTTACATAAAGATTTCCAATCATCAATGTTTAATTAGATGTTCAAATATTAAGCCAAAACAATGAAAACCAGATTCAGGGCATTCTGTGTCACACACAAACACCAGCCAGTGTGCATCATACCCTATGATAAAAGAAACCAGATGGATCTATCTCATAAACATGTATTTTCACAGAACCTAGTAATAATGGAAATTTAATGCATTAATACAGGGGGAAAAAATGGTTCAGCATTCTCAGGGGTAATATCATCACTAAGGGAAAAAATAACTTCTCTTAGCAATTATATAAACAATCATTTTATTAGAAGCTTCTGAATTATGTTTGAATTAACAGATTATATGTAGTAATAACATAAACTTAAGGAAAGGTCTTATTAAAAAAAATCTTTGAATTTAAGCCTACAGATGCTTGAAGAAACTGCTGTTCAACAAAGCTGTCTAGCAATTTTCCTGCAACTTAGCATCACGGAAAGGCCTGGGGAAGGGAACCAGGCCCCACTGGGGAGTACAGCACTGAGGGTGAGGCAGGGCCCAGGGGCTCCCTCCTCACTGAGACACCTGAATGCTCCACGAGGTCCCCACCACCTGTATTTATCTTAATTCTTGTGGGAAAAAGGGAAAAGAACAAAAGCAAATGTCAAATAAACATGGCCCGTTGTTATACCTGCTCCAGTCACTTCCACCAAACGATCTTCAGGGCTCAGCACATCTACTGGACACCAAAACTGGACACAGAAAGGCCCTGGGCGGACACGGTGGCCGCCACAGAGGAGGCCTCTGGCCAAGACAGCCACCTCACCTGGTTCTTCACCTCTGAGTAAGTACCCTGCCCACTTTTTAAGTAAAACATTCTCAACCAAAACATCATAAAGCGAACAATGGGTTTCACATGAGATATTTGCCTGGTATCATTATTTTACCTTTTTCAGAATGTCATCAACAAGCTTCAGAAATATCTCGTCCACGTTGAAGTTGTCCTTGGCACTCGCTTCACAGAACCGCATCCCGGTTATCTGCTGTGCAAACTAAGAACACAGATTCATGTTTTCTGTGGGGGTGCCACCCGGTGGAGCAGGTGGCCAGGGGGCCTGTGACTGAGGGAATCACAGCATTTGGGCTCCTGCTTGAAGGGAGGGGTGGGCCAGGTTTGCAAAGCCCCATGTAAGCTCAAACACAGAGTTCGTGTGTGCAGCAAACCCCTACGTGGTAAGTAGGCAGGTGGGCAAACCATGGCATGGTGAGTAAGTAACAACACGAAAGTAAATTCCAGAGGTGATGTGCAGAGGGGAAGTTCAAGTTTCCAAAATTGTAATGCATCTGACATTTACAATGTGAATATCACAGATTCTCCAAAGAAGGTTACAATACCCCAGAGCAAATCATGGAAGCAATTTTACGGCTTAAAAAACATTTCTCTGTAGGGAATTTCGGGTTAGAGAATTCGGTATATACTGATATACTAATGTTCCCCCACTCTGTTTCGAAAATGCTTAAAACTTCCTGTCTTTTAAATCCAAACAAATGAGAAGGATGTGACTCTATAATTATTTCCTAATTTAAAAAATTTACTTAAAAAAGTCTCACAATGGCGGACTGCACAGCGTGTGGACAGTGACATCCCTTCTGCTCCCCGTTTCTCTCACCTTTTCACCTTGCTGCCTGGTGATTTCTCGGTCAGTTTCACAGTCCAACTTATTTCCAACTAAGAGAAGTTCTGCATCTTCTGAAGCATACTGTGGAATTTTAAAAGAAGCTGCATTTCAAAGGTGGGCACTGTCATATCCTGACAGGAAACGTAAACCACTCTGTTGCTTTGCGTTCATTTTGTGTTCATCCACTCCGCACATCTCAGCATTGGCCCTATCCCAGGCAGGACCGACTCAGGTGGGGTGTGAGACAGTCCTCACGGGGCTCAGGGCTTTAGAGAGCGATGCGGTAACAAGCATTATGAACCCACAACATTCTGGGCCTTTCACCAATAATTTCTAAAAATCTATTCTAAGCAAATGAATTACATCACAGGCAAAGCCCTATACTTAAAATGGTCATCAAATGAAGAAAGTCCAACAAAATAGATGGAGAATGAAGTAAGTTAAGGTACCTAAAAAGAATGCAGCCATTAAAAAAAAAACCCAAACCACCCATGCTTTGGAAGAACATTCAAATGACACAGGAAGGCTGGCATGACAGAACATTCAGTGAAGCAGGCAGGCTC
Organism: Phoca vitulina; assembly: GCF_004348235.1. Taxonomy (NCBI): domain Eukaryota; kingdom Metazoa; phylum Chordata; class Mammalia; order Carnivora; family Phocidae; genus Phoca; species Phoca vitulina. Next base: position 1,766,298 of record NW_022589808.1, read on the forward strand.
TGAAACCACATGGAATATGGATTGAATTTGGTTCTTCAGAACAGCAAAAGTATACATTTTTAAATTCACTTTTGTGCTTGACTTTCCAAATTTTCTATCATGACAAGATATTATTATAGTCAGGAAAAAAGTTAAGCTACATTTCTAAGTTAAAAAAAAATATATAGCCACAGTAGGATCTCTCCTCAAAAAGACTGAACTCTCTTGAGTAACTCATTTAATTTTGTGTATTCTAAACAATGACTTGAGACAGGCTGCAGCAAAAGGCACCTGAATGGTGTGACCTTGGCCAAGTTACTCAAGGGTCTCAGTCTCCTTCTCTGTGTGGAGTATGGTAGCAGAACAGCACCCACCTGATGAGGCTGCTGCAGAGCAAGCATGGGAAGTACTCAAGAAACGAGAGCACTTATTCACAAAAAGGTAAAAAGCAAAAGTATAAAAGGGGGGAGAGCGTTCGATCTCAAGACCTCAGGAGATCCACAAAGTGAGTACCTCACGGGGCCCTGAGGCTTGAGGCCATGGCTTTTTGGTCTACAGGATTAATACAGGTTCTCACAGGAAAACACAACACTTACCTTATCAATCATCTTCATCCATTTTGGCAAATCATCAAAAGTCTCCTTCTTAGTGATATCATATACTAGTATGATCCCCTTGGCACTTCTGTAATAAGCTGAGGTAATGCTGTTGAATCTCTCCTGACCTGCTGTGTCCCTATGAAACAGCAGGAACAATCAGCTCCCAAACAGTAACCAGAGGGAGCAACTCCACCTTCCAACCAGGAGAGGAGTGGAGGCCCCACCCGGCCCCCTGCAGGCTGCTTCTAGTCTCGTCCATTCATATGCATCAGTATTAGTGGGGGTCGGGGGGAGAGGTAGTTTTTCTGAGTTAGTTACTTTCAGACAAAAACAGTCCCAATTTCTCTCAAACCAAGATTTTGAAAATAAGGAAACCATGTGTAAAATGATGGAAAGTGTAAAATCCTGTGCAAACTCTTTTTTTTTTTTTAGAAAGTAATCTCTATGCCCCATGTGGGGCTTGAACTCACAACCCCGAGATCAAGAGTTGCATGTTCTACCAACTGAGCCAGCCAGGCACGCTCGCTACGAGCTCTTTTAACCAACATCAATGGTTACATCTGATTTTGTTGAGAAGATGACCAAGAGTTGCTCACTAATGAAAAGTACTGTAAAACCAGTCTTATTTTCTTAATCCTTCTAAAATAGAAAAGGGGTCAAAGGGGGCAGGGAGAAGATACCAAATAGGTTTCCAAATGTGGTAAAGTTCATTATTGTCTGACTGCTACTTTAAAAGCCGGAAGTTGGGGTTGCCTGGGTGGCTCAGATGGTTAAGTGTCTGACTTCGGCTTGGGTCATGAGCCCAGGGTCCTGGGATCAAGCCCCACATAGGGCTCCTGGCTCAGCGGGGAGCCTGCTTCTCCCTCTCCGCCTGCTCATGCTCTTTCTCTCTGTATCTGTCTCAAATGAATAAATAAAATCTTTAAAAAAAAAACAAAAAAATGCGAGAAGTTGTATTTATTCTCCAGGCTGAAGTCAATCATTTCAACATGACGAATGATGTAAGCTTACTAACAGTGTACAGCAGCTGACTGAGACATTTTCTCCATCTAATAAGTGAAGAAACTGGGGAAAACCATCATGTATTTATGAATGAGCTCAACGGAGCAGGGCTTCTGATCTGGAGACAAATTTCTCTAACGTAATTTAGCTCTTCCCAAAGAACCCAAACTCAGAGCATACCCCCAGGGGCCACGTGAGACAGGTGGGTCCTGCAGTAACATTGCCAGGAGGCAATGCAGCGAAAATAGGATTCTTCACTGCAAGGCCATTCAAGGCCTCCCAAAATAAGAGCATGTGGGTTTCCGAGAGGTGGAGAGAACACGCAGCTTTTCCCAAATGCATCTGATCAAAGACTACTTCCCTTGAGGTGCACTTTGTGGGGCAGTATCCCTAAAATACCCTTCCCTTCGGCAACGGTGTTGTAATTTACAGCTTCATTTAGACTGGTCTTGCCACCAAATTAGTTCACAGTAGCGATGGCATTGTTATGCCAAATAAACAGAAAAGCTTGCTGGCAAATTCATTTTCACATAAAGCAAAGCCATTTGCTTTGTTCCAGAGGATATAAGAATGCCTTGAGGCTTCTGACTGTAAGGCCCAAGAGGGCCGAGGCTGGTCTGTTTCTGTCCACCAAGGTCCAGCAGGGTGCCTGGCCCATAGCAGGCTGTCAATAAGCAGGTGCTGAACAGAAGTTTACATGTTTAAAATGTAGGAGTGGATGCCAGTTCAAGGCAAAATAAACTTTATTTTTTGACCTAGAAATGCCAAAAAACTGGAAAATGGAATAGGATAGATGGGGACTGAATTCTTCAAGATTCTTAAAAAAACCTTAAAGACCACACTAATGGGCACTGCACCTTCAAGGTTAGTGAGAAGGAACAGATTCAAATACCATTTACACAAGGAATCAATGAATAAAATTATTTCTGGAATCCTAGGCATACAGGGGTATAATTAATCCTTTTTTTTTTGAGGGGGGAGGGGCAGAGGGAGAGGGAGATAGAGAATCTTAAGCAGGTTCCACGTCCAGCGCGCAGAGCTTGACGCTGGGCTCGATCCCAGGACCCTGAGATCATGACCTGAGCCAAAATCAAGAGTCGGACGCTTAACTGACTAAGCCACCCAGGCGCCCCTACAATTAATACTTTTGAATCAATAAAGAGTTAAATCTTTCAGAGCATGGTTTCCCAGTCTATCACAAGTTATGGCTTGATTGAATTAGGATCTGATCAAATATTTTTAATGTTTTAAAAAATATGCTGTGCTGTTTGGATACTGTTAAGAAACAATAGCTCATTTCTTTAAAAAGTCAAAAAAAACTACATCTTTTTCTACTGTGAAATCTTTGGTTAGCACAATCTTTAACAATTTAATAGAATAAGCTTTTTTTCTAAGCAACTTTAATCTGGCTATTTAGTGTAACTCAACGACAATTTCTGCACACATTCAAAGAATTAGAATCTAGACACTGGGGGCTCAAAAACAGTGAAATTAAAGGTTAACGGTTTTTTAATTAATTAATTTAGAGATTTTATTTATTTGAGAGAGAGAGAGAGAAAGCATGAGAGGGGATAGGGTCAGAGGAAGAAGTAGGCTCCCTGATGAGCAGGGAGCCCGATGCGGGACTTGATCCCAGGACTCTGGGATCATGACCTGAGCTGAAGGCAGCCACTTAACCGACTGAGCCACCCAGGTGCCCCTAATTTTAAATGCTTTTATTTATTGTGGTAAGAAGACCTGACATGAAACCTACTCTTTTTTTTAACAGAGTTTTGGGTGTAAAATAATGTTATGTATAGGCACAATGTTGGACAGATTTCTAGAATAAAAAATAAATAAAAAAGCCAACAGTTGAAGAACAGGGAGAATAAAGGGCATTTCTCATAAAGCTAAAAACACCTGTTACCTAGGTGGCACAGTCAGGAATCTTAAAAACATTAAGAAATTAACTGTCTCTGTTGGCTTTCATTCAGACACAGAGAAGACAGACCTCAAGATGCAAAATCTGAGGCAATCATTCTAATACAAATAAACGAGCCAGTAGGTTCAGTTTACAAAAACCCCAATGAGGAAACATTAATCAATTTGCCACTCCTATTTAAGGTCATTCCTTAAATTCCATCTTTTTGTGTCTGGCTCTGAATGCTTGAGGTAGAAAAGCATCTTCCTTTGAGAGACTATTCTCTATTTCTATTCCTCTGGAGCTCCTTTGCTTGACTTATTTCCCCTATTAAATTATCTGCTACCACATACGGTCCAAGAACAGGGAAATGAAATGCAGACACAGTTCGGTGAGTATTTATTACAGATTTCCTATGCACCAGTACCATAAAAGTCCCACCCAAGTTCCTACTTCTCAAAAATTAGCTGCTAAGAAGACACCAATGCACTGATCATGCTTCTATCTTTCTGTGAAGATGCAGAATCCTAATATTTCGTCTCTTTATCTCCATAAACCCGAGTTTTCACTGTCGTGATAAAGAGCTGATTTCTCGAGATTTGCAGTGTATTAATGTCAGCTAAATTGTCACTTGCTGCAGCTGGTGATTGTTTATGAGGTGATTATTTCTCTCTCTGCTTTTTGGTGCAAATTGAAAAATTCCTGCAATTCTGTTTCCCCAGTTTCGTAGTAAGACCATGCTTTGAAAATTCAAATATTCTTACTTGTATTTAATATATCCACTTAAAGATATAATTATTAATTTGCAGGGCAGGAGCCAATTTCTGTATATGAAATGTCCCACTTCTTCCAAGCAGAGAATGAAAAATGAGCCCGATGTCGACATAAGAATGCTGCCTATCAGTCGTTAAGCGTCTGCCTTCGGCTCGGGTCATGATCCCAGGGTCCTGGGATCGAGCCCTCCATCGGGCTCCCTGCTCCGCGGGAAGCCTGCTTCTCCCTCTCCCACTCCCCCTGCTTGTGTTCCCCCTCCCGCTGTGTCTCTCTCTGTCAAATAAATAAATAAATAAATAAATAAAATCTTAAAAAAAAAAAAAAAGAATGCTGCCTAAAACCAAATCCCCCCATAGGGAAGACTGGCGTGGTGGACGGGACGAAGGGGTCCCTATACGATGCATGTTAATTCCCTGTGTTTAATCTTCAGGACAGCATCTGAATGTCAATTCATGAAGCTATATTCTAGCTGACACACTTTATTTTAGCTACACTTACATGAAGGTCTTATACACATACACGAAGAAACACTTTTAAGTACAGAGATGAGAAAATGGTCCTTTTTTCTGACCACAGATAATCAAGGGACTGAAAAATGTGGCAATGATGTAAAATGTAGCAAAAAAGTGTAACAATGCCATCTGGAGCTTTTGGTACCTTAAACTTTTTGGAACCTCTGGTTAGTATTTCCTCAGATTAGCTATATACAGAAATCATCAAGAAAAAAAAATGCATTTCTTCTAATCAGATCTCTGTGAAAACTACCTGGGAATGTCCATGGACTAACATTCTAGAAAATCAAGAGCACAGCTATTCTTAGCAGAGCAAGGCTACTGAGGCTCTTTGAAGAGCCCTCTCCAACTATACTGGCTCTTTCTGGGCCCTCAACTGTGACAGCAAAGTGGTGACAGCATGCTTGCACCAAAGCAAACTATGACAGCAACAGCACAAGCACAGCTTCTAACTCTGAAATGAGTCATGTATTACTTTAAGTAGCGAGCCTCGACTCCCATACTTCCTTTCTATCTACTGCATAACAATAATGAAGGAAATGTTTAACCCTCTACACAAAACACTTCAGATGACAACAATCTTACTTTGGACTATTGTGTGATTAACAAGTGGTGGGCATTTTGTGGATGTGTTCTCCACTGCTGAAAACCCCTTTGGGAAAACTTAAGTCCTCCTTCCTCACTGAATCACTGGGATGTTTCCAGTGGAAAACCTGTAATCAACCTTTCAATACAGTCATTGAATCTCGTTTTCCTTCCTCAGTTGTATTCTTCGGAACAGTCAAGGAGAAGCAGAGGAGTTACGCCGGGGAATGCATTTACATCCAAGAGAAATGCGGTTTTGGAGTGTCCTGTGCACCAGCATACTTTTCCCCACAGGGTGGGACTCACAGGGGAGGCCCTCTCAGATAGACTCAAAGGCACTGTCCTGAGATTCCAGAAGTATCCAATGTCACCGGCACAGACAGCCTTCGTGGGCTGAGTTCCAGGGAGCCACAGGACTTCTGGACATACTTTTTATAGGTCCAGTTACTACTGCCTGAGATGAAAACTGAAGTATGAATACAGTAACTAAGGTATGTCCGCTTAGCCAGGCTATGATGTCATCACCTAGACACTGCTGTCATTCACTAAGCAAGCTCCACAGACAGTCTAATAATTCGCTCAATCACCCTCTGTTCAGTAATCCCCTTCAAAAAGGATCTCGCCCACAGGCACTAGGTAGAGGTGAACAATCCCCATGATCCTTTTAAAGATGGTCTTTACTTTAGAGAGCTTACAATCAGAAACAGCAGCTCATGTGAAAGATACTCTCTTTTTTTTTTTTTTTAAAGATTTTATTTATTTATTTGACAGAGAGAGACACAGTGAGAGAGGGAACACAAGCAGGGGGAGTGGGAGAGGGAGAAGCAGGCTTCCCCGCTGAGCAGGGAGCCCGATGTGGGGCTCGATCCCAGGACTCTGGGATCATGACCTGAGCCGAAGGCAGACGCTTAACGACTGAGCCACCCAGGCGCCCCTGAAAGATACTCTCTTGTCACTTCCAGAGTTCAAAAAATGGGCGGCAACGTACCAAAGTTTGCGCACTTTCCAAAAAAGGGCTAATAAAATAAAAAAATACCCATTTTTTGGTCAGTAAGTATTTAGACAAGACTGTTTATGTTTCATAATCAAACCAAAAGCCAAAACCCCCAAACCCTCAAACCGTCTTTACAGTGGGTTATATAGCGGCAGGTGACCAAACGAAGACATTACCTCAGACACCTCCGGGAGGCAGCAATGCTGGCTCGCTGCAGCCGTGCCCACACAGGGGCGAGGGTGAAGAATGAAGGCATGGCACTAACATTCAAGCATTAGGTGACCGATGATGCCACAGATGAGGAGCAAGTAACGCAGATGAAAGCAAACACACACATGGTGGACAAACACTCAGAGCTGAGGTGGACCTGCAGAGGAGTTAGTAGGCTGAGTACACGGCAGCTGTGATGTTACCAACAAAAGGGCATTCTCGGAGCCCCTCAGCGGTGCCACGTTGAAGCCACCACCAGATCGGCTCCGCACCCCGCAGGTGGGTTTCCTAGGGCCGCCTGCAGGCTGCTGGGAGCCCACGGAGAGCTCCTCGTGCCAGATAGCTACGACACGGCTGGTTTAGTTGCTCATTCGTGATGATGTGAGAACGGGGCTTCTCTTCAGAGCGGCTCTGGATTCATTCCCAGTTGGCACAGGTGGGGCTCACGTCACGCAGCATGAGCCACGTGGCCAGCGGGAGCATGCGCATCCCACGGCGGTGCTCACGCCATGCCACCCCCGGCAGCCCGCAAACTGGCTGTGGGTGCTCTGCCTCGAAACTGCGTAGGTCTGGTCGGGAACGTGCTGCACTTTTTTTTGCATACTATCAAACAAAATCACTTTAAAAACGTGAAGACAAGCATTTGAGCAATCATCTTAGTGATGACAATTTGGCTATTATGTCAAACGATTGGAAAAATGGCAACAAGGCTCCAAATTAGCTATTAAAGTAACATTCTTCTTTCACCATTCCCCATGTGCAAATGGAGAATGAAATAAGTAGACTTTTCTAAATTTTCTCACTGTTCATTTTACTTAAAGATGAGCAAAGGAGAGGAAAAGTAGGAGAGGCAAGCCAGCTTGGACAGTTAATTTTATTAGACAGGCGTACGGACTGTGAACACACACAGCGGTTACTGGGGGCAGATCCCCCACTTACCAGATCTGTAATCTGATTTTCTTTCCTCTTAGCTCTACAGTTTTGATTTTAAAGTCAACACCTGCAAATAAAACAAATGAAAGTGAAGCAAAAAATAAAGATGCATTTTGCCACAAAAAAGAATCCTATTTGTACATTTTGTATCATTATCAGAAAAACAAAAAACCTGATGTCACTAAATCCCAAAAGGAAAAGCAGTCCACCAATGCCTGTGACGCTCAGTCTACCCTTCCATAAAGAACTGTACGAAGTCAACCTATGTGATGTTTTACCCCAAACTACCTATGTAGCATTTGCTAAATGTAATATGATTTATTACTACAAGTTCAGCATAAAAGCCATTTAAAAATTGCATTTGGTAATTACATTAACAACTGAATGGTTTTAAAAGAATGATATACTGGGGAAAATTCTTATGGGAAATGCTGGAAACAATCTTGATTTCAAATAGCCTTAGTCTGAATTTAGAAATTATTATATTAAATTCTGCAGCATTCACAAAAAATTTAGTTAATATATAAACATGACTTCTTTATTACATTGTCAATAGCGTGCAACAGAAATTATTTTTAAAAAACTTATACAGGCTAACATATCCAATTTTAATTTTTATTCATTTTAACACTGAGCAAAACCATCATGTATCACTCACTGTCCTTTTCTAATTAAGCCCTTAAAGCTTCAGGTAATTTTTTAACCCAAATTTTCATTTGTATATGTTACCTGATATGGGTCTCAGTTATAGAAAACTTGTAGATTTCAAAACAATGTTTTTTACACCATTTTCACAACTAAGAAAAACCAACCAAAGGGATGCCAACTGAATTTGAGAGAAACATTCCCTACGGGAACCACTTCCTGCCTGCTTCTTAGGATCCAGGGTCGCCATGCTGAAAGGCCTCTACCGGGCAGGGGCCCGCGTGTGCCAGTGAGTGCTCTGCAGCTGCACAGCGGGTGAGGACCCCCTCCCAGGCTCTCCATCTCAGACATCTGATGCAGCACCACGAAGTCAGATGATGTTCTTGAGGTGACGCGAAAGACATGTGACTGCCTTTTATAATTAGTAACACACTGCAGACACCAATGCAATACAGAAAGACATGTTTACAACCCAGGGGCGGGGGGCTGGAGGAGACCAGCTCTTGGTCTGTACAATAAAGAGAAATTGCAGGAATATAAACTGTCACAAGAGAACAAAGCTAGGGAATACTGGACGTTTTAATTCTTAATTTCTTACACCAGCCATAATTTCAAATGTCACTGAGCGAAAGCTGGTTAATTCCATTTCACTTTCAGTTCTGGAACCGATCTGCTCTTCAAACTCAAATGACACTCTAAACCAGCCTTGAAACAGGAAGCATGTTTGTGGACTACCAATATCCTCAGAGTTCCTGAATGACTCAACCACAGGGAAGAACATAATTTAAAGTGATATTCTACAAGGCACAAAGAACAGCCTGGAGACATTTGTTATGTTCTGATTTTAAACAGGCACAGCTTAAAAAGACAAAACACCCATTCTCCTGATACTAGCCACAGTTAGGGCCTTACCGTGTTCCTCTCTGATGGCAAACTACAAATCACATTCATATTTTTGCCTTGACCACTATTCTATTTTATTTTGTTTCCAGTTACTTTGAGGTTTTGTTTTGTTTTGAAGTTTCAGCTAAGGGGGCTGGAACTTTTGTGAAACTTGTCACAGCAGCTGCTACTTTATTAAGTAGATGCTACTTTATTAAGTAGGCAGATGATACCTCTTTTGTGAGCTCTGCTTCAGGTCAACTAAAAGAATCCCCTGAAACAGCCAGTGCCAGCAATTTTTGTTTTGATTAGGCTGTTTTCTCTCAAGAATTTTTCTGAGCCTGAATATGTCACTCTTTTTCAACCTACTTGAACAACTTATGCAACTTTTACAAACATTCCTTGTAACCACAAAGTCTAATGAATAAAAGTAAAAGCTAAAGGTGTTGGTGTTCAAAATCAGGAAATAAATGGTAATGTTATCACCATGTGACGGTAAATACATTACTAATTTAATAGGAAAACAAAACAAAGATGAACTGACAGTGACTGTCTAATTTTAGTGAGATTAATGACAACTTCACCAACAAGAGAAAAATAGCCAGTGGCTAAATCTAAAACCCCATAAAGAAAAGAGCCCATTAAAATAGCCCTCTCTCTTGAACTCAGTATCCTTTACCACATTTAACCACCACTCAGTAGCTTGTAACAACTGGAAACTTACTCCAACTTATGGCTTGTATCAAAGTATACAACTAAATGTTCCTAAAAACCTTCTTACATGAAGTAAAAAATCTCTCAATGTTGTCTATTTTAAGAATTTGCACATCATAAAAGTTTTAATGATCCTTCATAGAGAAGGTAGTAAGTCCTCAATAGCCTCAAATATTCAGTGGATTCATAAAGTTAGCACAGAGTTGGCCCTGAGAAGGAGCTGCTGGGACCAATGTTTATGAACAGGTAAGGGGCAAAAAGAGTGGCATCTCCATCTCCGGCCCTTGTTGAAAACCCAGTTTCCTACAGGTAACCTGACGACCAGGGGAAGCAGTCAGCCCCACCATCAGTTGATGGGGACAGTCTCTGCCCTCAAAGGCCTTAGTCATACTGACCTAAATCAACAGCCCATGCAGTTGGCGAAGAAGTGCCTTTCTTTGCTGTTCCCCTCTTCTTAGAGAACCTCCTTGTCTGTCCGGAAACCTTTTACGTCCCAGGTGATTCCCCATCTGAACCCTTCTGCCTGCCCCACAGTCCTATCTGTGCACTCTGTTCTTGGACCTGAACTCTCTCCTATCCCTTCTCACATCATTCCTTCTTTGTTGTGTGGTGCCTCCCTGAGGACACAGTCATCTCTGACTCCCCGTAGCCTAGGACACTGCCTGGCACACATCAGCAACTTGATAAATATCATCAATGAAAGCCACGTCCTCTTCACCAGATGCTGGACACATAAGGAGAAATGCTGACTCTTTTTGGAAAAATTAAGAAAATTCAGGACTGATTAGTAAAAACAAAACAAGACAACAAAACTCACACAAAACACCGTAGTAGGAAGGAAAAGCAGATGTTCTGAGTGTCTGGTGCCCAGCACACACACGGCTACCCTAGAAACAGTATTTCATTTCTCCTACAATTCCAATTGTTGATGGTAAATCCTTAAAGGATGGGGCAGTCCTAATATGCTCATACCCTCGCCCCCCTTGCACTCATCCCAGGAGATTATTATGGTAATAGTTGATTCAGTCACTTAGATGGGAAGTGGTCCACTAAGTGAATTATTCTTGCAGTAGGAGCTTACCTTTCTTTAAGCTTACTAATGCTACAAAAGTCTTTCTAAAAATATTTTATTCAGAAAGGACACAATTCACAGGGCTATAATTCCTGTATCAACGGGAAGAGATGGTTCTATTTGAGTCACCACGTCTTCTTCATCTTACTTTTCTTTAATAACAATGATAGTGGGCATCTGTCAAACCCTCTCTGCTGACATGGGATCCTGTAGCGGCCCAATGAAGTGGGCACTATTATCCTCATTTTACAGAGGGAGACACCAGGGTGGAGAGAGGGCAAGGGGATCTGCTTTAAGGTCATCTCACATGCTAGCTGAGTGGCAGGACCTAGAGTCAAATTTATAACACCGCCCACAATGGAAACTTGTTATAATAAAAGTCATATGCATGGAATAAAAGGCAAGGTATGAAATGTTCTGTAAATGGCCCAGAACCACCCTAATTGAGCTGTTAAAGAACAAAGCTTAACTTTGCACTTGGCCTTCTTTGTATTTATCTTTCATAAATCTTAGCAATAGCATAAAGAATTGGCATACTTAGTGCTGGTAAGATTTCTAAGTTCCCCTTAAGGCAAAACACTTCTAAAACATTACCATATTTCTTTCTGCCGGGCCGTAAGAAGCTACAAAAATGAAAATGCAAAAATAAACAGAAGCTTCTTTCTTCACATTCCAGCAAAAAGCTAAACAAATAAAAGCAAAAATAACACCATGATCCACACTTACAATGACAGCTGAATGGACTTCTCCCCTTTTACTTCTTTGCCCACGTCCCCCCCCACACCCCCAAGATCTGATTTTATATTACTTAACACTTTTAGGAGGTTGAAAGATTTCACAGACTTTGAAATTAAATTTGTCTCCATTCAAACAGTGGTTGTGATGTTACTGCCACTTTTAAAATAACTATCTTAAGTTTATACAGTGGCTTTTCTTCCAAGGGTACAGATTTTATATAGCGTCATCCAATTTTGGACGTGATATTTCTACTAAGAGAGAGATTTCCGGCGTTTTCATGGAGTTGAGAGTGAGAAAATAAATTAAGAAAGGCGTCAAAGTCACATAGAGAGAGGTAAATTTAACATCGGAAAACAAGTCACCCAACCATGGAGCCAGTCTTCTGCCCAAATGCCACCTACCAGAGGAGAGTACAACGTTAAGTCCCCACAGGAAAGCACCACGTAAAGAAAAGGATTCAACACAATAGAAACCAAGTGCTATGACTGTAAAATATTCGGCAGTAGGTACTATTATTAAAATAGTAAAATGATGGTATGACATTAAAAATGCTCATCAGGCCCGAGGACATGAAGTCTCTGTCCTATCAGTAAGACCTGCTTCTTTCATGCCAAGCTGGACATGCCTCCACTCCAGCAAATAAAGGCTGGCCAGGGTCTCCCCGTCCCTGATACACGCGGCACAAAGAGGGAGCCTTGCACTTCACTGGACAAACGCAGGACTACCACGAACTGCATGAGGCAGGGAGGATCTGAGGTGATCGACTTCAAAGGAGAAACAGGGAGGGAAGTGAGTGTGTGTGCCCCACAGAGCCCATCAGAATGGGCAGGCGGCTGCATTTTCACAAAGTATATACCCTTAGGAAAGACTTTCACAGGAAGGGGTCTGTTCCCTTCCTAATAGAAAGATTAAGAACTCTTTTATGCTGTTTACTGTGCTTCGTACTATTCTAAGGGCTTTATGTCCATTAATTCACTGCAGTGAATTAACAATTTTATGAGGATATATTTTATGAGGTATTATTGTCCCCATTCTACAGATGAAAACACTGACGTCAGAGGGGCTAGTAGCTGCCCAGAGTCACCAAGCGGGTATTAGGGCACAGATTTGAACCTGGGGGTGGCTCCAGGCTACACTACCCCGATCTCACTGTGCAGCCTCCTCTGAAGGTAAGAAGAGGAGGGGACAGCTGGAAGGTATAAACGTATCTTTAGATATATTCGTTTTGCATTGCTAGGGAAATGTTTTTAAAAAGTAAGAGTGAGGCTTGCTGGCTGCCTTGGACAGACCGTTCCTGCACCAGCAAGCCTTCCCCTGCTCCCGGTTACAGACAGAACCCTCTCTGAAAAGGCAGAGTTAACTTGCCTTTGGTTATAAGGGGGAGAGAATATTGAGGGAGGGGAGGAGAATCTGGGGAAAAAAACCCAAAACCGCAGATGATCAACAGTGGATCAGTAATACTTTCTTCATATGCAAAAAAACATTAACTTGACTATTACTCAGATTGGGTCCATAAAAATGCAGAGACTGTCAAATATATTTTGCACTTCACCTGGGTCATGTGTTTACATTTTTTTTAAAAGATGTGTTTATTTATTTTAGAGAGAGAGAGCATGCGTAGGGGCAGGCAGGGGCAGAGGGAGAGGGAGAGAACCTTAAGCAGGCTCCATACAAAGCACGGAGCCCCATGCTGGGCTCGATCCCACGACCCTGAGATCATGACCTGAGCCGAAACCAGGAGTCAGATGCTCAACCGACTGAGCCATCCAGGTACCCCTACATTTTGGTTTTCTTTTTTAAAAAGATTTTATTTATTTATTTGAGAGAGAGAATGAGATAGAGACAGCATGAGAGGGGGGAGGGTCAGAGGGAGAAGCAGACTCCCTGCTGAGCAGGGAGCCCGATGCGGGACTCGATCCCGGGACTCCAGGATCATGACCTGAGCCGAAGGCAGTCGCTTAACCAACTGAGCCACCCAGGCGCCCTACATTTTGGTTTTCATATTCACCTACATATTTCAGTATGTATCTCTAAAGGATAAAGATTCATTTTTGGAGTGTTTCAGAGGTTTTGCATCTAGGGTATAAATTAGGAGAAGGGACCATAACTGACGTTTATAATTGCCTCTTTCAGGCCAGGTACCCAAGATATTCCATCCCCATTTATTCCTGTACCAGGAGATAAGAAAAGCATGTAAGTCCTACTTATTTCTTTCCATGAATGAGGAAACAAATTAATTTGCTTATTTAAAGACACACTGACTGCTTGTGGCAGAGGGGGGACTCCCACCCGGGACCCTGCATCCACCTCTCAAATCCAATCCTTCCACCTATCATACCATTGGGGTAGGGGACGGAGGAGCATCTCTAGAAGGAGTAGTGGCCAAGGAGAAGGTGGAGTGCTTTTCACTTCTAAACAGAAGTGAAAATTAAAAGTGAAAGACTGTAGGTGTGATTCGTTAACAGTCAACCAGGCCCGAGGTTCTGATGCAGCGGGCCTGAGGAGGGAGAGAAGGCATGTGAATACCAAAGCTCTCCACAGAGGCCTGTCCCTTCACCTGGGTCCCGGCTCAGGCTCAGGGGGTCCTGAATCCTACCTAATTAAGGTGGGAAAACTAGAATTTTATTCATCAGCTACTTCCACCGTAAGCCTGCCTGAGGTGGAGTTGCAGGCTTTTGTTTGGTTTTGTAAACTAAGAAGGCATTACAAACCAAACAGTGGAGGCTGTCAGATTCTGGGGGGAGAGGGAGGGAAGGCTTTCGATGGAATATAGTGTTCTGTTAAGCCGCCATTGTGTTTTCTGGTTTTAAAGGATAAGGAATTTCTGAAAAAAACATAATCACATTCAATCAAGGGCACTATTTTAGGTCCTGTAGTTTTGGTTTTCCAAATGTCAAAGATGTACAATCGAAGGACAAAAGGAGAATAATCAATTTCTTCCTCTGTTCAAGTACAGCAAAATAGCATTTTACCTCTTTTCTAACATTTTATTGTGGCTATCTCCATGACTCCCTCCCTTGCCTTTCTAAAAAGGACAAGCCAGGTAAGGAGGCACTAGCTTCGTGCCCTACAAAATGGCTAGCAGAACGGTGTCTTACATAAATACAGCCTCTCGCCTAATACCTGCTGACACTATTCAAAGCTACATTTTCTTTACACATGCCAACAAATGCTTAATTAGAAAAACATAGCTGGCACTCAAGGCTGGAGAATAATTTGGACTTAGCAGTTCTCAAAGGAGCCTACTCTACCTTCTGAAACCAGTTCTAAGATCTGCTAGCAGATTGTTCCTGGCAGATTCCATGGGCTGGAGAGAGAGAGGCAATCCCTAAGAACCTGGATCTCCATCATGCATAATGAAACCTTTCTTCTAACGTGCAGCATAGTGAGAGAAAGGCTGAAGGCTCTTAAGCCAGGTCTTTAAATAGATTTTTATTCAACTTAAACAACCAGACGGCAACCAAATTTCCATACTTTCTTTGAAAGCTAACTATTCTACAAATAAGGGACGTGCTCCGCACAAGCCTACCCCTTTCCACCGAGTTCATTAAATAAATCAAGCTAATGACAATGCACAGCATCTGCTGGTATAAAAACGAAATGTTAACCGTCTGCATCTGTTCCTTTCATACTTACTCACTTCTCCCTGAGTCATCGTGTTACATCATTTTGGCAGGGGAGTGAGACAGCACCGAAGAGGCTCGGTATTGGGCTCCAGGGGTGGGAATTCTGGACTACTCTCCCTAATTCTCTTTTAACTGAAAACACTTAGGCAGATCAGCCATGGCGTGGAAGACTGCATATGAGCAAACAAGAGCAAAATAAAATACACAACTTAAGAGTTTTAATCCAGTATTAGATGCTCATTCTAGGTTTTCCGGCAAAAATGTTTGACCTGTTTCCAGAACGAAACATAAGCAGTCAGCTTCCCCTGCTTCCAGGTAAAGCTGGCCAGACCCTCGTGGGCTGCATTTCACCCAGCATGTCCCCTAACACTCAAGGCCAGACCCGCAGAAAGCCGTTTCCGCAGGCAGTTAGCATTCACCTCTTTCCTGCGAAAATACAGTTCCCCACCTGTACCGCTAAGTTTCCTGCCCATGAAGCAGGGACCCTCAGTGCACCTTTGACTTAACTCTGGGCTCTGAGAGAAGCACCATCACCTACGACCAGTTCTCCAGGGCCAGCCTGTGGAGTCTAATGCACTGATGCACAATGAGGAAAATGAAGAATGGTAAGGTCCTCAGAACTAAATTCAGAGAACTTTTTAATTCTGATAGTATGTCTCTCCTAATTTTTTTTGGTCTACTTCATCTTTTTTCCTTCTTCCTTTTTTTGAAAATTTGGCAATAGCAGATTTTCAAAAAATGTCTTCAGTTGGCAAAATAAAACTGGCAATCCCAGGTTGGCTTCCACCCCCCTGGGGGAAATCTTACCGCCCAGGAAAATCAGAATTCTGGTCTAGACTGCCTTACTCCTACTTTTCCTCTATTCATACATATAAAATTTTGGAAATTTTTAATAAATATGCAAAAGGCTGAAGATCTTTGAATGACTGAATATTTAGGTAAGAAATCCAATTCTTAGAGCATATTTTAAAATCCAGAAGGCAAGTGACGACTGATGACAGCGGCATCGTTAAAGAAAGTCAATTTCAGTAATACCATAGATCAACGACCTCACTATCTTCACAGGCTTGCAGGGTGACCAGATTCCATTAAGTTTTGAAGGACTCTGTGGTGGTTGATTCTGAGTCACAGAATTTTCACATAGCAAAGTAACTTTAAATCTCAGAGTAAGCTAAGGAACAAACAGAAAAAACTCACTTGTTAAACTCACTGGTAAGGAGGGGCTTACCTCTCTGAATCTTTGCTTTCTCATCTGTAAAATGGGAATAAATTCCAGGACTGCTGTGAGGATCAGACAGTGTCCCTTCTGCTGGCATATAGTTAAGTGCTCAATAAATAGTAGCTACTGCGAATAGAATGTTACATTTTGTATGCGCAGACAAGTAAAGTACTTAACCAAAGTCACAAGCTAATTAGTGACAGAGCCTTAAATCAAAAGCCCAGGTTCCTCATTCTTACTCCAGTTTTTTTCTAGAATGCAATGCTGCCCGTGCGGCGGGGTTATGGCGGGTGCTACGTGGTAAAATCATTTTAATTCAAAGTTAACAGCTAGCTTCCAACAGTTACACAAAAATAAAACAAAGGCTGAGAAATATAAAATTTTACGGGTTTGTTTTCTTATATGTAATCTTCTACAATAGAACTAATTTGTTTCCATTTCTTAAACTTCATAAAACTGCTCCTGTACTTTTTTAAAGTTTATTTATTTAAGTAATCTGTACACCCAACATGGGGCTCAAACTTATGACCCTGAGAGCAAGAGTCACATACTCTTCCAACTGAGCCAGCCAGGTGTGCCTGCCTTGTACTTTTTTAAGGACCTGTCAAATTATGCTAGTTATATCAGGCTAATTCAATTCTGTGGATACAAAATCCCACTTGAAAATAATAGTCCACCTAGACAGTTTCCATTAAATAGGTCAATTAGTAAATAGTCTTTTAAAAAAGAATTTTACTTAAATTTTTTTAAGTAAATACAGTCTTTTTAGCTTTTCATATCCTGGTGAATTTTGTGTGTGTTTTAAACCAAATCAACTTCTGATTTGATAAACACTACCAAAAAAAAAAAAAAAATCAACATTTTGCTCATTTATAATTTTACAAAATAAGTTACCTCAAATCCCTTGGGATTTCCACTACAATCTTTTATAGAAAGTTCCAAGTGAATCTGACTCTCTGTAAAAAGGCACTTACTGGGGCCACTCTTCTAATCACTGAATTACATGAGGCCGTCACTTTAGTGATCCACCTGGCTTGGCGCATTCTCAGGCTCTTCCCTGCCATGCTGTGGGGCGTGGGGTCTTTTCCAGACTCTGCTGTCATGAGCAGCACACATCTGTAAGCCCAGACAGGGAAAGTCCACTGTGGCAGAGAATCTTTCTCTATGTGGATCCAACTGTACTACTGAAACTTGAAAAACTGCCTCAGAAGGACAATTTGCCATGAGCTAAACTGCTCAACCAGTAGGCATTCAGGTGAGGCAACCACAATTCTACACCACACCCAACACTACATTTAAATAGCATTTTTCTAAAGGAACCTGCGGAATGAATTTATCTTTACAGCATTCCAGTTAGGAGCTAGCCTCCCAGACAACAAGCCCTCTTCCTACTGCCCGCATTGGAGGGGCTTGGGCTACCACTGCGTTCTTCAAATGTTCCGTACACATCTCCACCACTGCTCTTACCAACATGGGTCATCCTGTTCCCCACTGGCTCTGAGCCACTTCTGGACAGAGACCATGTCCCGTTTACCACTGAATCTCCAGTGGGTAGCATAGTACCTCACACCCAGTAGGTGCTCTCGGATAGCAAGAAGGAAAAAACAACTCAGAGGCAGAGATTGAAGGGGGGCTAGTTAGCATTCCTGAAGTGTCTTCATACTCTGGATTAGACCAGAGGTTATCAACTTTCTCTGAACTTCCCACAATTAATGAACAGTTAGCGAGCCAAGAACTATAGGCTATGTTTGGAAGAAACAAAAATGAGCAAGACAAAAACCCAACCACATAAGGAACCCCACAGTGGTAGCAGCGTGGGAGATATGTGAAGTGTATATATTTATGTTTGCCAAGAGGACAGAGAACCAAACTGCCTGGTCTCCTTGCCTCCTGTTTCTTCATCATTCCCAAATAAATATCCTATGTAATACTGCCAAATTAAGTTTCACTGTCTCCATGCCAATGCTATATTCAGAGGCCTCTCCAGCTCCAGTTGCTATGGGATAAAGTCCATGCTCCTTAGCATGGCAGTCAAAGTCTTGAAGCTTTATTCCTAAAGTCTACTAATGAGTCTTTCCCAGAACGTGGCCATGAGATTGTGATTTATACTAAGAAATAAAAAGTTGGCCTTTGTCCCTATTCCAGTCACAGAGCTCCTAGAACCCTTGGATTTTTCTAGGGAGCAAATTATAAAGCTGTCTTTTAATATGTTAATGAGGTGACTTTTGGAATGCCCCCAGGTCACTAAAAGATGGGGGCTGGTCAACAGAAGAACTAAGTGATTAGGGGGTCTGAATTTTTGTCCCCCACCCCAAGGAAGGTAAAGGGGCTGGAGACTGAGCCCAATCATGAATGGTTAATGATTTAACCATGTCTATGTAATGAAGCCTCCATAAAATCCAAAAGGGCAGGTTCAGAGCTTGGGGGCTGGTGAACACAGTGGTATATGGGGAGAGTGTCATGCTCAGAGACCATGGTAACACTGGGCCCGTTCCTGAATTACATCCTTTTATAATTAACTCATAATCTAGTAAGGAGGTTTCTCTGAGTTCTGTGAGCTGCTCTAGCAAATTAATCAAGTCTAAGGAGGTGGTTGTGGGAATCTCTGATCTACAGCTGGTCATTCAGAAGTACAAGTGAAAACCTGCACTTGCAGTTGGCTCTGAAGGGGGGGGGGGGGGAGCAGTTTTGCACGACTGACCTCTTAGCCCCTGCTCAGAAAACCCTTCTTCACCTCTTCTCTTTCCCATTCTAAAGCACATCTTTGCCTATCTCCTATTTCCCCCTCCACCCACCCAACCTCTCATTTATCCACCTATCAGTGCCTGGGCTGATTTCTCTTTATCACACCGTACAATCATATTATCCTTCATTTTTATATATTTTGAAGTGTGCAGCCATAAACACTAATACTTCTAAATTGCTTTTACCTCTATTTATATCAGGTACTAAAATAACAACGTAAACCTCATTTGATCATTCAGTAACTCTCTATCCTTTATATGATCCAAGACTAGATATTTAAAACAGGTTTGGTTATGCTACTCAATTTTAATATAATGGTCCCAAGGGCATCATTTTAAAAACAAAGGGTACAGAGAGCCTAAGTATTTCCCAAATAGTCTATTCCAAAAAAGGACCAAGGGAAACAGTTCTCAAAGGTGAAACAAAAAACACAGTATGAAATATGGGGGTTTAATTTTCCAATTAGACATTGAAAATGTAGTATTGTTCTGTTACATGACATTTAAAAACCATTCTTCCCCAAATTGTACTGCCTTGGATACCACTGGTTATAATGCTAAATATGTGTACAGGTACACGGGAAGATACTTTTAATTCTGTATTTCAAATTTAAATACTACTCAATGTTTCTTGGACCTCCTTGGGGAAATCCTTTAATGCCTATCACTGAAGGTGACAGCCCTTTACTTTGAAGAATTACCTCATCTATGTAGTTCCCCTAGCTTTGACAACTTTAACGGGTTTTCCATAGGAAAAAACTACCACCCACACCAACCTGACAAACCTTGATTCCAAGTCCCCTAAAATCTGACTTCATTAAAAAAACTTCCCCTCTGCAGTTTCAATTTTAGATCCTGAGGACAAAATACTTTCTGACCTGAAGAGTTACTGCATTTACTTTACTGCTGTCCTTCACCCACCTAGGAGATTTTGGAGGACTCCTCCCCACTTCAGCAAGTCCTCAGGGTTATCTGAGGTCATGGACAAGTACAGCTGAAGTCCCTCTGACCCGCATTGACAGTTAAAACGAGAAATTTAGTGTAGTTTTAGTCTTAATATTCTCCATAGATCCTCCGCAGGGAATTTCAAACTTCATTATTTCAGTGGATCAGAAAAGTGAGTTCAAAATTAGCAAATAAGCCCTGGTTCTCACAAGGCGAGGGTAAGCACCGGAATTCGCTCAAGATGACCCACTTTGGCCATTTAGCCAGGCGCACAGCTTCAACTTCACTACACTGCCCGCCTGCTTCCCACCTCGCATCACCTTTTCTCTTGGGTGAGTAATGGAAGGGCCAGGAGTTTCCGTGGAGAGATTCTCACACTGTTCTTAAATGCTGGACGGGACCAATGTATCACCCTGGTCTTATGACCGGCCCTTGGAGGGTAAGAGAGGGGACGCTGGTTCAATAACCAGCTCGGATCAGGGACGTGGGAGGGGCGTGAGGGGTTTGTGCCGGGGGAGGATGGACGGCCCGGAGGCCCCAAGGACAAGTCTGCGTGGAGACTACACGAAAATCTCGGTCTGGCTTTAGGAAAAGGATCGAGGGACTTCCACTGGGGCCGCCCCTCCCCCTAAATTTCACCGAGAGGCCTATCGACCAAATGCAAGGCCACCCAGCTGGAGAGGGAAAGGCTCACAGACGCGAAGAGAAACGAAGCCGGTAGGACGCTGGGGACCCGGGAGCGCCGGCGGCGGAGGGGCCCAGCCGGGATCCGGCCCAGCCCCGGCGCCCTTACCCACGGTGGACTTGCAGGCCTCGCAGAAGGTATCGTCTGTGAAGCGCTCCATCAGGCTGGTCTTGCCCACGCCGCGGGAGCCGATGATGATGACCTGCAGCTTGAAGTCGGCCGGCCTGGGGGGCTGCTTCCTGCGGCGAGCCTGGCCGCCCGACAGCGCCGGGGAGCCCGCGCCCAGGCCGCCGCCGCCCCCGGCCCGCCTCTGCAGCGCGGCGCCCGGATCCATGCACGCATACGGCTCCCGCTCGGCCCGCCGCCCGCCGCCGCCCGCTCCCGGGCCGCGCGCCCCGGGCCCCGGCGCCCCCTCGGCCTCCGCCGCGCGCCGGGGGTC
>NW_022589808.1:1787894-1829251 GCF_004348235.1 Phoca vitulina
CGGCCTCCGCCGCGCGCCGGGGGTCGGCCCCGGGCTCGGCGTCCGCCCGCTCGAGCGGCCCCGGCGGCTCGTGGGCTCCGCGCTGCAACTGCGCCGCCGGCCGGCTCCCCGCGCCAGCGTCCGCGCCGCCGCCGCCGCCGCCGCCGCCACCGCCGGGGGAGGAGGAAGGGAAGCAGCTACTCCGCAGCAGCGGCAGCAGCATCCCGGACAAGGAGGGGCAGGAAGCGCAGGCGCGGGGCGGGCGGGGCGGGGCGGGGCCGCGGGACCTGCGAGGGGCTCGCGCGTCCCCTGCCGGCGGGAGGACCGCGCGCCTAGCGCTCCCCGTCTGTCGCTGCCGGCTTTTCATTGCGTACACCTCGTCCTTGCTCTCCCGTAGGCTGCTGCGCCGTTTCCGTTGCCCTCTTTTCCCTCTTTTCTTTCTGTCGGCTCTTGTAACTTCTCTCTCTTCTTCATCCTCCCCCCTTTTCCTTTTTCACTGCTCCTTTCCCTTCTTTCACTAAGCACAGTCCCCAAACACCACTGCAGTTTATTAGCCATCTATCCCCCAAACCTGTTACATTCTCAAGATAACATGCCCAAATCACTGTTGCAAACTCAAGATGTTGCTGGGACGCTCACAAGTCCCCGAGCCAGGCCTTTCCGTCACACCCTGTCAACTGGGGGCTCCTGTTCAGACCCAATCACGCCAAGGTCCCACCCTCTCCCCATGGGAGGTAGATTTCTTCGTCTTTCCCTGTCATGTCTGTCTTTCATAGGAAGAAATGTCATGTCTTTTCCACAGGAAACACATGAAATCAGTTATTTTTAGCCCCGATTGCTGCCTCATTCAGAGTTCAGCAGTTTTTATTCCGTTTCACTTTTAATATAAATAAATGGCATGCTCCTTTGGGGGAGCGAGTGAATTAAACCTCAAACAGTAGTAAGAAACTCCAAGATTGACACGCCAAAAGTTTAGGAATTACGGACTCGGGCAGGGTGTTTTGCCACTTCTAGTTGAAAGGATTTAAGGATACAGAAAATCACTGCTGTGATTCTTCGCCAGGGATTTGTTTAGCAAATTCCTCAGCGTGAATTTGAGCACCTTAGAACACAGGGTTCTAAATATGATAGGAGCTGGCACATTTGCTGAGAATGATCACATAACCCACCGGATTTCAGCTTTATTTAGAACTGGGTTTGGTAATGCATAGTACATGTGGATGTTACTCTACAAACCTGATTTGTAAAAATCTTGTATTGCCCATAAATTAATTGTAGGAGAGTCCTTTTAGCTTTCCAAAAGCAATCATAATAGTTTTTTCTTTTTTCACTAGTTCTTATGATATTTGAAATATGATTGGATCTCTATAATTTTAAATCTCTATAATTTTAAACACAGCTCCATCATTTACAATCAAGGAACCACTCTCAACTGTGGGTTTCTCTCCTCTGCCAAAGGAAGGAGAGTAGTGACCCCTCTTGCCATTTAGCAATGTCAGGAAGCAAGCACATCCCTCTTGGCGTATGCATGGCCTCATCAGTCCTGACGTCCATACCAAACTTTGGTGGGAGTCCCTCCTGTTCTCCAGTGTGTCCATGACAGACATGTTGGTCACTGATAATGATGCACACCTGGTATTTTTGTAATGATCTGTGGGCTGAAGAGCTAGTTGTGAAGTTTGTGCTCTGTGCAATTACTCATAGTCAATATTCTGTGGTAAGGGAAACTTGAACTGTTGGGGAAATGGTGTTACTTAACTAAATTGTGGTAACTGAAATTTCTGCTTATCCAAGACTGCAAAGAGAGTACTGTCTGTACCAAAAAGCATTCATTATAATAAGGGTGGGAATCAGATTGCATCATTCTCTGCTAACAGAACTCTGAGTTTTGTCCAGACACTCACACTGCTCTGTCAAGTCATGTGCTTCAGGTAAAGCATGCAAGGGGGGAGAATGGACTGGGGGGAGAATGTTGTTTTGTCTCAGTCAATCATTCAAAATCTATTCTCCTTGCCAGTAAGTGGCTCAAAAAAGGGCATTTGACCAAAGTCTGGTCAATGAGAAATGCAGGGAAATCTTTAAGAGGGCAGAGCTTCTGGTAAAAGGTTTTGCAGCTCTTCAAAAAAGACTCAAGGTGGGGGGGGGGGGGGTGAACAAAAACAAAAACAAAACAAAAAAGGCCCAAGGAAGAGATAGTTCCTCCTCTGCCTTTGACCTTTTGTGTGAAAGGTGTAATGCTTATGAGTTTCTGCCATCTTGCTGTCTTGAGCTAGCTGACAGGTTGTAGATGGCAGAGTGGACAGATGAAAAAAACCCTGGGACTTAGATGTGGTTGTGAAGGCACTGAATTAACCAACCATGGAGACAGCCCTGCTCCCACCCCACCTAGGGACATCTTACCATGCAAGAGAATAATTGTTGTGTAAGTCTTTTGAGGTAGGCTTTTTCATATATGGAGCTGAGAGAATCCTAACAAATACAGGGAATGCATGCTTACAAATATTATAGAGGTAAGCTTGAATCAGCCCTAATCTTTTTTAAAGAATGTACTTTATCAGTAACAAATTACCTGTGATGTGCCTGACAACTGATCACAACGCACAAGTGTTTCGTGGTCCTGCCATTCAGAACTGGGCTGTGTACTAGCAATGAAGGGAAGGCAACAGGCGGGAATAGCTAGAGAAGAATACCAAATTCAATATATTTCCCCAAATTGGAAGTCAAAGTAACATTCTATTGGACATGGAGACTGCTATAAAAAAGCATCATCCAAAAACACAGAGTAGATCCAGGTTTTGTGGAGCTTGACAATTTGGGGGTCATTTTTTAAGAAAAGAAATTTCAAAATTACAAATGCAAAACCATCAAGAAATCGAGAACTGCTCAGGGTCTGAGATGTTACACAACTTGCAAGCTAACAAGTTAGCTCAACACAGTTTCATGGGTGCTGGCAAAAGACAGGAGGCTCCTGGGTCAAAGGCATGGACACGTGGAGAGGCAAGTAAGTCTCAGTCTTTTTCCTGCCAAGACACACTGCCTTGCCCCCAACCCCCAAGTTTTACTATGTAACTGACATATAACATTGTTTTAGTCCAAAGTGTGAAACATAATGATTGGATATTTTTATATATTGTAAAATGATCAACATAACAAAGTTAACACCCATCAAATCCCATAGTTAGGATTTTTTGTGTGTAATGAGAACTTTTTTAAACTCTTTTAGCAACTTTCAAATATACACCACAGTATTGTTAACTACAGTTTCCATGCTGTACATTACCTTCTATGACTTATTTATTTTATAACTGGAAGTTTATACTCTTTGACCCGTTCACCCATTTCACCTACTCTTACCTTGCCACCTCTGGCAACCAACAATCTGTTTTTTGTATCTTCGACTTCACTTTTTTTAGATTCCACATAAAAATGAGATCATACAGTATTTGTCTCTCTGACTTATTTCACTTACCGTGATACCCTCAAGCTCCATCCTTGTTGTTGCAAATGGCAGGATTTCCTTCTTTTCAAAGGCTGATTTATGTTCCATTGTGTGTATGTGCAGGTAACAAATTTCTTATCCATTCATCCATTGATGTAAACTTCGCTTATTTCTATGTCTTGGCTATTATAAACAATGCTGCAGTGAACATGGGGTGCAGATATCTTTTTGAGATAGTGCTTTCCTTTTTTTGGATAACTACCCAGAAGTCGAATTGCTGGACCAGATGGTAGTGCCATTTTCAATGTTTTGAGGAACCTCCATACTGTTTCCCACAGTGGCCACACCCACTTATATTCCCACCAAAAGAAGGACACATTTTATTAGTTGAGCTTATCGCTTTATTACTCCTAGCACAGCAAGCAACATGAGCATCATATTCACCTCAGTTCCCTTTGTCCCCAAGTCCCACAACTGCTGTGGGACTGGGTCCAGGCAGATGCTGGACAGAGTGGGGTTTGTAAGGCAGCTGATGAGCCTCAGGCTTGGGAACCCCGTCTTTAACAGGGATGCAAACAGACCTGCCCAGCCTTTGCCAGGAGGGAGTCATTGTCTCTATTACACTGGTCAGCAGATAAATCCTCCCTCTGGCTTGAAGGGAACCAGGATCTTATTCTTCCAAGTTCATTTGCTATAAAAACATCCCTGAAAAGATTGTCAGGAACAAATGTTGTCAGTGCTCCTGCTTACAAGATGTGCAGAAGCATAAGAGACCCACAGAAAATTATCTCCCAAAAAAATTAGGTAAAATGTAAATATTTTTTCTGAATGATAAACAATTCACAAATTTAAAAGAGCTATAAATGCTCTGAACAAAATTTTAAAACAGTATTTTCTTTAATGAATTGCCTGAATCGTATCTGTAATTTTTTTTTACTACATTTGTTGGCTGCATACGTTGATTATATGAAATAATTTTGTAACATCTTTTACAGAGAGAATTGAAATGCAGTCTTTCTTCTAGCTGGTTGATTGGAATTTTTAACATTTTGTTACTGATAGTTGGAACAAGTAAAACACATGAGACTTCATATCCAGACATACTCTCTGTTCACAGTTCTGCTATAGGTTTTTCCTACAAACACAGGAATTCTGATCGACACCATTTTCATTCAAAAAGAAAACAAAATGTATCATGTGTTTATAATTGTTTACACTTCGCTATTTTTTTTAAAAAAGATTTATTTATTTATTTTAGGGAGGGGGCGGGGGAGGAGCAGAGGGAGAGGGAGAGAGAGAGACTCCCAAGCAGACTCCCGGCTGAGCGCAGAGCCAGTGTCCATCCCACCACCATGAGCTCATGACCTGAACCGAGATCAAGAGTCAGTCGCTTAACCGACTGAACCACCCAGGTTCCCCATCTACACTTCACTATTAAGAGCATCCCTTATTGGAAAGAATTCCACTTTGCTTGGGCACCGATGAGGAATGAATTTTCCACTTATAATTTTGTGCTTCTGAATATTGGAAGAACACTCTTCAGATGAGTTTCTGGCTGCAGCTGCCACTTCCCCTCCAGTGTCCATGTATTTTTGGTGCCAGCTAGCAGGACATGTTCTAATTGCAATATGACTTCTGAAGATGAACCTTGGTGTCATGTTAGTTGGCATAGCAGTCAGAAAGCTAATTCTTTCCTAGAAATTAATAGCATAGTAATTTGACTGTACATATAAGTGACTGCAATCCACATAGTATAACCCATTAAGCCTAAACTAAAAATATGCCCAGTTCAATGTCCCCATAGGTATGGCCACTCAAATGCCACATGACACACAGGGAGGTGAGATGGAAGGAGAGAAACTTCGGGAAGAGGCCGCAGCCTTAAGAAATTGCACTCAAGTTATTTTCCTCTAAACTTTACAGACCCTTGGTTATGAGAACACAGTGCTGGGATCACTCCCAGGTCTCTGCAAACAAAGGATCTTAAAGCTTAAGCTCCGTATGATAAATCTTCAGCTGCATAAATTCCAACTCCATGCTTATATATTAACCAAAATCAAAATCTTTTCCTCCTTGTTACTCAATTAAGATGAATAAATGTCCCAAATATGAATGTATAAAATATATTTACATTTGAAAAAGACATCTTTTATATTTGGGGATTCTCAGTAAGAATTTGTTGACAAGAGAGAGTTAAAAATTTAATGTGCGAATAATCAATAGAGTCAACCCTGGAAAATATGGGAGATTGAGTGCTGAACTTTTCCTCAGAGAAGGGGGTGGTGGGTGGTGATAAATACTTTTGCAAGAAGAGGGAAGAAAACGTGTCAAGGATGCTCAGGGCCTCTTAACCAACATTATGTTATTATCTCTATGAAGTCCAAGGCCAGATCAAGACCTTCAGAAGCCCTAAGCTCTGGAGAGTGTGTCATCCACCAGTGCCTTCTCTGTATGTACTGGAAAAGACAAAGCAGATGAAATGTAATATAAATATATATTATTAAATTCAGCTAGATAGGTACCAAACCATTCTGAACACCTACAAAACTCAACAGGTGATCGAAGTAAAGAATAGCAACAATTCTCTGAACAGAAAAGTGATACTTTCTGGAAGGTAGGTCGTGCAGAGAAGTGAATCCCAGGCCATATTTAGGAAGATAGACGGTAGGGGGAGGGGGCCTCCGTCACCGCCTACCGGCAAGTGATAAACCAACACAGCAGCACAAAATCGGAACTTTTAGAAGTCTGCTCCGCTGAGGGACGTTGCACCAGTGGCTAAGCGGGGGTGGAACCCTCCCTGGGACAGTGTGGTCTCAGGACCCTTGGGGTCACAGAAAGACCGGGGGTGACTGAGTGCGGCAGAGTTCCCAGGTATCAGAGCAGGGAAGCCGGCTTCAGTGAAGGAGCCGAGGCGCGGGCTCTCAGCTTGGGGTTAACATAAACCGTGATCCGTGGCAGAGTCGGGCCTCTGCTCTTCCAGCAGGGACCCAAAAAGCGGCAGATCCGGGGAGACTCCCCTTCTTCTCCTGGGAGGAGCGGCGCAGAAGGGCACTGCAGGGATCTGCTGGGTTTGGAGACTCCACACGGGGTCGGGTGCCAGAGATAGAAACACTCTGTCACAGGCCGGTGAGCACGGAGTGCGGCTGGAGACCGGGGAGACGGGAGTGACTGCTTTTCTCTGGGGTGCACTGAGGAGTGGGGTCCCGAGTTCTCGGCTCCTCTGGGTCGGAGACTGGGAGGCTGCCATTTTCACTCTCAGCCTCCAAAGCTACGGAAAGCTTGCAGGGAACAAAAGCTCCCGAGACCAAAGACAAGCAGATTATTTAACCTGGATGGGCAAGGCGGGGCACTTCCACCTCTGGCAAAAAACATTTGGGAACCATGGCAACAAGGCCCTCCCCCAGAAGATCATCAAGAACAGCCAACCAAGACAAAGTTTACAGATCAATAAGAAGGGCAGAACTCCAGTGCTAGGGAAATACAGCACATAGAAATCATGGCCTTTTCCCCCATGATTCTTTAGTCTTTCAAAGTTAATTTTTTAAATTTTCTTTTTTCTTTTTCTCTTTTTCAGCCAACATCTTATCAATCCCTTTTTTAAAAAGATTTTATTTATTTGACAGAGAGAGAGAGCAAGAGACAGAACACAAGAAGGGGGAGTGGGAGAGGGAGAAGCAGGTTCTCTGCCAAACAGGGAGTCTGATGTGGGGCTCGATCCCAGGACCCTGGGATCATGACCTGAGCCGAAGGCAGATGCTTAATGACTGAGCCACCCAGGCATCCCTTAATCCCTTTTTAAAAATCTTTTTTATTTTTCATTTTTAGAGTCATTTTCTGTCCCTTCATTGCAGTTAACCTTATTTTTGGCATATACATGTTGTTCTCGCTTTAAAATTGGGGATACAGTTTCTCCTAACAGACCAATATATACCCTAAATCTCTAGTGTATGGTTTTGTTCTACTCTCCTGCCTTATCACATTTTCTCCCCCCTTTTTTTAAATTTCACTTCTTTCTTTTTTCAACCAATTTCTTATCTTACCAATTCCTTTTATAAAATCTTTTATAATTTTCATCTTTACAGTCACATTCCATCCCTTCATCTTATTTACCTTAATTTTTGTACATATATGTTATTCTTTCTTTAAAATTGAGGGACACAGTTTTTCTAACAAGCCTAAACATGCCCAAAATCTAGTGTCAGTGATCTATTCACCAAACTGGTCATATTTGATCATATTCTTTTTCTTTCTTTCTCTTTCTTTTCCACACAGTTTCGGGACTCTTCTGATTGGTTTACTGTATATTATTCTGGGGTCGTTATTACCCTGTTAGCATTTTGTTCTCTCATTCATTTATTCTCCTCTGGAAAAATGACAAGATGGAAAAAAATCACCTCAAAAAAAAAAAAAAAGAACAAGAGGCAGTACCGACTGCCAGGGACCTAATCAATATGGACATTAGGGAGATGTCGGAACTAGAGTTCAGAATGATTTTAAAGATACTAGCTGGGCTTGAAAAAAGCATGGAAGATAATAGAGAAAACTTCCCTGGAGAAATAAAAGAACTAAAAACTAACCAAGGCGAAATAAAAAAGGCTATTAATGAGGTGCAGTAAAAATGGAGGCTCTCAATGCTAGGAAAATGAAGCAGAAGAAAAAATTAATGATATAGAAGACCAAATGATGGAAAATGAAGCTGAGAAAAAGAGAGATAAACAACTACTGGATCATGAGGGCAGAATTCGAGAGATAAGTGATACCATAAGACGAAACATCATTAGAATAATTGGGATCCCAGAAGAAGAAAAAGAGAGTGGGGCAGAAGGTATAATGGAGCAAATTATAGCAGAAAAATTCCCTAATTTGGGGAAGGAAACAGGCATCAAAATCCAGGGGGCGGAGAGAACACCCTCAAAATCAATAAAAATAGCTCAACACCCCGACATCTAATAGTAAAACTTACAAGTCTCAGAGACAAAGAGAAAATCCTGAAAACAGATTGGGACAAGAGCTCTGTAATCTACAATGGTAGAAATATTAGATTGGCAACAGACCTATCCACAGAGACCTGGCAGGCCAGAAAGGACTGGCATGATAGAGCACTAAATGAGAAAACTATGCAGCCAAGAATACTATAAAATGCAAGACTGATATTGAAAATAGAAGGAGAGATAAAAAGCTTCCAGGACAAAAAAAACTAAAAGAATTTGCAAACACAAAACAAGCCTTACAACAAATATTGAAAGGGGTCTTCTAAGCAAAGAGAGAGCCCAAAGAACAAAGATAATATACAGTAACAGTCACCTTACAGGCAATACAATGGCACTAAATTCATAACTTTCAGTAGTTACCCTGAATGTAAATGGGATAAATGCCCCAAGCAAAAGACACAGGGTGCAGATTGGATTAAAAAAACAAGACCCATCGATATGCTGTCTGCAAGAGACTCATTTTAGACCCAAAGACACCCCCAGATTGCAAGTGAGGGCAAGGAAAACTATTTACCATGCTAATGGACATCAAAAGGAAGCTGGAGTGGCATTTCTTATATCAGACAAATTAGATTTTAAACCAGAGACTATAATAAGAGATGAGGAAGGACACTATATCCTACTTAAAGGGTATATCCAACAAGAAGGTCTAACAATAGTAAATATCTATGCCCCTAACATGGGAGCAGCCAATATATAAGCAAATTAATAACAAAAGCAAAGAAACACATCGACAACAATACAATTAACACCCACCCCCACTGAAATGGACAGATCACCTAAGCAAAAGATCAACAAGGAAATAAAGACTTTAAATGATACACTGGACCAAATGGACTTCACAGATCTATTCAGAACATTCAATCCCAAAGCAACGGAATACACATTCTTCTCTGGAGCACTCTACAGAATATATCATATCCTAGGTCACACATCAGGTCTCAACAGGTACCAAAAGATTGGGATCATTCCCTGCCTATTTTCAGACCACAATGCTTTGAAACTAGAACTCAATCATAAGAGGAAATTCGGAAAGAACTCAAATACATGGAGGCTAAAGAGCATCCTACTAAAGAATGAATGGGTCAACCAGGAAATTAAAGAAGTATTAAAAAAATTCATGGAAACCAATGGAAATGAAAACACAACTGTTCAAAATCTTTGGGCTGCAGCAAAGGCAGTCCTAAGAGGAAAGTTTAGAGCAATACAAGCTTTCTTGAGAAACAAGAAAGGTCTCAAATACACAACGTAACCCTACACCTAAAGGAGCTGGAGAAAGAATAGCAAATAAAGCCTAAATCCAGCAGGAGAAGAGAAATACTAAAGATCAGAGCAGAAATCAATGAAATAGAAACCAAAAGAACAGTGAACAGATCAACGAAACTAGGAGCTGGTTCTTTGAATTAACAAGATTGATAAACCCCTGGCCAAACTCATCAAAAAGAAAAGAGAAATGACCCAAATCAACAAAATCATGAATGAAAGAGGAGAGATCACAACCAATACCAAAGAAATAACAATTATAAGAACATATTATGAGCAACTATATGCCACCAAATTAGATAATCGGGAAGAAATGGATGCATTCCTAGAGATATATCAACTACTAAAACTGAACCAGGAAGAAATAGAAAACCTGAACAGACCTATAAACACTAAGGAAATTGAACAAATAATCAGAAATCTCCCAACAAACAAATGCCCAGGGTCAGATGGCTTCCCAGGGGGAATTCTACCAAACATTTAAAGAAGAATTAATACCTATTCTGAAACTGTTCCAAAAAATAGAAATGGATGGAGAACTTCCAAACTCATTTTATGAGGCCAGCATTACCTTGATCCCCAAACCAAAGACCCCATCAAAAAGAATTACAGACTAATATCCTTGTTGAATATGGATGCAAAAATTCTCACCAAAATACTAGCCAATAGGATCCAACAGTACGTTAAAAGGATTATTCACCACGACCAAGTGGGATTTATCCCTGGCTGCAAGATCTGCAAATCAATCAATGTGATACGATACATTAACATCTGCAAATCAATCAATGTGATACGATACACTAATAAAAGAAAGAACAAGAACCATATGATCCTCTCAATAGATGCAGAAAAAGTATTTGACAAAGTACAGCATCCTTCCTTGATGAAAACTCTTCAGAGTATAGGGATAGAGGGAACATACCACAATATCATAAAAGCCATCTATGAAAAACCTACAACGAATATCATTCTCAATGGGGAAAAAATGAGAGCTTTCCCCCTAAGGTCAGGAATACGGCAGGGATGTCCACTATCACCACTGTTATTCAACACAGTATTAGAAGTCCTAGCCACAGCAATCAGACAACAAAAAGAAATCAAAGGCATCCAATTTGGCAAAGAAGAAGTCAAACCCTCTCTTTGCAGATGATATGATATTTTATGTGGAAAACCCAAAAGACTCCACCCCAAAACTGTAGAACTCATACAGGAATACAGTTAAGTGGAAGGATATGAAATCAGTGGCATTCCTCTACACCACCACCAAGACAGAAGAAAAAGAAATTAAGGAATTGATTCCATTTACAATTGCACCCAAAACCATAAGATACCTAGGAATAAATATAAACAAAGAGCAAAGAATCTGTACTCAGAAAACTATAAAATACTCATGAAAGAAATGGAGGAAGACACGAAGAAATGGAAAAATGTCCCATGCTCATGGATTGGAAGAACAAATATTGTGAAGATGTCAATGCTACCTAGAGCAATCTACACATTTGATGCAATCTCTATCAAAATTCCATCCACTTTTTTAAAGAAATGGAACAAATAATCCTAAAATTTGTATGGAACCAGAAAAGACCCGAATAGCCAGAGGAATGTTGAAAAAGAAAAGCAAAGCTGGCGGCATCACAATTCTGGACTTCAAGCTCTATTACAAAGCTGTCATCATCAAGACAGTATGGTACTGGCACAAAAACGGACACATAGATCAATGGAACAGAATAGAACCCAGAAATGGACACAACTCTATGGTCAACTAATCTTTGACAAAGCAGGAAATGTCCAATGGAAAAAAGACAGCCTCTTCTACTAATGGTGTTGGGAAAATTGGACAGCCACATGCAGAAGAATGAAACTGGACCATTTCCTTACACCACACACAAAAATAGACTCCAAATGTTTGAATGACCTAAATGTGAGACAGGAGTCCATCAAAATCCTGAAGGAGAACACAGGCAACAACTTCTTCGACCTCAGCCGCAGCAACTTCTTCCTAGAAACATCGCCAAAGGCAAGGGAAGCAAGGGCAAAAATGAACTATTGGGACTTCATCAAGATAAAAGCTTTTTCACAGCAGAAGAAACAGTCAACAAAACCAAAAGACAACTGACAGAATGGGAGAAGATATTTGCAAATGACATATCAGGTAAAGGGCTAGTATTCAAAATCTATAAAGAACGTACCAAACTCAACACCCAAAGAACAAATAATCCGATTAAGAAAGGGGCAGAAGACATGAACAGACATTTTTCCAAAGAAGACATCCAAATGGCCAACAGACACATGAAAAAGTGTTCAACATTGCTCGGCATCAGGGAAATCCAAATCAAAACCTCAATGAGATACCACCTCACACCAGTCAGAATGGCTAAAATTAACAAGTCAGGAAATGACAGATGTTGGCGGGGATGCGGAGAAAGGGGAACCCTCCTACACTGTTGGTGGGAATGCAAGCTGGTGCAGCCACTCTGGAAAACAGTATGGAGGTTCCTCAAATAGTTGAAAATAGAGCTACCATATGACCCAGCAATTGCACTACTGGGTATTTACCCCAAAGATACAAATGTAGGGATCCGAAGGGGTACGTGTACCCGGATGTTTATAGCAGCAATGTCCACAATAACCAAACTGTGGAAAGATCCAAGTTTTCCTTCAAAAGATGAATGGATAAAGAAGATGTGGTATATATAAAATGGAATATTATGCAGCCATCAAGAGGAATTAAATCTAGTCATTTGTAACAACATGGATGGAACTGGAGAGTGTTATGCTGAGGGAATTAAGTCAATCAAAGAAAGACGTGCCATATGACTTCACTGATATGAGAAATTCTTAATCTCTGGAAACAAAATGATGTTTCCTGGAGTGGTGGGGGGTGGGAGGGATGGGGCGGCTGGGTGATAGACATTGAGGAGCGTATGTGATATGGTGAGTGCTGTGAATTGTGCAAGACTGTTGAATCACAGATCTCTACCTCTGAAACAAATAATACGTTATATGTTAAAAAAAAATAAGTAGAACAAGAAGAAGATAGCAGGAGGGGAGGAATGAGGGAGGGGAATCTGAGGGGGAGTTGAACCATGAAAGACAATGTACTCTGAAAAACACACTGAGGGTTCTAGACCGGAAGGGGGTGGGAGGATGGGTTATCCTGGTGATGGTATTGAAGAGGGCACGTTCTGCATGGAGCCCTGGGTGTCATACGCAAATAATGAATCATGGAACACTACACCAAAAACTAATGATGTAATATATGGTGAGCAATATAACATAATTAAAAAACACAAGAATAGACAGCTGAGAAATGGATCCTCAACTCTGTGGTCAACTAATTTTCAACAAAGCAGGAAAGAATGTCCAGTGGAAAAAAGAGTCTCTTCATCAAATGGTTTTGGGAAAATTGGATAGCCACATACAAAAGAATGAAACTGTACCATTTCCTTACACTGCACACAAATATAGATTCAAAATTATGAAAGGCTTAAATCTGGGACAGGAATCCATCAAAATCCTGGAGGAGAACACAGGCAGGAACCTCATTGACCTCAGCCACAAAAACTTCTTCCTAGAAACATCGCCAAAGGCAAGGGAAGCAAGGGCAAAAATGAACTATTGGGACTTCATTAAAATAAAAAGTTTGGTACAGCAAGCAGTTGTCATAACCAAAAAACAACTGACAGAATGGGAGAAGATACTTGCAATAAATGCCCAATATCGAAAATCTATAAACTTATCAAATTCAACACCCAAAGAACAAATAATCCGATCAATAAATGGGCAGAAGACATTGAGACTTTTTAAAATTTTTTTTAAAGATTTTATTTATTTATTTGAGAGAGAGAATGAGATAGAGAGAGCATGAGAGGGGGGAGGGTCAGAGGGAGAAGCAGACTCCCCGCTGAGCAGGGAACCCGATGCGGGACTCGATCCCAGGACTCCAGGATCATGACCTGAGCCGAAGGCAGTTGCTTAACCAACTGAGCCACCCAGGCACCCAACATTGAGACTTTTTTTCCAAAGAATACATCCAAATTGCCAACAGTCTCACGAAAAATTGCTCAACAGTACTCGGCATCAGGGAAACCCAAATCAAAACCTCAATGAGATACCACCTCACACCAGTCAGAATGGCTAAAATTAACATGTCCGGAAATGACAGATGTTGGCAGGGTTGTGGAGAGAGGGGAACCCTCCCACACTGTTGGTGGGAATGCAAGCAGGTGCAACCACTCTGGAAAACAGTATGGAGGTTCCTCCAAAAGTTGAAAATAGAGCTACCATATGATCCAGCAATTGCACTACTGGGTATTTACCCCAAAGATACAAATGTAGGGATCCAAAGGGGTATGTGCACCCTGATGTTTATAGCAGCAATGTCCACAATAGCCAAGCTATGGAAAGAGCCAAGATGTCCATCGACAGATGAATGGATAAAGATGTGGTATATATATATATATATACACACACACACACACACACACACACACACACACACACACACACACACAAAATGGAATATTATGCAGCCATCAAAAGGAATGAAATCTTGCCATTTGCACTTATGTGGATGGAACTGGAGGGTATTATGCTGAGTGAAATAAGTCAATCAGAGAAAGACATGTATCATATGACCTCACTGATATGAGGCATTCTTAATCTCAGGAAAGAAACTGAGGGTTACTGGAGTGGTGGGGCATGGGATGGATGGGATGGCTGTGTGATAGGCATTGGAGAGTGTATGTGCTATGGTGAGCACTGTGAATTGTGTAAGACTGATAAATCACAGACCTGTACCTCTGAAACAAATAACGCATTATATGTTAAGAAAAAAGAAGCTATTAGGAAGGGAAAAATGAAAGGGGTAGAAATTAGAGGGGAGACGAATCATGAGAGAATATGGACTCTGAAAAACCAACTGAGGGTTTTAGATGTGGGGGGGGGTTAGCCCGGTGATGGATTATTAAGGAGGCCACATATTGAATGGAGCACTGGGTGTTATACACAACAATGAATCATGGAACGGTACATCAAAAACTAATGACATAATCTATGGTGACTTACATAAGAAAAAAGTAAAATTAAATTACAAAAAGAAATAGAGCCATTGTAGATGTCATTTGTTTAATTATGCTAGAGTACGGTGGGCTCTCATCCAACATGGCTGGTGTCTTCATATGAAGAGAAGAGTCATAGGCTTGGCAGTGGGGATGCCATGTGAGGACAGAAGCAGAGATCAAAACGCTAAGCTTCAAGCCAAGGAAAAGCATAGATTCCCGGCAAGACACCAGAAGCTGGAAGAGGCAGGGAAGGATTCCCCCCTAGAGTTTTCCAAGCCGGCTTGGCCCCGCCTGATTTCTCACTTTTCTTCTCCAGAACTTGGAGGGAATATATTTCTGTTGTTCTAAACCACCCAGTCTGTGGTCTTTTGCTGCAAAAGCCCTAGAAAACCATAGTTGACCCTTGAATAATGTACAGGTTAGGACTGCCGGTGCCCTTCCCATGCAGTTGAAAATCCATGTATAACTTTTGATTCCTCTAAATCTTAACTACTACTAGCCCATTCTTGACTGGGAGCTTTACTAAGAATATCAGCAGTCTCTTAACACATATTTTGCATGTTATATATTGCATTCGTACAATAAAATAAGCCGGAGAAAAGAAAACATTAAGAAAATCATAAGGAGGGGCGCCTGGGTGGCTCAGTCGGTTGGGCGGCTGCCTTCGGCTCAGGTCATGATCCCAGGGTCCTGGGATCGAGCCCCGCATCGGGCTCCCTGCTCCGCGGGAAGCCTGCTTCTTCCTCTCCCACTCCACTTGCTTGTGTTCCCTCTCTCGCTGCGTCTCTCTCTGTCAAATAAATAAAATCTTTAAAAAAAAAAAAAGAAAAGAAAATCATAAGGAAGAGAAGATACATTTACAGTACTGAACTCTCTATTGAAAAACTACCCTGTTATGGTGCAATGTGTGTGTGTGTTCAATTGAAATACATGTTGTTCAAGTGTCAACTCTAATATGAAGGGCCAAGGAATTCTGATTTTTTTGGTTATGAGTCATAATTTCAATGCCTGTTTCTTTTAGAAAATATGAAATTCTTAAAACTCTACAACTTCTCCATCTTTTTTGGTGTCTCTTGTTTCCTGATGCTTTATGTAAAAGGTTGGTCTGCCGTTTGGTTTAGAAGTGAATTTCTTTTCTCTCTGCCCCTGTAAGATTTTCAATGATGGACTGGTCACCAAGACACTCTCCATTTTCTACTTTTCTGTCTCGTTCTGGGGTAAAGCTGGTTATTGCTTTGGAATCCCAGGAAAAGATCTGGCTGAACCTCTATTTGCCCTAGAGGACAGCAGTGCCCTCAACACCGGGAAGCCTGGACACAGTAGGTCCAGGGAAGGAGACTGATAGTAGTAGAGTAGAGGTAAGGGTATGGCCAAGGTGACTTGGTGAGGATCGGTGTCTGCTTCCACCCCATACTTGACCGCCTACTACTGCTCTACAGTTTTGACAAATGCTTATTTGACATTTTCTCAGTGTAATGTCAAGTGCTATGAAGATCCAGCTGGAAGACAAGTCCCCTCATGGCCACTTCCAACCCATGGCCTTTCCATGTCAAGATCATGTGTTTCTTCTAGAAAGAACTTTTAAAATGTGGAAAGATTTCCAAATATCTCATTGGCCAGAATGAGGTCATACGTTTTGAAGCCAGTTGCTGGCAAAGGAAATGGGTCTGTCTTCAAGGTTACCTCTGGTTCTTGGGGCTATGGTCAGTCTCCATGACTTACTGGGGGAGGGCTGGACACTCGAGTGAAATCAGAGCTTGGATAGCAAAGAAGAAAGTAAGAAAGTAGGAATGGATGTTGGGTAGGCATCTAACGATTCCTGCTGTAATTTTCAGCAGCTTACTGGCTGCTGTCATTCCATGGGAGCTCAGCTGTTCTGAGTTCACCCCAGTCAGCTGATCCTAGTGAAAAAATGCTGGCTGCATGACTGCCCCGTCTTCCTTCTGCTCTAGCCTCCAGTCTGCCAGTCCTAGGTTTCTGGCTGATACAGCCCCACTTGTCAGGTGAGGAAAGGCAAAAAACAGCCTGAGCTCGATAAATCCTAGACAAAGAGAGAGCTGCAAATGCTTCCCACATGTTCTGGGACCAGTGGGTGGTCAGGAATTTTTGAAGAAGAGGCATACCATCAGTGCAGATTAATTTTTATTTATTCAGCATGCTTTAATCAATCACCTGCTATGTGTTAGGCCCTGGGGGCATGCTTCTGGACAAGAAGACAGAGTCTCAGTGCTGGACATTCCCAGGGCCACTCTCCAACTTCCGATCCCAGGAGGTGACATGTCTGGGCTGTCATGGGGGGCCCCTCCCCCTCCAGCTTCCCCTTGGGTTTGGCCCTTTAGAGGCAACAGTAGGAAAAGAGAAGTGGGCAGAGTGAGGATGAGGTTTAAGTCTTCAATTTCCATCCCTGTTGGACTACAGCAGGTCATCTACATCTTTCTTAATGACAAGATATCTGCTCATTTTATTATGATTCATCAGTGTTTAATTTTTCCTATACGTTTGTTTCCAGTTGAAATTTTTAGATACGGTCTTTTATTTGACCTGAATACTTTTCCTGCGTGAAATGGCTCAACTGGAAGAATATATGTGTCTCCATTTTATTTTTTAATAATATAACATATTTTGAAATTTATGCCCCTTAACAAAGTGATCATTAGAATATGTGTGGGTGAGGGTGGTGTCAAAAAATGGGGAATCGAAACATCCTGAAAGTAGCTTATACTATGCAGTTTACATCAAAATCTTGCACTCTGAATTGGGAAAAATTTTTATACATGCAAGATGCTTAAAAAAATAAGTGTAGCCTTTCAAAGGCAACCATCTTTCAGTCAAGATGTTTTAAATATGGGCTTTTTTCTTCAATGGAAAAGAATACAGGTGATATTCAAGCTGGTGGCCTAATACTGTTCACCCAACCTAGGAAGTTTACTGAATGAGGATCATTCCTTTAGTAGTCAGAAGTTCTGCAACAGTCTGTTATTTTTCATTAATTAGTGGCTTTTCTTTTTTTAAAGATATTATTTATTTGAGAGAAAGAGCGCATTTCCAAATTCTGAAATTACAGCTTCTCACTGGGACGAGTAGTCATTTAATTAGAATAATATCTTCAAGGTGGAGCTGTGGCTTTCTGAACAAAAAAAGCCGATTAAAAAAAAAATCTCACTTTCCCTTTCTTTTTCCTTGTCTCCCGCCTCCTCTTCCCTCTCTTTTTCCTTCTCTTTCCCTCTTTCTATTTTGTTCTCTACAGAAACCACCCATTCCAACTTCTGTCCACACAGGTGATGTGTGTCTTAACATTTGCCTGGTGACTGAGCCTCTATTTTTTCCTACTTGTGATCAGGAACTGAGGTCTGCTTCCTCTTCCAATGGTCCTTCCTCCTGGTGCCTGGGCCGGAGGCAGAGAAATTCCCCTGCAGTCCCATCCACATAGCCAGCTGTGGCCACTCCACACAGCCACCAGCCTCTTTGAAGAAGTAAGTTAACCTTGGTCTTTCTCTCCTGACGACTTCTTCAATATCTTAGCTCTGTCTACATATTTAAACAATACAGTGAGAGACAAAGGATTTCTCCAGCAGTAATATGGGGCCTATACAAGCCCTTAGTCTTAAGAGTCAGGTGTCTGGGGGCTGCATTGTCCTCTTTAGCCCGAATCACGACAGTTACCACTCTTTCTACGTCTTCCTCGAATCAGGGCCCAGGTATGCTCAAGGCAGTTAGGGTATTTTGCATTTAATTTTCTGTTTAATGACTCTCTCTGGGAGCTCTATCTTTATATAATGCTACAGTATTTGGATGAGATTTTTAAATCCACTCAGACATAACCCTTCAATTAACTTTTCCTGCCATTGAAGACTAGCAGTATATACCCCCATATCCAAATCGTCTTGGCTCAAGGATATTAAATGTTTAATCTTGAGGAGTCCTCTTTGTTACCCTCCACATTAGAAATCATACTGCCCGCTCTAAAGTGGGAAGTTCAGAATAATGATTCTGTCCATATTGCTCAGCTGTATCATTTGAGTAAACTGCTTGAAATCACGGAAATGGCCTTACCGGGATTACCAGATTATGAAGAAATGTTTTTGAAACCTCATTTCTTTTTTTCAACAGGCAGGCAAATCCAGATGGGAGAGGAGACACTTTGTCTCAGTGCCTGTAGTTTGACTCTATTCCTCGGGGGGCACTGGGAGGGGGTGGACTGTTGACTACACTTGCTCCCGGGGCTGGACTCACCTTGCCCTCAGCCGCCTGCTCACTGTCCGCTGCCTGCAGAGCCTAACGTGACATTGTTCCACCAGTTGAGATCATGATGCCTGTCTCTCAGTCTCTATCTTGACAACTGTTAACCTGAACAGAGATACCTGCTCTTGCTACATGAGTATTCGGTGATAAAATGCCATCTAGCAATTGGCCCTCAGACGCATCATTTCTGTATGGCCAAGCACGGATTCGTTGTGTGCTCTCGGTTTGTCCAACCGCCAAGGTCGGCCTTTCCCAGGAGAGATAAGGAACATCAAAAGCCTTGAACACTAATGTTACACCATACTGCATCCTTTTTTGTGAAGGGGTTTTTAACTAGCTTTTCTGCTTCCTTCTGGGCAAAATATTTGTCATTAACTTTAGCACGACTTCCCCTAATCTCTTCAGGAATCCTGGGGTTCCCACTTTCCTTTTCTATGAGGAATGCAAATTATGTTGTTTTCTTTTAGTCTCTTTCCCAACAGTAATTTTTAACCAGAAATCAATAAGTTGAGCTTTTTCCAGAAGAACTCATTAAATTCTACTAAAGGGATCACAGAGTCTAAACAATAATGAGCATCTTCTTGGGTTTCATACAATTCTTTGGCAAAATTGAGATCAGACAGCACACTTCCCAGTAACACCTTCCAGTATTTGTCTCCCAGCTGGAGATTCTCCTCCTTTCGCACATGCAAACACACACTTCCTATTCTCACTGAAGTCGTGCTTGAGCCATGATTTTGCAGCATTATTCTGAGATGTATTAGCATTATTATTTTCTATACTTGTTTTATATTTGGTGAACCGTTTTCCAACCACTGCTCCAGGTTTGTGAATTGTAAGAGACACAAGAGAAAAAAACAGAAGTGCCCATTTATTGAAAAGAAATGACCAAAATAACATTGGACTCCACTAACAAACATAAGCTCTAAGCTGTTGATATGACCTATCCCAAAGTCTCCGTAGCCAAGTCATTTTTTATTTTATTTTTTTTATTTTTATTTTTTTAAAGATTTTATTTATTTATTTAAGACAGAGAGAATGAGAGAGAGAGAGAGCACATGAGAGGGGGGAGGGTCAGAGGGAGAAGCAGACTCCCTGCCGAGCAGGGAGCCCGATGCGGGACTCGATCCCGGGACTCCAGGATCATGACCTGAGCCGAAGGCAGTCGCTTAACCAACTGAGCCACCCAGGCGCCCCCAAGTCATTTTTTAGAATAGGCAGAAATTCTTTGAAAATTGTAAATAATTTTACATTCTAAACGCGAAAACGTGTAAAGCATTCTCTCTTCTGTTATGTTTTCCAAAACCGTCAGACTGCCGTCCCCGTCAAGTAACTGGCAGAACAGCAGGGTCTGTGAGCAATCGAAGAAACACACGCTGAGAAAATTTGCTTTGTATCAAATTAACAATCTCTCCATCCCCAACTCCGGGACTCCCTCATTTCTGCTATGCCAGGAAACAGGAGCGCCCTTGGTAATCCCATCCAGGCTTTCCAAGCAAGAACCATGAGGCTCTCTATCAAGTCCTTCCTAAGCAAGCAGCTATATGACCAGTAAGAATGTAGCCCAGATCTCAACAAGAGCCAGGAGACTAGACCATGAGCCAAGAGGACCCCTCTCCCTTATAGACTGAGAAAACCCTGAGCCCCAATCCTCTTGGGGGGGCAATACTGCCTTCCCTGTAAGACTTTGGGAAGGGAAAATGAGTTGAAATGTCAAACACGAAGCACCTAGTATGGGGACTGGCACATAACAAGGCTTCAGGGATAAGCAGTTGGTACTTGTTTCTTTTAAAATCTGTCCCCGTAGCATTTGGGTATCAGAAGCTGAGATACTTAAGCCCCACAGTAAATGATATTAAACTTGGTTATTTTATTCCAAGAGGACAGAAGAGGTACATCAATACCCACCAGGAAAAATGTATAGAGGCCTGAGAAAGAGCAGTGGGTAAGGGGTCACTAACCACCAAGCTCTAAGAGGTGGGTCTGTTCTCCGTCAGGCACTCTATGACCCTGAGCCTGAAAGGCTGCTTCACGACAAGGGATGGTCTGGCTAAGCCTTAGCGTCCTCATCTGTATGTGAAAAACCAATGTACAGTCATTCATCCTTGACTCCTCTCAAGGATTTTGTGTTTGCACTCTTCTGCCACAATTACTTATGGTGCTGACTAGGCTCATGGGTGGGGGGGCGGGCAAATATCAACAGGGATGAAAAGAGAGAAGATCTGGAAGACAATGGAAGGTGGGAGGTGGGACAGAGACGCAGTGAACTGAAACATAAGCGTGGGCTGGGATTCTGGCTGTAGGATAGAAAAAAGATTGGAAGTTGCCTGGAAGTCTGGGACTTGCGTTCTTGAGTTGGGTAGGAATGGGTGTTGGGCAATTTCGTGTTTCTTTATGCTTCTTGTACATGCGGCATTGTGCTGAAAAAGGCAGCACAGTGGGTTGCAAACACTGCCCAAGATGCTTCCCATTCACGTTAAAACAAGTTTACAACATAATTTTGCAAACACATTTGTATGCATAACCACAATTGCCTGAAGCAGAGACCAGCTGTCTCAACTGAGCTTACCTCAAAATGTTAAATCTCAGAATTGAGAACAGTGTTTTTTTAAACTACTAAGAGTAGGAATGGTCTGTTATGCAGCAGAAGCTAATTGATACAGGCAAGAACAAGAATTTTCAGCACTTTTTAAGGTTGTCGAGATATTTTGTGTGCCTGGTGTTTAGTTGTGCTTACCAGTTAGTAGCCTGTAAAACAGCAGAAACAGTCAATTAAAGAGAGCAAACACTAGAGAATTTTAGCAATCTTAGTGCCCCTAGAGCTCACTTACTCCAACGTCCCTTTGCCACAATGCCTTGCCTGATTGCTACCTGGGGTAGAGATCCTCAGCTGTCCCTTGTAGCCTATTTCACTTAGTTCTGATTAGTGACACACCCTTTCTTTTGTTCAGCTGAAAGTAACAACAGTGAGATTGAGGAAAGTATTTTATTTTAATTATTATTTTTTTAATTTTTAAAAAATTTTATTGTTACGTTAGTCACCATACAATACATCATTTGTTTTTGATGGGGTGATCCACGATCCATTGTTTTCGTATAACACCCAGTGCTCCATGTAGTACGTGCCCTCCTTATTACCCATCACCGGGCTAAACAATACCCCCTCCGCCTTCCCCTCTAAAACCCTGTTTGTTTCTCAGGTCCATAGTCTCTCATAGTTCATCTCTCCCTCCAATTCCCCACCTCCATTTTTCCCATCCTTTTCCTAATGTCCTCCACGCTATTCCTTATGTTCCACAAATAAGTGAAACCATATGATAATTGACTTTCTCTGCTTGACATTTCATTTAGCATAATCTCCTCCAGTCCCGTCCATGTTGATGTAAAAGTTGGGTATTCATCTTTTCTGATGGCTGAGTAATATTCCATTGTATATATGGACCACATCTTCTTTATCCATTCATCTGTCGAGGGGCATCTTGGCCCTTTCCACAGTTTGACTATTGCGGACATTGCTGCTATGAACATTGGGGTGCATATGGCCCATCTTTTCACTAAATCTATGTCTTTGGTGCAATTGGTGGGTCATAGGGTAGCTCTATTTTTAAATTTTTGAGGCACCTCCACACTGTTTTCCAAAGTGGCTGTACCAACTTGCATTCCCACCAACAGTGTAAGACGGTTCCCCTTTCTCCACAACCTCTCCAGCATTTGTTGTTTCTTTCCCTGTCCATTTTGGCCATTCTAACTAGTGTAAGGTGGTATCTCAGTGTGGTTTTGATTTGGATTTCCCTGA
This sequence comes from Phoca vitulina, assembly GCF_004348235.1. Classification (NCBI taxonomy): domain Eukaryota; kingdom Metazoa; phylum Chordata; class Mammalia; order Carnivora; family Phocidae; genus Phoca; species Phoca vitulina. The sequence goes on from NW_022589808.1 coordinate 1,810,668, forward strand.
TGGCTAATGATGATGAACATTTTTTCATGTGTCTCTTAGCCATTTGTATGTCTTCTTCAGAGAAGTGTCTTTTCATATCTTCTGCCCACTTTTTGACTTGATTTTTGTTTTTTGGGTGTTGAGTTTGAGAAGCTTTTTATAGATCTTGGATACCAGCCCTTTATCTGTAGTGTCATTTGCAAATATCTTCTCCCATTCTGTGGGTTGCCTCTTTTTTGTTGACTGTTTCGTTTGCTGTGCAGAAGCTTTTTATCTTGATGAAGTCCCAAAAGTTCATTTTTGCTTTTGGTTCACTAGCCTTTGGAGATGTATCTTGAAAGAAGTTGCTGTGGGCGACGCCAAAGAGGTTACTGCCTATGTTCTCTTCTAGGATTTTGATGGATTCCTGTCTCGCATTGAGGTCTTTCATCCACTTTGAGTTTATCTTGGTGAATGGTGTTAGAGAATGGTCAAGTTTCATTCTTCTGCATGTGGCTGTCCAATTTTCCCAGCACCATTTGTTGAAGAGACTGTCTTTTTTCCATTGCATGTTTTTTCCTGCTTTGTCAAAGATTATTTGACCATAGAGTTGAGGGTCCATATCTGGGTTCTCTATTCTGTTCCATTGGTCTGTATGTCTGTGTTTGTGCCAGTACCGTGCCGTCTTGGTGATCACAGCTTTGTAATATAGCTTGAAATCGGGCAACGTGATGCCCCCAGCTTTGTTTTTCTTTTTCAACATCTCCTTGGCGATTCGGGGTCTTTTCTGATTCCATACAAATTTTAGGATTGTTTGTTCCAGCACCTTGAAAAATGTCATTGGAATTTTGATCGGGATGGCATTGAAGGTATAGATTGCTCTGGGTAGCATAGACATTTTAACAATGTTTATTCTTCCGATCCATGAGCATGGAATATTTTTCCATCTTTTTGTGTCTTCTTCAATTTCTTTCATGAGTGTTTTGTAGTTCCTAGAGTATAGATCCTTTACCTCTTTGGTTAGGTTTATTCCGAGGTATCTTATGGTTTTTGGTGCTATTGTAAATGGAATCGTTTCTTTAACTTCTCTTTCTACAGTTGTGTTGTTAGTGTATAAGAAAGCAACTGATTTCTGTGCATTGATTTTGTATCCTGCCACATTACTGAATTGCTGGATGAGTTCTAGTAATTCGGGGGTGGAGTCTTTTGGGTTTTCCACATAAAGTATCATGTCGTCTGCGAAAAGAGAGAGTTTGACTCCTTCTTTGCCAATTTGAATACCTTTTATTTCTTTTTGTTGTCTGATTGCTGTTGCTAGGACTTCTAGTACTATGTTGAACAATAGTGGCGAGAGTGGGCACCCTTGACGTGTTCCTGATCTTAAGGGAAAGGCTCTCAGCTTTTCCCCATTGAGGATGATATTCGCTGTGGGTTTTTCATGGATGGATTTTATGAGCTTGAGGAATGTTCCCTCTATCCCTATACTCTGGAGAGTTTTAATCAGGAAAGGATGTCGTATTTTGTCAAATGCTTTTATCTGCATCAATTGAGAGGACCATATGGTTCTTCTCCCTCCTCTTATTAATGTGTTCTATCACATTGATTGATTTGCGAATGTTGAACCACCCTTGCATCCCGGGGATAAATCCCACTTGGTCGTGGTGGATGATCCTTTTAATGTATTGTTGGATCCTATTAGCTAGGATTTTGTGGAGGATTTTGGAATCCATATTCATCAGGGATGTCGGTCTGAAATTCTCCTTTTTGATGGGGTCTTTGCCTGGTTTGGGGATTGAGGTAATGCTGGCCTCATAGAATGAGTTTGGAAGTTTTCCTTCTGTTTCTATTTTTTGAAACAGCTTCAGGAGAATAGGTATTATTTCTTCTTTGAATGTTTGGTAGAATTCCCCAGGGAATCCATCAGGCCCTGGACTCTTGTTTTGGGGGAGGTTTTTGATCACTGCTTCAATCTCGTTACCGGTTATTGGCCTATTCAGGTTGTCAATTTCTTCCTCTTTCAGTCTTGGCAGCTTATAGGTTTCCAGGAAGGCCTCCATTTCATCCAGATTGCTCAGTTTATTGGCATATAGTTGTTGATAATAATTTCTAATAATTGTTTCTATTTCCTTCGTGTTAGTCGTGATCTCTCCCCTTTCATTCATAATTTTATTAATTTGGGTCCTTTCTCTTTTCTTTTGGATAAGTCTGGCCAGTGGTTTATCAATCTTATTAATTCTTTCAAAGAACAAACAGTTTCATTGATCTGGATGTGTTTCTGTTTCTGTGTTTCTGGTTTCTGATTCATTGATTTCTGCTCTAATTTTAGTTATTTCTCTTCTAATGCATGGCTTAGGCGTCGTTTGTTGCTTTTTCTCTAGTTCTTTAAGGTGTAGAGTTAGTTGGTGAATTCGGGATTTTTCTGTTTTCTTGAGTGAGGCTTGGATGGCTATGTATTTCCCCCTTAGGACCACCCTTGCAGTATCCCATAGGTTTTGGACCGATGTGTTTTCGTTCTCATTGATTTCCATGAATTGTTTAAGTTCTTCTTTGATTTCTTGGTTGACCCAAACATTCTTGAGCAGAGTGGTCTTTAGCTTCCAAGTGTTTGAATTTCTGCCAAATTTTTTCTTGTGATTGAGTTCCAGTTTTAGAGCATTGTGGTCTGAGAATATGCAGGGAATAATCTCAATCTTTTGGTATCGGTTGAGACCTGATTTGTTACCCAGTATATGGTCAATTCTGGAGAAAGTCCCATGTGCGCTCGAGAAGAATGAGTATTCTGTTCTTTTAGGGTGGAATGTTCTGTAAATATCTATGAGGTCCATCTGGTCCAATGTATCATTCAAAGCTCTTGTTTCCTTGTTGATTTTCTGCTTAGATGATCTGTCCATTGCTGAGAGTGGAGTATTGAGGTCTCCTACAATTAACATATTGTTATCAATATGACTCTTTATTTTGGTTAACAGTTGGCTTACGTAGATGGCTGCTCCCATGTTGGGGGCATAGATATTTACAATTGTTAGATCTTCTTGTTGGATAGACCCTTTAAGAATGATACAGTGTCCTTCTGTGTCTCTTATTACAGACTTTAGTTTAAAATCTAATTTGTCTGATATAAGAATTGCTACCCCAGCTTTCTTTTGAGGTCCGCTGGCATGGAAGATAGATCTCCATCCCTTCACTTTCAGTCTGGATGTATCTTTAGGTTCAAAATGAGTCTCTTGTAGACAGCATATGGATGGGTCCTGTCTTTTTATCCAATCTGCAACCCTGTGCTGTTTTATGGGAGCATTTAGGCCATTCACGTTGAGAGTGATTATTGAAAGATATGAATTAATTGTCATCATGTTGCCTGTGAAGATGCTGTTTTTATAGATTGTCCCTGAAAGTTTCTGTTGTAGATCACTCTTGGGGTCTTTCTCCTTTTATAGAACCCACCTTAATATTTCTTGCACGGCCGGCTTAGTGGTCACAGATTCTTTCAGTTTCTGCCGGTCGTGGAAGCTCTGCATCTCTCCATCCATTCTAAATGAAAGCCTTGCCGGATAAAGTATTCTTGGCTGCATGTTCTTCTCGTTTAGTACCCTGAATATGTCTTGCCAGGCCTTTCTGGCTTGCCAGGTCTCTGTGGATAGGTCTGACGTTATTCTGATGTTCCTCCCTCTGTACGTAAGGAATCTCTTCCCCCTAACTGCCCTTAAGATGGTTTCCTTGGTTCTAAGATTTGCAAGTTTTACTATTACGTGCCGGGGTGTTGGCCTGTTTTCCTTGATCTTAGAGGGGTCCTCTCTGCCTCTAGGACTCGAATGTTTGTTTCATTCCCCAGATTAGGAAAGTTCTCAGCTACGATTTGCTCAAATACATCTTGTAGTCCTCTTCCTCTCTCCACTCCCTCTGGGATTCCAATTATTCTGACATTGGAACGCCTCATGGTGTCACTTATTTCTCTGATTCTATTTTCATGGATTCTCAGTTGTTTTTCCCTGGCCTCCTCTTTTCCCTTTTTATCTATAATATTGTCTTCCAGGTCGCTTATTCTCTCTTCTGTCTCAGTTACCCTAGCTGTTAGATTATCTAGATTGGATTGGATCTCCTTGATAGCATTTTTAAGTTCTGCCAATTCACCTTTTATTTCTGCCCTTAGAAACTCTTAATTGACTTCTCCATTCTAGCCATTGTCTTCACAATTGCTAGCCTGAATTCCATCTCTGACATCTTGGTTATATCTGCATCCATTTGTAAATCTGCAGCATAAGTCATAATCTCTGAGTCTTTTCTGTTTTGGCGGCTCCTCCTCTGAATCATTCTGTTAATGGGTGTTTGACGGAAAGTATAGAGTCCAAATTATTGACAAGAACCCAAGCGAGATGCACCTGTTTTCTTGGGACCTTAGGGTTGCTGGCCTCTTGTTTTCCCAGCCTGTCTTCTGCGGGAGGGGCCTGCCGCACCGTTACTCAGGGACCCTGCTCAGGCGGAGTTGCCCTGCGCCCCTGTGGCAGGGGATGGGCTCAGTGGGAATCAGTTTTGGGGGCTTTTGTTCTCTGGCAGCTTTCCCTGGCGGCTTTCCGCGTCTCTTCCACAGGTCAGAGCAGAAGAGACCATTTCCAACCCTCAGCCTCAGAGCAGAGAGACCTCAGTCTGTTCTTCAGTGACTCTCTAGACCACACCATCTCCGTTTCTGTCCATGCTGCTATAAACTGCTGTGTCCTGGGTTGTGCACCCCTCCGCAGCTCTCCCAGTCCTGCTCCCGGTCGGAGCACGTCTCTGCCCTTGTGCTTCTAAAACAGCCAGTCGCTCCCAGTTCGCATGGGCGCTCCGGGTTTCTGTCCCGGGGGGCTGCAGTTCGCAGGCATGACCCTGTTGCTCCCGGTTTCCACCCCGGGGGCTGCCCTAAAGTCTTTTCACCACCGCTACCGGTCTGCGAGTCTGTGGCCCATCTGCAGCGCACAAGGCTGTCACTCACCAGCGGTGTAGGATCCCCACGTTCAGGCACCCTCCCGCTGCCGTTTATCCTCTGATATCTGCCTGTGGAATCACGGCTCCCCGCTTCATACTTCAAATCCAACTGCCTGCGATATTCTGTTTGTAGAGATCCAGATCTTCTTACATCTCAGGCTGGTTTCGTGGGTGGTCAGAGTGGTCTGGTAGATATCCAGCTCAGTTCCGGGGACCAGCTGAAGTACGGTCCCCTACTCCTCCGCCATCTCTTCCCCCCAGAAAGTATTTTATTTTTAGAATATTCCTGTGCCTAGAGGAGATAGGAAGTGAAGGTGAGGGACCCCTGGCTTTGAACACCCTTCCACTATCCCCAGTCCTATTACTTGAGGACTTCTCCTGGGTTCCTGAGCTGTGAGATCCTCTTCCTTGAGGTTGATCAATTAGCTGGTCAGCTAACACCTATCCAAGAGTGTAAAGCTTGGGAAACTGGGCTGTGTGTACAAGATGAGATAAATATGGCCTATGGTATATGGTATCATGTGTGATGTGTGGTATATAGTATGATCTGTGAAAGTGTTTGGTATATGGTATATGTACATGATATGGTATGATATGAGGTATATGGATGGTATATTGTATGTGGTATATAGTATGCTTTATGGTATCGTAATGGTATTATAATGTATATTGTTTATGTTTAGATGTTTTCACTTTGCTTAGTGTTAAAACGTGATCTCTGAATAAATTTGAATTGTGCTTATCCCATCGTGTCCGAAATTGCACAGAAACTGGTAAATAATGTTTAGCAGAAAATTTCTTTGCTTTATGGGTTCTCCTACCACACCAAAAATGGGGTGTAGTTTTCTAATTTAGGGAAAACTGTGAAGAGATTTTCCTGCCTGAGAATGGAAGTTTTACCTATTTTAGAAGTAATTGAGATGCCTTCCTGGAAACATCGTACTCTGAGAACGCAGAGTTCAGTGAATTTCTGCACTGTCAAAGTAGAGCTACGTATAGAGGATGCGTGCTGGGCTTTACATATAGCTGAAAGGGAAAGTATAAGATTAGAAAAGTGAAATAACTTGCAGCTTCTTTCACTTCTTAGGGGGTTGGAGTGACCCCCTCTCTCCTGGGCCAGCCCTTGGTGTGGTGGAAGGGAAAGGAACAAGTTATGTAATGGCTTGCATTGCTCTCAGTCTGGGATGACTCTCCCTAGACAGGAGTATGTGTGTGCACTTTGGCTTTATCCCAGACCAGGCTTCCCTTGGGATGGTGAGGCCAGGGATTAAAACATGGGGCACCATATGCCTTTATACCTCGTTGCTAGCTAGCTAGGGTCTGCAAAAAGCACATCAGCATAACTTGTAGATCTCTCAGGCACAGAGCAGCAGTGAGTCAAAGCCCTTCTTCTTTGGCCTAAGGGACAAATGTCACATGAGATTCTTCCCAGACATTTCCCCATTCCCCACTGGTGGAGCAACCAGATTGTGAGTGGGCCTGCCCATAATTACTGTTGACTTCCATATCTGCCGCTCTTCTTCATTCAGCCCATTAACGTAATGAGAGGTTCCTGAGCCAGGCAACAAGAGATAGAACAAGTTCAGTTTAGACTCTGACTCCCTTTCATTGGCTCAAACTCCAGTTGTGTTTGCTCCTGAAATACCTCTCTTCTGTAGTCACAAGAATGTAAAACCTTGCAAATTTCTGCCAGATGACTCTCTCTGGTTTTGCTCTCCAACCCCTGGCCCCATTTCCTCCCTCAATTCCCAGCTCAGGCTTGCCTGCCTCATTTTCCCTGAGTGTACTGTCATGCCCTTTTTGTTTCCTGCTCATTAATCCTGAGGACTTTTCCTTTCTTTATGCAGTGGATTGTCCTTCCCATTAATCCTGCCCATTAACAATGATGTTTCCTGTGCCTTTCTAAATGGTTTCACCTTTTATGGAAAGCAACTGATTTTTAACTTTTCCCCTGATTGTCATCTTGTTTCACTGTATAATTGTTTCACTTCCCCTGGGATTTTTCTATCATAAGAAAATTATGACAGCCCCCCCTTTTATAATTCCCTATTGTAACTATGTAAAACATGAATTGTCCCAGTTCCTGCTCCCAAAAAGAGACATCCTTTTAAATCTGCCAAATGATGCGTTTGGAAAGATCACCTTTTGACCTCATAAAAAGTTTTGACCTGATTATTTATCCCATTGTTCCATAGTGGGCCAGAGTCCTATTTTAGCCACAGAACCATGGCTAATTATTTTTGTGATGATATGCCTTTACTCCGGTATCAAGTGCATAATTTTTTGATACATTTGAAACACAATATTGCAAGTCTACTTAGGTTTAGAGAGCTAAGTCATCTTCATTTCCATTTAATTAAAGTAGCCCCCAAATTTTATAATTGACCAGAAGATTAATTTAGCCTAAATAACGAGGACAGGAGAGACTTTTCCCTCTTTTATTTCTTTCTCTAATAGAGTAATATCTAATACAAGTCATTAAATATGAATATCAAAAGGTTCCATCCTAGGATGATACATGGACTTATTCCATGAGCAAGTGTCCATCATTGAGGGTGATTTCTGTGTTTATTCAAGAGAAAATTTGGCCAATTTTACTTCATAGGACTTATTTTGTAAATTTAAATGTTATTTATATGATATCTAACAGCCGATTTAGTAAATTCAGAAAAAAAAACAGCCACTCAGTTACCTTATGAACAGACTAAATTTCACCTTAATCCATTGTTTAAAAATAATTCAGTAGATTCTATGTTCTCATCTTAAAATAACACAGCCTAGAAAATTGGGCAAGAAAAGGGGGTTCACATGCATCACTGTTTTTACTCATTTAACAGAGATTTCCTCCTTACCTAGTCTTATTTTTTTTAATTTTTTAAAATATTTTATTTATTTAGAGAAAGCAGGGGAGGGGGAACGGGAAAAGGAAGAGGGAGAGAGAGAATCCTAGGCAGACTCTGTGCTGAGTGAAGACCCTGATCCCACCCTCCCAAGCTGATGGCCTGAGCTGAAACCAAATTCAGATGCTTAACTCAATGAGCCACCCAGGCTTCCCTTTCTCGGTCTTTTTAAACTAGAGCGTGTCCCTAAGTTTGCCTGAGCTGACCGTCAATGCCTGTCCTCCCTGCTCCCCATGCGAACTCCTGGTGACTGAGTCTAGGCTTAGCTGGATTTCACTTATGACAAGATTTTTCCCAGTTGCATCTCAGCCATGTTGACATACTTTGCTGAGAAATGTTTAGTGCCATGCATTTCCTTGTAACAAACACCTCACAGAACCACAAGATGGCTCTGTAGCTACAGCAATTGTTTAGCTAAATCTCAAAAACCGGGTCCTATTACCGAATGTTACTGGGCGAGGATATCACTCACCAGCCTTCTACGGGGTGCTGTAGATAGTGATGATAGCTACTCTGCATCCTGGGTAAGTTCTAGAGAGATAATTTTTTTCCTTTAATGACTGGGCAGGTAGGTGGTCATTTCTTCAAGTGATGGTGACATGAGAGGTTCTGCCAGCTTGGACCCAGAAGAAGGGTCAGCAATTCCCCTGCTCCCCAAGGTATTTCTAAGGAATTATCTGCACACTCCATTCAAAAAATCTCTGCCCACTGTATCTCTCATTTAATGTTGCTTGCCTATGCTCCTCATGTACTGAGGTTCCTACACTCTATCAAAAACCGCCCCTCAGCTGAGTGAGCTTACTCTTCCCCAGCGACCGTCCAGCTCCCCTGAACGCTAATGATCTGAGTCTTGATTCCATGTCAGCCACCCACAACAGGGACATTTCTAACAATTGTCAGGTGACTCCAGATCTAAAGACTTTACACTCCATTATTTCTTCCCAGGTCCTCTACGCCAGTGGTTGGCAAAATTTAGGGTACATCAGAGTCTTCCAAGGGAAGATTTAAACCCAGCTGGCTAGGCTCCATCTCCAAAGGTTCTGATTCAACAGTTATGGGGTGCAGGCCATGGATGTGCATTTCTCAGAAAAAGCTAAGTGATGCTAATTGTCCTAGTGATGTCCGGCCACAGTTGAGAAGTACTACTTTGAATGTTCTTAGCCTTGACTGCATATTCGAATCACCTGGGGAGCTGTATAAGCCAGGTATGCCCTGGTGCCACCTAGGCAAATTAAACCAGAATCTTCAGAGACAGGGCATTGCTGTCCTTTTAAAAGCTCCCCTTTTATTCTGAGGTGGCGTCAGGATGGAGATTTACCATTCTAAGTATCTTGACCCCACGTCTGTTTCTTCAGTTCTTACCTTGCCCAGCAAATTTGCAGTCTTAGATCAGTCCAACATTCTGCTGTATCCACTTCTAACCCTGGGCTCTGAGCACACGCAATCACACGGATTCTGTCCATTACAATTTTAGAGTTTCCAGTCTCCGCTGGGTACTCAACGCTGCTCAGCAGTCCTTTGATGGATCCCCTGTCAGCTCTCTCTCCGGGCTCCTCAAGCCCTCTGCTTCAGCCGCCAGCGTCTACCAGGCAATGGAGACACTGAGACTCAGTTGTCCTATCGTTAAAGGGCAATAGTAACTGCCCAGAGGAGGATGTCCTCAGGATTAGAGACAGTGGTGCAGTGCCAGGCATAAGAGGAACCAAATGATACAGTTGTCAGGTTATGGTGGTTGCTACTCTCAGATGGTCCCATCACCAACTGTTTAAATGGCCACAAACTCTTCCCAATTTCCTGTTTCCCTACTTCCAAATTTTTATTATCTCATTGTAATTGTCTCCTCTTGGCTTTCCTGACTAGATCAATTAAATTAGAAATTTTAGTCTCCTCGAAAGATTCAGAAGTGAAGAAAGGCTTCTCTGCCTTTGTCTCCAAGATATGCCTCATTAACTACTTTGTATCCTAATTCCTCATTTATTAATCAGGGAATATAATGCTTGTTTAATAGAGATACCACAAGAAATAATTGTGCTTTAAAAGATTTTTTCAACCTCTTTTTGAAAAGCATGACATAAGGATAGAAGACTATTGTGATGTTATTGTGAGTCAGCCTTATCAACTATGCATCTTGTTGAATTTTTAAAATGGATTTTTCATTCTCCTTCTCACTGGCTATCACAGATGTCGGGAGAAGTCTAAAATATAATAAACCATGATAAAAATAAATGGAAAAGGAGTCAAAAATGGAAGAAATGATAAGAAGTCATTACATATGATTCTGTTATAAAATAGATCAGACATAAGCAAATGTAAAAGTTATTTTAATTCATGTAGTTGTCACTTTGTGAATTAATTTTTCAAATTAAAAACATTCCTAGTCCATCAAAAAAATTCAACATTATTTCTCTCTTAGCTTTGCTAGACCACCTTTCAAAATACCCTGGCTGTTAGACTTGAGGTGTGTATTATTGACATAACAGAAGTTATACTAGACTCACTTCCCATTGCTTAATAGTACAGTTATATTAACATATCAAGTTCTACCTAATACCTTTTGCATGAAGCCAGAACAAAGACTGGGGCGTCTCCAGCCTTCCACAATGATGTCTCATCTTATCTCACCGAAACAGATAGGATTTGTGAAGCCACATGGCTCACTCCTACCAGTAATGACCTCTGAAGGTTTCTTAGATGTGGCCCAGACTTGAACTCTATTGTCTCATCTTTTCAATCACCAAAACTCAATAAAAAGTGACACACACTTTCTAACTCCTTAACATCAGGGGGACATTGATGATCATCTTGTATTCCTTTTTTGGTCATCAGTGTCACCCTCTCCAAAAAGAAAAGGAAGATTTCAGGTGGGAGCGTATAGAGAAAAGGAACTTAAGGATGCCAGAAAATTAAAGGGGGAGAAACTTTAGACAGAAGCTCTAGGGGGTTGCAATTAGCCCCAGACCAGTTGGTGTGGTTGACTAGAGCCCAGTGCCTTGACCTGGAATTGGATCCCCCATTAGTAGGTGTGTCCCATGAGAAGACCCTGGGACATCACAGGGCTTGACTATCATTAACAATAGTCATCAACAATAAACTTACTATCTAGGCTTGTTGGTCAATCCAAAGAGACATTCATGATTCGACTATTTATTCGTCAACATTCCTGAGTACCACGTCATAGGAATTATCTAGGAAAACATCAAACCAAATCAAAACCAAACTCATTGGCTGTTCTGAATAAATCCAGTTACACTCTTTTCCTGGAGACTTTGTTTTTTCTTCCCTGTTGCTATGGCTCTTGCCCTCAAAAGACTCATCGTGGGTTTCCAAGATGACAGTGGGGTTGAAGATGCAAATACTCGAAAGTAGATTACCCTAGCTGACAAACCTGCATATTTGAAGATAAAATATCACTGCCTCCAGTCTCTGATTACCTTAATGAATCCAGTCATCAGATGACTCTGAAGGAAAATGTGTTCCTGAGTAAAATGATGGTCAGGTTTTCATTACCTTCCAGAAACAGGGTGCCCATTGAGGAATTCTGCTTCCACAGAAGAATTCACCAAAGAAGAGGTTTAAAAGGTTTAAATGGCCTGATACCACTTTTGTCATCCAGGGTGCTAGAAAAAATTCAATACGTAGTCTCATCCTCAAAATACATGCCTTTAAATTTAGCAGCTCCGTTCCTGCCCCCTCTTAGGCCACTGGCGAGCCCTTGCTTCTTTTTTTCCTACTTATCCAACTGTTGAAGTAGACTTATCTGGACGTATTTGTAAAAACTCAAAGTACACATACCAATTATCCTAAAATGTAGGCAATTTCCTAATTTTCTGTGGAGGACTGTGTGAATTTTGTACTAGTAAAAGGATAAGGAATATGAATGTCCTCTCCAAGACAATTAGTTCACACACCGTGACAAATAGGAGCACTTGACAGAAGAGTGGGGGTTCCTGTACCGGAAAAGCTGCATTTGAGCGGCTGACGTCCCTGGAGTCAAAGGGAGGAGAGGGGCACAGACACAGTGTTTCGGAGGAGGAGATCAGCAGAAGAGAGACCAGCCCAATTTCTTATAAAAGGACACATTATAGGTTTTTCATTTGATCAAAGAATCAGTAGTGGCTGAACTTCCTAAGACTTCAACAATCTCAGTGACTGATTTGATTCTTCAGTTCTGCTGATGGGAACTCTCTGGCTGCCAGTCCTGGTCATGGGAATTATCCATATGGTCTGTTCAGAAATGGGGAAGCTTCCCAAGCTTAGCCAGTCCCAGGAGATGGCACGGATCCACTGGAATAGTGGTATTTTTTTCCCCTCTGGGGAGGACGGTGTGCTTGAAAATCACGATGCTCTGAGCAGTTAGACTGTGGGAAAGGGTGAGCCCCTACATATTCATAGACTAACAGGTTACAATTTAGTGCCGCCTGCCCACGTGCTGGCCACGGGACTACATGTAAGACACGCATTTCCTCTCCCAGCAAACCTGTGGAAGCAGCGTCATTACCTAGAATAACAGATGAGGAAACAGGTTTTGAGAAGCTAAGTGGCTGAACCAGTGATGTGCTGCAAACCGGCCCAGGGAAATACGCTATAAAGTAATATAACCCTGGAAATACTCTATAAAGTAAGATAACAGCTTTGTGGTTTTCCATGGCACAATATGCCCTTTCTGGCCAGTTACAATGTACCAAAACTGTACCACTGCCTTACAGAATTCTTCCATATTTAACTGACAGCTTTCCCAGGCTGATGGAGCTGACTCCAGTATTGACCTCCCTGAACCCCCCCAGCTGCCTTTCAAATGAGTAAACGTGGGGTCAGTGAGTGAACACAAGACCAGTATTTGGAGCAGTTCCCCAATGGACGTAGGATTGAAGGATTAATGATTTACTAGTTCATACAACAAATATTTATTGTTTCTACAGGTTAACCTGATAACAGAAACCAACAAGATTTTATTTCTGGTAAAAGGATTTTGGTCTCATGCCAGAGTGATAGATTTTAGTGCCTCATGGAGAGCATCCTATGGCCAGCTATGTTGCAGGTGGCTGTCAAGCACAAGGGAACAGAGGAGGCTTACTAATAAGCCCTACTGCACACTCTGTGCCTTTACTACCTGCCATCTTGCCATCTATGTGTTATTTTCTACATCACCATGTTAGTGTCATCCTCCAAGTGTCTAAGGGTTAGCCTTCTTTTGGATCCTAAGATCCTCGGCAGGACACAGAGAAGCAACCCTAATCATCCCCAGCTCACCATCTTACACAAAGTACAAGCTCAAAAACTGGTTATGGCCCCATCAAACTAAGTATACACATTTCGACCAGTGCTCTTCTAGTTTTGATGATGCTCCAGACAGGTTTTGTGTGCTGCTCAATTTTCTAGCTAAGAAGCATCATGCATAGAAAAACCTGACTCCGTCACTTATAGAAGCAGGTCAGGGTGCTGAGAGAAAAAGGGCCATAAGAGAGCTGGGGTTGAGGTGATTTGACCAGCGTTGGCAAGTCTTGTGTCCAGCCTGTCTCCCGGAACTCAGATGTCCTTCCCTAGGAACTACCCAGCAGAGCAACAGTCAATCCCCAGATCAGAGTCAAAGTACAGTTGTCTCCCTTTATCTGCAGGTGTGGGGGAGAGCTCCAAGACTCCCAGGGGATGCCTGAAACTGCAGAGTGTAAATAACCCCCTATAAACCAGGTTTTTCTTATAAACACAAAAAGCTAGGGGTACAGCAGGGCTCCCAAATCCTCTGCCAACTGATAGATCTTGGTTTCAAAGTGGGTGCCCGCTGTTAGAAAACACAAGCGCCTGCAACTGGTCTCCATAGAGATCATGGCTGGAATTCTGCTCCCAGTTCAGAAGAGAGCCCAGGGAAAGGGATGTAAACCTCAATGTAATCCTTGTTAATGCAGAAGAATTTAGGTTACATATGATGGGGTTGATTTCTTTTGTATCTTGTCACAGAATATCACATTTCTTCTCAAATGACAAAGCTGAACCCACTTTGTTCTGGTGACAACTTCCCGAGTGGTGGTGAATAGTGTGGAGCCGAGCATATGGAAGCAAAGGCTTGTCTCCCTGGGAAAACTTTGGGAAAAGTCAGGTGAGCCCACTTGGGTTCTATCACCAGGTAAAAGTGACTGAGCTTTGGAATAGAACCTGGCCACAGATGCCGTAGTGACTCCTCTTTTCCCCCAGGTAATTGACTTGATTCATTACCCAGGAGACAGGTGAGAAAAAAAATTAGGTTTGCATTCAAATTGAGCGTCATATGACTTCAATGAATAGGATGGAAAAAGTGGTTTCAGTGGCTCTTTTTAAAGGAAAGATTCAGTGCGAAGGAGACCATTTTCCCCCTTCTATTTGCTTGATTAAATGTTGTTAGCCCTAATTCCAACAGAGAAATCAGGTTGGAGAAGACACGTCAATTCTGGTAGCAAGGAAAACACTGCTGTGATTCCATCATATATCATGATTCTAACCCACTACCCGGCTCTATAACCTGCTTGCCTCTTTCAAGGACAGCCAGGTGGGTAGTTGCTTCTAGAAGCTTCTAATCCTTTCTGAAGACCCTCAGGCTGTCTGTCCAAGCTCTTTCTATTCCTTCTTTCATCCTGTCAGTGTTCGGATCTCACAGAGAGAAAAATCACCAGTGTCTTTTCTCCTTCTTGTTTTATCCCCTCCACTTTGAACTAGAAAGAAAAATTCAGTGAAGTACTTGTCACCCGCTCCTCCCACAATCTGAACTCACCTTAATAACTTTAACGACTATGGAACCAGCTGCCACGAGGGGAACAGTTTCTAAGAATAACACTGATTCTCAATCCCAAAGCTTTGCTCCTCGAGGTTGTGAGCGGAAAGCTGCATCCTAGACCAGTGACTCTCACTCTCCCTGCCTGGTACCTTTGTAGTGTTCCTAATGTGCAACTGCCCCATTACTGAGAAGTCTATTCTAGCAATAATGTTAATATAGAGTGTGCTGGGAAGAACCGTTTAGTTGCTTCCCCGCAGGGGCTCCGTTCACCTGCTGCTCTATTTTACAGTCCACTTCCAACCGATTGCAATCAATAGACACATCAGCATGTTCGGCTCCGACCAGGCACAACAGCAATCCAGGAGGTGGGCTCCCAGAGGTCCCTCGCATGGCGCATTAGGCAGTGGGTCAGCAGTTCACACTGGAGAAAGCTCTCCATCTCATTAGCTTCTCCCTGTACAGCAAAAATCATGGTCTTCTAGGTTAGAGGAATCAGGGCAGAATTGCTTGAATTGTGGTAGCAGATGCACCAGATATCAGAGACTCTAGATACGGCTTTTCTGTGAACAGTCGTGTTTTAGAGCAGTGCTGGTGCAAGGATAGGAAGTGGATTTATCCAGCAGAGATACTGTGTTCTGAAGGGGAAGCAGCGAAATGCTTCTAGGTGTCAGCCCTAGATCATCAAAAAATCTCAAGGAAGCTCTTGGCTTCACAGTAAAATATGACATGTTTCTAGAAAAAAAGAGGAAAATGTATTTGCTCTGCCAGGAATCCTAGGAGGGACTTTAAAATCAAGTAAGATCTGACAGCCAAGAAATCCTTTTATATGTACAGTTCGTAAACTGATCCTGAGGCTGAGTCTAAAAGGCCCAGGGTGTCTGGGCATATGTGCCTAGACAAGGGATAAATTTTTTCACAATGCTATTAATGATCTTTTCATTGACCTAATTTTCAGTAGATCTCTCATATTCTCAATGAAAAAGCCGGAGAACTGAGTAGATGACAGTCTTAACATTCATGAACGCAGTATTTGATTTCTATCGATGTTTCAGTTCAACACCCTGAGACTCTGCTAAATTTCAGCCACAGTGCTAGGCCTGAGACCGGTCCTTGAAACTTCCTGGTTGATGAGAAGGGTGGACAGACACTGAAACACAATTTCAACATAATGAGAAATACGAGGACTGTATGCACAGAAGCCTCCTTCAGCTCTCATCCCATTCTGGGGACTAGAGAGAGCATCCTGGGTAGAACGTGTCCTGATTTGGGGCTTGGTCTTTAGTCACAAAGTTTCCCGGCCTTGGGATGGGAAGGTTTTTTTCTGGGTAGGTTTGGCCCAGCTGGTCAAATGGCACCTCATATTGGTGGCAAAGACCCAACACCACCACCTGTTTACAGCAGCGGGTGGACAAGCTGGGATCTAGGGTCTGTGTGACAGGGTTAGGAGGGGAGACACAGCTCTTCACTGGTCCCAGTACAGGTTAGCCTTTAATTTTCTCTTTGTAATGGTCCTGTGTATACAGATTCTGGGAAGTAAATCTCACCCAGAAGGCCTCAGAAAAGGGCCTGGGTGAAGGGCTGGCAATGCTCGAGCCCAGAACTCACTCACTGCACAGGGGTGTCAAGCCCAGCTGAAATGTCAAGGTGTAGCCAGAACTCCACAGGTCGGCTTTCCAATTGATGGCGGATGTCCTCCGTTCTTCCTCTGTACTCCTTCTTTTTGTCTGGGAGTTGCCGTGCTGGTACCTCTTTGTCCTTCTCAGAGGGCCCAGCTCTGTTCAGGTTTCTGCCCCTCCACCTGCCCCTTGGTCATCCAGGAACCCAGACACTAACACTGGTTCAGAAATTGCCAAAGAGGGGCGCCTGGGTGGCTCAGTCGTTAAGCGTCTGCCTTCGACTCAGGTCATGATCCCAGGGTCCTGGGATCGAGCCCTGCATCGGGCTCCCTGCTCAGTGGAAAGCCTGCTTCTCCCTCTCCCACTCCCCCTGCTTGTGTTCTCTCTCTCGCTGTGTCTCTCTCTGTCAGATAAATAAATAAAATCTTTAAAAAAAAAAAAAAAAGAAATTGCCAAAGGACTCAGGGAAAGTTTTCTGGGGAACCCAGATTAGGAGAATTGTCCTTGCTCTTAAGAGTGAGTCACTGCGGAGATGTTCATTCCTCCTGGGGATGGGGCAGAGAGGCAGAGGCTTGAGCCATCTCCCCAGCCCGACTTGTCACAGCTGAGCCTGCAGAGTCACTGCTTTTGATGAGCTCTCTGGTCTCTGAGAGTTCCTTTTTCTAACGCAGTAACCAGGTCTTAAAATCTGGAACTGCGTCAGGAAGACTGTGGCCCTGTTCAGAAACTCAGGCACTCTGGCGTCCTTGAGGTAGCTGGGCCCAAATGCAGAGTTGCAATAGAGAAGGGAAACTGGAAAAGTCAAGCAGGGAACACACAGTGTTTCCTCACACCCGGATCCCTCACAAAGCTTGCACTCAGAGAATTCCTTCTCGTGTTGGTTGCACTTTAAAAGGA
Organism: Phoca vitulina; assembly: GCF_004348235.1. Taxonomy (NCBI): domain Eukaryota; kingdom Metazoa; phylum Chordata; class Mammalia; order Carnivora; family Phocidae; genus Phoca; species Phoca vitulina. The sequence continues at coordinate 1,827,740 of NW_022589808.1, forward strand.
GTTCAATTCTAAGCTGAAGGAATCCATCTCTCAATGAGAACATTCTGGAGCTTAAAGGAGAAAAGATGTCATGGAGGAAAAATAAGTGCTGGGGTTCTATTTTGAATATGGAAGAGCGGACTGGTCGCTGTGGGCTAGTCAACAGGCAGGACCAGAGGCACATCTGCCCTGGGAACACTTGGGAGATTTGGACCTTCCAAGCATCTAGGAGGCTGGGACAAAGTCCAACAGATCCTGGTTGTAAAAATGCCTTCACAGGAGAGAAAGCACTCTTTGCATAGGCAAACTATTGAAATTCCTTTTTGAAGGAATCCTTGCCTGAAATGTTTTGACTCGAGTTCTAAGCAAGTTGAGGACGCGTGGTTTCTGAATTTGTTCACAGAAACTTGAGGCTCCGGATCCTCCAAAGAATGAACGTAAGGGCCACTTGAAAGAACAAAAGATCTTCGTTTTGCCCAAATTTCTTTACATCTGTGTATTAGTGCCATGTCAGTGTCAAAGCTCTCTTTTTATCAACATAATATCTAGTAACTACTCCTTTTTTTGGTAAAGATTTTATTTTTTTTGAGGGAGAGAGAGAGCATGAGCAAAGGGGAGGAGTAGAGGGAGAGGGAGGTGCAAACTACCTAACGAGCAAGGAGCTCAACTCTGGCCTCGATCCCAGGACCCTAGGATCATGACCTGAGCTGAAGGTAGACGCTTAACTGACTGAACCACCCAACACCGAGGTAAACTTCTTTTTGATAATGGTTTCAAAATTTAGCATCCTATTCATTCTGGTACCAACCGTCTTGCAGCTGACACCCACAATGACTGGGTTCTAGGAGGTCTGAGGCTTGGCAAACACCTGGGTGAAGTCCTTTCTTTTTTGCAATGATGGAGAAGGAAGACTCTCACATCTGTGCATTCATCATCTGGCCTAAATGAAACCAATTTTTGTTTTTCTAGCAGTCAATTTGTCAATCCCACATTTCTGTGTGTCTGCCTTCATCTTTCCCTGTCTGGGTCTGAGTGTTTCTCCACATTTTTCCTTTTTGTGCTCCTCTCATTGTCCTCTTCCTTGATCACCATATAGGCATGAAATGCATTGAAATATTTTGCTTTCGTTGTTTGATATATTTTTCTGAAGTTACAAAAATTAAATGGAATATTTTTACCTCTATCTCAGAAAATAAAAACGAACATCTCCATAAGGTCCCATTTTCATAGGAACATCATGGGGCTCCTGATTGGGTCTCTACCCACACGTCAGGAGTTTTCTGGAATTTGTTTCTTCAATTGCACAGGGACACTTCCTAAGTACATTTAATAGGAAGTGGAAGGCTTGAGATTTTCTCAGACATTATTTCCAAAAGGAATGGAGTTAATAATACAAATAAGAACAGAGGGGCAGTTTGTGAGATGTCCTCGTCCTGGTGCTTGGGGGCCATTAGGAATGTAGATCACTGTTCAAAGAGCAAAGGCAAGATTCAGATGTCTGTTTTCAGGCCTGTGTCACATGAAAATACCCAC
>NW_022589808.1:1829261-1833641 GCF_004348235.1 Phoca vitulina
AGCCGCTCCTGAGGGTGGAAGCATTTTGTTGTGTGCGTGCATGAGAGCCCTGCAAGGGAGTCCAAAGCTTTTTGCGAGTGAGCCTCAGGCCCCAGCAGAAGGCAGAACACGACTCCCCCTGTGTTTCATCAAGCTAGCACTGCGGCCCCACTTTTGCATGGAAGTCTCATCACTAGCGTTCTAACTCAAAGAAACAACAGTGTAGAGAAATCGTGCTTTAGTTACTGTCGACCTCCAGGCGGAGGAAGCAGTATACAGGGTACCGTGGGTGAGAGCCTGGGCAACGGTTTCCATACGTGAAACCGAGGGAGAAACCGTTCCGGGCAGAAGGCACCTCTGGACTCAGATCTTGCTACCTGAAGCTAACACTACTGCTCCATGTGTGCTTGGAATGCTCCGTGCTCAACACTGCCTTGGAAGGAACAAGCCTGTAAAGAATCCCAGCTGCAGCTCATTCGCCTACCAGGCTACTAAGGCCACGAAGCAATGGTGTATAGTTACTGCCCTTTCTGTAACATTGCCGTTCCTGAAGACGGAGGAATTTTACAGTGCTCCTGTAGGAGAGACCGGGAAAGGGTCCCATACGTGAAATGGAGTGAGAAACAGGCCGGGGTGGAAGGGAGCTCTAAACTCACCTCTTGTTTCTGATGCTAGTACCCTTGCCCCGGGGGTGCCTGCAGGCCTAAAGCCAACCACCTAACTCAAGGGAACAACTCTTTAGAGAATTCCTGCTTCGGCTAAAAGAGCCATGCCTGAGGGTGGACGCATTTTGCTGTGTGCAAGGGTGAGCGCCCTGCAGCTGAGTCCAAAACCATTTTCTGTGTGAGACTCAGGCCCCGGAAGAAAGCAGAACACGACTCCCCACTTGTTTCATGAAGCTAGCACTGCGGCCGCACTTTTGTATGGAAGTCTAATCGCTAGCATTCTAACTCAGAGAAACAACACTAGAGAAACCGTGCTTTAGGTACCGTCGACCTCTGTGTGGGAGGAAGCAGTTTAGGGTGTACTGTGGGTGAGAGCCTGAGGACGGGTTCCATTTCGGAAAATCGGGGGAGGGACAGGCCGGTACACAAGGCAGCTCTCCGCTCACACCATGGTTATGGGGCTAGTACCGTTGCCCCGGGTGTGCGTGCAGGCTTAAAGACAACCACCTAACTCGAAGGAAAAACTTGGTAGACAATCCATGCTTCAGCTAAAACAGCCACTCCAGAGGGTGGGGAAGCATTTTGTTGTGTGCGTGCGTGAGAGCCCTGCGAGGGAGTCCAAAGCTTTTTGCGAGTGAGGCTCTGGCCCCAGCAGAAGGCAGAACACGACTCGCCATGTGTTTCATCAAGCTAGCACTGCGGCCCCACTTTTGCCTGGAAGTCTAATCGCTAGCGTTCAAACTCGAAGAAACAACAGTGTAGAGAAACCGTGCTGTAGCTACCGTCGACCTCTCTGTGTGAGAAAGCAGTTTACGCTGCACTGTGGGTGAGAGCCTGGGGACAGGTTCCATAGGTAAAATCGAGGGAGAGACAGGCCAGTGCAGAAGGCAGCTGTCAACTCACCTCTTGTTTACGAGGCTAGTGCAGTTGCCCCGGGTGTGCCTGCAGGCCTAAAGCCAAGCACCTAAGTCGAAGGAACAACTCTGTAGAGAATTCCTGCTTCCGCGAACATAGGCATTCCTGAGGCTGGAAGCATTTTGCTGTGTGCCTGCGTGAGAGAAGTGCAATGGGGTCCCAAACCATTTTCCGTGTGAGACTCAGGCCCCGGGAGAAGGGAGGACACGCCTCCCCACTTGATTCATGAAGCTAGCACTGCGGCCCCACTTTTGCATGGAAGTCTAATCGCTAGCGTTGTAACTCGGAGAAACAACACTGTAGAGAAACCGTGCTTTAGCTACCGTCGACCTCTGTGGGAGGAAGCAGTATAGGGTGTACTGTGGGTGAGAGCCTGGGGACGGGTTCCATTTCGGAAAATCGGGGGAGAGACAGGCCGGTACACAAGGCAGCCCTCCACTCATACCATGGCTATGGGGCTAGTACCGTTACCCCGGGTGTGCGTGCAGGCTTAAAGACAACCACCTAACTCGAAGGAAAAACTTGGTAGACAATCCATGCTTCAGCTAAAACAGCCACTCCAGAGGGTGGGGAAGCATTTTGTTGTGTGCGTGCGTGAGAGCCCTGCGAGGGAGTCCAAAGCTTTTTGCGAGTGAGACTCAGGCCCCAGCAGAAGGCAGAACACGACTCGCCATATGTTTCATCAAGCTAGCACTGCGGCCCCACTTTCCCATGGAAGTCTAATCGCTAGCGTTCTAACTCGAAGAAACAACACGGTAGAGAAATCGTGCTTTAGCTACCATCCACGTCTCTGAGGGAGGAGGCAGTTTCCAGGCTACCGTGGGTGAGAGCCTGGGGAACGGGTTCCTTACGTGAGACCGAGGGAGAAGAAGTCCGGGCCAGAAGGCACCTCTCGACTCAGCTCTTGGTACCTGAAGCTAACACTACCGCTCCATGTGTGCATAGGAATGCCAAGTGCTCCACACTGATTTGGCAGAAAGAAGCCGGTCAAGAATCCCAGCTTCAGCTCATTCGCCTCTCCACAGGGTGGCAGCATTTTCAACTCTGCTTGAGTGCAAACCTGGGGAATGAGTCCCAGCAGAATTCCGAGGGAGAAATAAGCATGGGCAGGAGGCAGCTATCGACTCAACTCTTGTTTCGGGAAACTACATCGGCTCTCCCGTGTGTGCGTGGAGTCCTAAGTGCCATCCACCCAACGCAAGGGAACAAAAGTGCAGAGGACCCGTGCCTCAGCAAAGATCGCCCTTCCTGAGCGTGCACTTCGTCTATTGTGTGTTTTTGTGAAAGCATGAGAAATGGAACCTAAACGTAACTCGGAGTGAGAAGCAGGCCTGGAAGGAAGGCTGCTGTGGACTCACCTCTTGTTTGAGGAGATTAGCACTGCTGTACCCTGTGTGCCTGGATGCCTAGTTACCAGGCTACTAACACCAAGAATCAATGCTATAGAGTTACTGCGCTTGAGTTAACATTGCCGTTCCTGAAGCCAGGGGAATTTGACAGTGCTCGTGTATGAGAGCCCGGGGAAAGGGTCCCATACGTGAAACGGAGTGAGAAACAGGCCGGTGCGGAAGGCAGCTCTCAACTCACCTCTTGTTTTTGAGGCTGGTACCCTTGCCCCGGGGGTGCCTGCAGGCCTAAAGCCAACCACCTAACTCAAAGGAACAACTCTGTAGAGAACTCCTGCTTCGGCTAAAGTAGCCATGCCGGAGGGTGGACGCATTTTGCTGTGTGCATGCGTGAGCGCACTGCAAGTGAGTCCAGAACCATTTTCCGTGTGGGACTCAGGCCCCGGCAGAAGGCAGAACACGACTCCCCACTTGTTTCCTGAGGCTAGCACTGCGGCCCCACTTTTGCATGGAAGTCTAATAGCAAGCGTTCTTTTTTTTTTTATTAAATTTTTTTATTGTTATGTTAATCCCCATACATTACATCAGTAGTTTGAGATATAGTGTTCCATGATTCATTGTTTGTGCATAACACCCAGTGCTCCATGCAGAACGTGCCCTCCTCAATACCCATCACCAGGCTAACCCATCCTCCCACCCCCCTCCCCTCTAGAACCCTCAGTTTGTTTTTCAGAGTCCATCGTCTCTCATGGTTCTTCTCCCCCTCCGATTTCTCCCCCTTCATTCTTCCCCTCCTGCTACATTCTTCTTCTTCTTTTTTTCTTTCTTAACATATATTGCATTATTTGATTCAGAGGTACAGATCTGAGATTCAACAGTCTTGCACAATTCACAGCGCTTACCAGAACACATACCCTCCCCAGTGTCCATCACCCAGTCACCCCATCCCTCCCACCCCACCCCCCACTCCAGCAACACTCAGTTTGTTTCCTGAGATTAAGAATTCCTCATATCAGTGAGGTCATATGATACATGTCTTTCTCTGTCTGACTTATTTCGCTCAGCATAATACCCTCCAGTTCCATCCACGTTGTTGCAAATGGCAATATCTCATTCCTTTTGATGGCTGCATAATATTCCATTGTATATATATATATATATATATATATATATATATATATATACCACATCTTCTTTATCCACTCATCTGTTGATGGACATCTTGGCTCTTTCCACAGTTTGGCTATTGTGGACATTAATAGCAAGCGTTCTAACTCGGAGAAACAGCACTGAAGAGAAACCGTGCTTTAGCTACCGACGACCTCTGTGTGGGAGGAAGCAGTTTAGGGTGTACTGTGGGTGAGAGCCTGGGGACGGGTTCCGTTTCGTAAAATCGAGGGAGAGACAGGCCAGAGAGAAGGCAGCTCTTAGGACCGTTGCCCCGGGTGTGTGTGCAGGCTTCATGAAAACCGCCT